>NC_060147.1:20508454-20855155 GCF_021461385.2 Schistocerca piceifrons | reverse complement strand
GGGTGATCGCACTACAAGGCTGCAACTTTTCTTTGCCCATCAAGTGGGCTTTTGGTGGAAATGACACACCTCCAGCAGCATGTTGTCCACGAGGGGGTGGTGTGGAAGGGTGAGGTGGGGGGGGCGAGCGTAAGAGGACAAGTTGTTCTTCTATTGGTATGTACTAAGGCTTTATAGTGTTTTAAAGAATGTTCTTTCAAGTTCATATAAGAATGTAGCATTTTATTTCCAAAGTGTAGTAAATCTTTTTTTTTTCACAGCAGGGTGATCGCACTACAAGGCTGCAATTTTTATTTGCCCATCAAGTGGGCTTTTGGTGGAAATGACACACCACCAGCAGCATGTTGTCCACGAGAGGGGGGTGGGATGGGGGGGCGAGCAGGAGAGGTGAAGTTGTTCTTCCATTTGTATGTACTCAGGCTTTATAGTGTTTGAAAGAATGTTCTTTCAAGTTCATATAAGAATGAAGCATTTTATTTCCAAAGTGTAGTAAATCATTGTTTTCTCACAGCAGGGTGATCGCACTACAAGGCTGCAATTTTTATTTGCCCATCAAGTGGGCTTTTGGTGGAAATGACACACCACCAGCAGCATGTTGTCCACAGAGGGGGGTGGGACGGGGGGCGAGCAAGAGAGGACAAGTTGTTCTTTAATTGGTATGTACTCAGGCTTTATAGTGTTTGAAAGAATGTTCATTCAAGTTCATATAAGAATGTAGCATTTTATTTCCAAAGTGTAGTAAATCCTTGTTTTCTCACAGCAGGGTGATTGCACTACAAGGCTGCAATTTTTATTTGCCCATCAAGTGGGCTTTAGGTGGAAATGACACACCACCAGCAGCATGTTGTCCACGAGAGGGGGGTGGGATGGGGGGCGAGCAGGAGAGGACAAGTTGTTCTTCTATTGGTATGTACTCAGGCTTTATAGTGTTTGAAAGAATGTTCTTTCAAGTTCATATAAGAATGTAGCATTCTATTTCCAAAGTGTAGTAAATCTTTGTTTTCTCACAGCAGGGTGATCGCACTACAAGGCTGCAATTTTTATTTGCCCATCAAGTGGGCTTATGGTGGAAATGACACACCACCAGCAGCATGTTGTCCACGAGAGGGTGGTGGGTTGGGGGGGGGGGGGGGGGCAAGCAGGAGAGGACAAGTTGCTCTTCTATTGGTATGTACTCAGGATTTATAGTGTTTGAAAGAATGTTCTTTCAAGTTCATATAAGAATGTAGCAATTTATTTCCAAAGTGTAGTAAATCTTCGTTTTCTCACAGCAGGGTGATCGCACTACAAGGCTGCAATTTTTATTTGCCCATCAAGTGGGCTTTTGGTGGAAATGACACAACACCAGCAGCATGCTGTCCACAAGAGGGGGGTGGGATGGGGGGGGCGAGCAGGAGAGGACTAGTTGTTCTTCTATTGGTATGAACTCAGGCTTTATAGTGTTTGAAAGAATGTTCTTTCAAGTTCATATAAGAATGTAGCATTTTTTTTTCCAAAGTGTAGTAAAACTTTGTTTTGTCACAGCAGGGTGATCGCACTACAAGGCTGCAGTCTTTATTTGCCCATCAAGTGGGCTTTTGGTGGGAATGACACTCCACCAGCAGCATGTTGTCCATGAGTGGGTGGAGGGGGGGGGGGGGAGGGGGGGAGAGGGTAAGAGGACAAGTTGTTCTTCTATTGGTATGTACTAAGGGTTTATAGTGTTTTAAAGAATGTTCTTTCAAGTTCATATAAGAATGTAGCATTTTATTTCCAAAGTGTAGTAAATCTTTGTTTTCTCACAGCAGGGTGATCGCTCTACAAGGCTGCAATTTTTATTTGCCCATCAAGTGGGCTTTTGGTGGAAATGACACACCTGCAGCAGCATGTTGTCCATGACAGGGTGGTGTGGAAGGGGGGAGGGGGGGGGCCGAGCGTAAGAGGACAAGTTGTTCTTCTATTGGTATGTACTAAAGCTTTATAGTGTTTTAAAGAATGTTCTTTCAAGCTCATATAAGAATGTAGCATTTTATTTCCAAAGTGTAGTAAATCTTTGTTTTTTCACAGCAGGGTGATCGCACTACAAGGCTGCAATTTTTATTTGCCCATCAAGTGGGCTTTTGGTGGAAATGGCACACCACCAGCAGCATGTTGTCCACGAGAGGGGGGTGGAATGGGGGGGCGAGCAGGAGAGGACAAGTTGTTCTTCTATTGGTATGAACTCAGGCTTTATAGTGTTTGTAAGAATGTTCTTTCAAGTTCATATACGAATATAGCATTTTATTTCCAAAGTGTAGTAAATCTTTGTTTTCTCACAGCAGGGTGATCACACTACAAGGCTGCAATTTTTATTTGCCCATCAAGTGGGCTTTTGGTGGAAATGACACACCACCAGCAGCATGTTGCCCACGAGAGGGGGGTGGGAAGGGGGGGGCGAGCAGGAGAGGACAAGTTGTTCTTCTATTGGTATGTACTGAGGCTTTATAGTGTTTGAAAGAATGTTCTTTCAAGTTCATATAAGAATGTAGCATTTTATTTCCAAAGTGTAGTAAATCTTTGTTTTCTCACAGCAGGGTGATCGCACTACAAGGTTGCAATTTTTATTTGCCAATTAAGTGAGCTTTTGGTGGAAATGACACACCACCAGCAGCATGTTGTCCACGAATGGGTGGTGTGGAAGTGGGGGGGGGGCGAGTGTAAGAGGACAAGTTGTTCTTCTATTGGTATGTACTAAGGCTTTTATAGTGTTTTAATAAATGTTCGTTCAAGTTCATATAAGAATGTAGCATTTTATTTCCAAAGTGTAGTAAATCTTTGTTTTCTCACAGCAGGGTGATCGCACTACAAGGCTACAATTTTTATTTGCCCATCAAGTGGGCTTTTGGTGGAAATGACACACCACCAGCAGCATGTTGTCCACAGAGGGGGGTGGGATGGGGGGGCGAGCAGGAGAGGACAAGTTGTTCTTCTATTTGTATGTTCTCAGGCTTTATAGTGCTTGAAAGAATGTTCTTTCAAGTTCATATAAGAAAGAAGCATTTTATTTCCAAAGTGTAGTAAATCTTTGTTTTCTCACAGCAGGGTGATCGCACTACAAGGCTGCAATTTTTATTTGCCCATCAAGTGGGCTTTTGGTGGAAATGACACACCACCAGCAGCATGTTGTCCACGAGAGGGGGGTGGGATGTAGGGGCGAGCAGGAGGGGACAAGTTGTTCTTCTATTGGTATGTACTCAGGCTTTATAGTGTTTGAAAGAACGTTCTTTCAAGTTCATATAAGAATGTAGCATTTTATTTCCAAAGTGTAGTAAATCTTTGTTTTCTCACAGCAGGGTGATCGCACTACAAGGGTGAAATTTTTATTTGGTCATCAAGTGGGCTTTTGGTGGAAATGACACACCACCAGCAGCATGTTGTCCACAGAGGGGGGTGGGATGGGGGGGCGAGCAGGATAGGACAAGTTGTTCTTCTATTGGTATGTACTCAGGATTTATAGTGTTTGAAAGAATGTTCTTTCAAGTTCATATAAGAATGTAGCATTTTATTTCCAAAGTGTAGTAAATCATTGTTTTCTAATAGCAGGGTGATCACACTACAAGGCTGCAATTATTATTTGCCCATCAAGTGGGCTTTTGGGGGAAATGACACACCTCCAGCAGCATGTTGTCCACGAGAGGGGGGTGGGATGGGGGGGCAAGCAGGAGAGGACAAGTTGTTCCTTTATTGGTATGTACTCAGGATTTATTGTGTTTGAAAGAATGTTCTTTCAAGTTTATATAAGAATGTAGCATTTTATTTCCAAAGTGTAATAAATCTTTGTTTTCTCACAGCAGGGTGATTGCACTACAAGGCTGCAATTTTTATTTGCCCATCAAGTGGGCTTTTGGTGGAAATGACACACCACCAGCAGCATGTCATCCACGAGAGGGGCGAGCAGGAGACGACAAGTTGTTCTTCTAGTGGTATGTACTCAGGCTTTATAGTGTTTGAAAGAATGTTCTTTCAAGTTCATATAAGAATGTAGTATTTTATTTCCAAAGTGTAGTCAATCTTTGTTTCTTACAGCAGGGTGATCGCACTACAAGGCTGCAATTTTTATGTGCTCATCAAGTGGGCTTTTGGTGGAAATGACACACCACCAGCAGCATGTAGTCCACGAGAGGGGGGGTGGGATGGGGGGGGCGAGCAGGAGAGGACAAGTTGTTCTTCTATTGGTATGTACTAAGGCTTTATAGTGTTTGAAAGAATGTTCTTTCAAATCCATATAAGAATGTAGCAATTTATTTCCAAAGTGTAGTAAATCATTGTTTGTTTCTCACAGCAGGGTGATTGCACTACAAGGCTACAATTTTTATTTGCCCATCAAATGGGCTTTTGGTGGAAATGACACACCACCAGCAGCATGTTGTCCACGAGAGTAGGGTGGGATGGGGGGGCGAGCAGGAGACGACTAGTTGTTCTTCAATTGGTATGTACTCAGGCTTTATAGTGTTTGAAAGAATGTTCTTTCAAGTTCATATAAGAATGTAGCATTTTATTTCCAAAGGGTACTAAATCTTTGTTTTCTCACAGCAGGGTGATTGCACTACAAGGCTGCAATTTTTATTTGCCCATCAAGTGGGCTTTTGGTGGAAATGACACACCACCAGCAGCATGTTGTCCACGAGAGGAGGGTGGGATGGGGGGGTGAGCAGGAGAGGACAAGCTCTTTTCCATTGGTATGTACTCAGGATTTATAGTGTTTGGAAGAATGTTCTTTCAAGTTCATATAAGAATGTAGCATTTTATTTCCAAAGTGTAGAAAATCTTTGTTTTCTCACAGCAGGGTGATTGCCACTACAAGGCTGCAATTTTCATTTGCCATCAAGTGGGCTTTTGGTGGAAATGACACACCACCAGCAGCATGTTGTCCATGAGAGGGGGTGGAATGGGGGGCGAGCAGGAGAGGACTAGTTGTTCTTCTATTGGTATGTACTCAGGCTTTATAGTGTTTGCAAGAATTTTCTTTCAAGTTCATGTAAGAATGTAGCATTTTATTTCCAAAGTGTAGTAAATCTTTGTTTTCTCACAGCAGGATGATCGCACTACAAGGCTGCAATTATTGATTTCCCATCAAATGGGCTTTTGGTGGAAATGACACACCACCAGCAGTATGTTGTCCACGAGAGTAGGGTGGGATGGCGGGGCGAGCAGGAGACGACAAGTTGTTTATCTATTGGTATGTACTCAGGCTTTATAGTGTTTGAAAGAATGTTCTTTCAAGTTTCATATAAGAATGTAGCATTTTATTTCCAAAGTGTATTAAATCTTTGTTTTCTCACAGCAGGGTGATCGCACTACAAGGCTGCAATTTTATTTGCCCATCAAGTGGGCTTTTGGTGGAAATGACACACCACCAGCAGCATGTTGTCCACGAGATGGGGGTGGGATGGGGGGGCGTGCAGGAGAGGACAAGTTGTTCTTCTATTGGTATGTACTCAGGCTTTATAGTGTTTGAAAGAATGTTCTTTCAAGTTCATATAAGAATGTAGCATTTTATTTCCAATGTGAAGTAAATCTTTGTTTTCTCAAAGCAGGGTGATCGCACTAGAAGGCTGCAATTTTTATTGCCCATCAAGTGGGCTTTTGGTGGAAATTACACACCACCAGCAGCATGTTGTCCACGAGAGGGGGGTGGGATGGGGGGGGCGAGCAGGAGAGGACAAGTTGTTCTTCTATTGGTCTGTACTCAGGCTTTATAGTGTTTGAAAGAATGTTCTTTCTAGTTCATATAAGAATGTAGCATTTTATTTCCAAAGTGTAGTAAATCTTTGTTTTCTCACAGCAGGGTGATCGCACTACAAGGCTGCAATTTTTATTTGCCCATCAAGTGATCTTTTGGTGGAAATGACACACAACCAGCATCATGTTGCCCAGGAGAGGGGGGTGGGATGGGGGGGGGCGAGCAGGAGAGGACAAGTTGTTCTTCTATTGGTATTTACTCAGGCTATATCGTGTTTGAAAGAATGTTCTTTCAAGTTCATATAAGAATGTAGCATTTTATTTCCAAAGTGTAGTCAATCTTTGTTTTCTCACAGCAGGGTGATCACACTACAAGGCTGCAATTTTTATTTGCCCATCAAGTGAGCTTTTGGTGGAAATGAAACACCACCAGCAGCATGTTGTCCACGAGAGGGGGGTGGGATGGGGGGGCGAGCAGGAGAGGACAAGTTGTTCTTCTATTGGTATGTAATCAGGATTTATAGTGTTTGAAAGAATGCTCTTTCAAGTTCATATAAGAATGTAGCATTTTATTTCCAAAGTTTACTAAATCTTTGTTTTCTCACAGCAGGGTGATCACACTACAAGGCTCCAATTTTTATTTGCCCATTAAGTGGGCTTTTGGTGGAAATGACACACCACCAGCGGCATGTTGTCCACGAGAGGGGGGTGGGTTGGGGGGGCGAGCAGGAGAGGACAATTTGTTCTTCTATTGGAATGTACTCAGGCTTTATAGTGTTTGAAAGAATGTTCTTTCAAGTTCATATAAGAATGTAGCATTTTATTTCCATAGTGTAGTAAATCTTTGTTTTCTCACAGCAGGGTGATCGCACTACAAAGCTTCAATTTTTATATGCCCATCAAGTGGGCTTTTGGTGGAAATGACACACCACTAGCAGCATGTTGTCCAGGGGAGGGGGGTGGGATGGGGGGGCGAGCTGGATAGGACAAGTTGTTCTTCTATTGGTATGTACTCAGGCTTTATAGTGTTTGAAAGAATGTTCTTTCACGTTCATATAAGAATGTAGCATTTTATTTCCAAAGTGTAGTAAATCTTTGTTTTTCTCACAGTAGGGTGATCGCACTACAAGGCTGCAATTTTTATTTGCCCATCAAGTGGGCTATTGGTGGAAATGACACACCACCAGCAGCATGTTGTCCACGAGAGGCGGGTGGGATGGGGGGGCGAGCAGGAGAGGACAAGTTGTTCTTCTATTGGTATGTACTCAGGCTTTATAGTGTTTGAAAGGATGTTCTTTCAAGTTCATAAAAGAATGTAGCATTTTATTTCCAAGTGTAGTAAATCTTTGTTTTCTCACAGCAGGGTGATCGCACTACAAGGCTGCAGTTTTTATTTGCCCATCAAGTGGGCTTTTGGTGGAATTGACACACCACCAGCAGCATGTTGTCCACGAGAGTGGGGTGGGATGGGGGGGCGAGCGTAAGAGGACAAGTTGTTCTTCTATTGGTATGTACTCAGGCTTTATAGTGTTTGAAAGAAAGTTCGTCCAAGTTCATATAAGAATGTAGCATTTTATTTCCAATGTGTAGTAAATCTGTTTTCTCACAGCAGGGTGATCGCACTACAAGGCTGCAATTTTTATTTGCCCATCAAGTGGGCTTTTTGTGGAAATGACACACCACCAGCAGCATGTTGTCCACGAGAGGGGGGTGGGATGGGGGGCGAGCAGGAGAGGACAAATTGTTCTTCTATTGGTATGTACTCAGGCTTTATAGTGTTTCCAAGAATGTTCTTTCAAGTTCATATAAGAATGTAGCATTTTATTTCCAAAGTGTAGTAAATCTTTGTTTTCTCACAGCAGGGTGATCGCACTACAAGGCTGCAATTTTTATTTGTCCATCAAGTGGGCTTTTGGTGGAAATGACACACCTCCAGCAGCATGTTGTCCACGACAGGGTGGTGTGGAAGGGGGAGGGGGGGGCCGAGCGTAAGAGGACAAGTTGTTCTTCTATTGGTATGTTCTAAGGCTTTATAGTGTTTTAAAGAATGTTCTTTCAAGCTCATATAAGAATGTAGCATTTTATTTCCAACGTGTAGTAAATCTTTGTTTTTTCACAGCAGGGTGATCGCACTACAAGGCTGCAATTTTTATTTGCCCATCAAGTGGGCTTTTGGTGGAAATGACACACCACCAGCAGCATGTTGTCCACGAGAGGGGGGTGGAATGGGGGGGCGAGCAGGAGAGGACAAGTTGTTCTTCTATTGGTATGTACTCAGGCTTTATAGTGTTTGTAAGAATGTTCTTTCAAGTTCATATACGAATGTAGCATTTTATTTGCAAAGTGTAGTAAATCTTTGTTTTCTCACAGCAGGGTGATCACACTACAAGGCTGCAATTTTTATTTGCCCATCAAGTGGGCTTTTGGTGGAAATGACACACCACCAGCAGCATGTTGCCCACGAGAGGGGCGTGGGAAGGGGGGGCGAGCAGGAGAGGACAAGTTGTTCTTCTATTGGTATGTACTGAGGCTTTATAGTGTTTGAAAGAATGTTCTTTCAAGTTCATATAAGAATGTAGCATTTTATTTCCAAAGTGTAGTAAATCTTTGTTTTCTCACAGCAGGGTGATCGCACTACAAGGTTGCAATTTTTATTTGCCCATTAAGTGAGCTTTTGGTGGAAATGACACACCACCAGCAGCATGTTGTCCACGAATGGGTGGTGTGGAAGGGGGGGGGGGCGAGTGTAAGAGGACAAGTTGTTCTTCTATTGGTATGTACTAAGGCTTTTATAGTGTTTTAATAAATGTTCGTTCAAGTTCATATAAGAATGTAGCATTTTATTTCCAAAGTGTAGTAAATTTTTGTTTTCTCACAGCAGGTTGATCGCACTACAAGGCTACAATTTTTATTTGCCCATCAAGTGGGCTTTTGGTGGAAATGACACACCACCAGCAGCATGTTGTCCACAGAGGGGGGTGGGATGGGGGGGCGAGCAGGAGAGGACAAGTTGTTCTTCTATTTGTATGTACTCAGGCTTTATAGTGATTGAAAGAATGTTCTTTCAAGTTCATATAAGAAAGAAGCATTTTATTTCCAAAGTGTAGTAAATCTTTGTTTTCTCACAGCAGGGTGATCGCACTACAAGGCTGCAATTTTTATTTGCCCATCAAGTGGGCTTTTGGTTGAAATGACACACCACCAGCAGCATGTTGTCCACGAGAGGGGGGTGGGATGGAGGGGCGAGCAGGAGGGGACAAGTTGTTCTTCTATTGGTATGTACTCAGGCTTTATAGTGTTTGAAAGAATGTTCTTTCAAGTTCATATAAGAATGTAGCATTTTATTTCCAAAGTGTAGTAAATCTTTGTTTTCTCACAGCAGGGTGATCGCACTACAAGGGTGAAATTTTTATTTGCTCATCAAGTGGGCTTTTGGTGGAAATGACACACCACCAGCAGCATGTTGTCCACAGAGGGGGGTGGGATGGGGGGGCGAGCAGGATAGGACAAGTTGTTCTTCTATTGGTATGTACTCAGGATTTATAGTGTTTGAAAGAATGTTCTTTCAAGTTCATATAAGAATGTAGCATTTTATTTTCAAAGTGTAGTAAATCATTGTTTTCTAATAGCAGGGTGATCACACTACAAGGCTGCAATTATTATTTGCCCATCAAGTGGGCTTTTGGGGGAAATGACACACCTCCAGCAGCATGTTGTCCACGAGAGGGGGGTGGGATGGGGGGGCAAGCAGGAGAGGACAAGTTGTTCCTTTATTGGTATGTACTCAGGATTTATTGTGTTTGAAAGAATGTTCTTTCAAGTTTATATAAGAATGTAGCATTTTATTTCCAAAGTGTAATAAATCTTTGTTTTCTCACAGCAGTTTGATTGCACTACAAGGCTGCAATTTTTATTTGCCCATCAAGTGGGCTTTTGGTGGAAATGACACACCACCAGCAGCATGTCATCCACGAGAGGGGCGAGCAGGAGACGACAAGTTGTTCTTCTAGTGGTATGTACTCAGGCTTTATAGTGTTTGAAAGAATGTTCTTTCAAGTTCATATAAGAATGTAGTATTTTATTTCCAAAGTGTAGTAAATCTTTGTTTCTTACAGCTGGGTGATCGCACTACAAGGCTGCAATTTTTATGTGCTCATCAAGTGGGCTTTTGGTGGAAATGACACACCACCAGCAGCATGTAGTCCACGAGAGGGGGGGTGGGATGGGGGGGGCGAGCAGGAGAGGAGAAGTTGTTCTTCTATTGGTATGTACTAAGGCTTTATAGTGTTTGAAAGAATGTTCTTTCAAATACATATAAGAATGTAGCATTTTATTTCCAAAGTGTAGTAAATCATTGTTTTCTCACAGCAGGGTGATTGCACTACAAGGCTGCAATTTTTATTTGCCCATCAAATGGGCTTTTGGTGGAAATGACACACCACCAGCAGCATGTTGTCCACGAGAGTAGGGTGGGATGGGGGGGCGAGCAGGAGACGACTAGTTGTTCTTCTATTGGTATGTACTCAGGCTTTATAGTGTTTGAAAGAATGTTCTTTCAAGTTCATATAAGAATGTAGCATTTTATTTCCAAAGTGTAGTAAATCTTTGTTTTCTCACAGCAGGGTGATCACACTACAAGGCTGCAATTTTTATTTGCCCATCAAGTGGTCTTTTGGTGGAAATGACACACCACCAGCAGCATGTAGTCCACGAGAGGGGGGTGGGATGGGGGGGTGAGCAGGAGAGGACAAGTTCTTTTCCATTGGTATGTACTCAGGCTTTATAGTGTTTGAAAGAATGTTCTTTCAAGTTCATATAAGAATGTAGCATTTTATTTCCAAAGTGTAGTAAATCTTTGTTTTCTCACAGCAGGGTGATCGCACTACAAGGCTGCAATTTTTATTTGCCCATCAAGTGGGCTTTTGGTGGAAATGACACACCTCCAGCAGCATGTTGTCCACGACAGGGTGGTGTGGAAGGGGGAGGGGGGGGCCGAGCGTAAGAGGACAAGTTGTTCTTCTATTGGTATGTTCTAAGGCTTTATAGTGTTTTAAAGAATGTTCTTTCAAGCTCATATAAGAATGTAGCATTTTATTTCCAACGTGTAGTAAATCTTTGTTTTTTCACAGCAGGGTGATCGCACTACAAGGCTGCAATTTTTATTTGCCCATCAAGTGGGCTTTTGGTGGAAATGACACACCACCAGCAGCATGTTGTCCACGAGAGGGGGGTGGAATGGGGGGGCGAGCAGGAGAGGACAAGTTGTTCTTCTATTGGTATGTACTCAGGCTTTATAGTGTTTGTAAGAATGTTCTTTCAAGTTCATATACGAATGTAGCATTTTATTTGCAAAGTGTAGTAAATCTTTGTTTTCTCACAGCAGGGTGATCACACTACAAGGCTGCAATTTTTATTTGCCCATCAAGTGGGCTTTTGGTGGAAATGACACACCACCAGCAGCATGTTGCCCACGAGAGGGGGGTGGGAAGGGGGGGCGAGCAGGAGAGGACAAGTTGTTCTTCTATTGGTATGTACTGAGGCTTTATAGTGTTTGAAAGAATGTTCTTTCAAGTTCATATAAGAATGTAGCATTTTATTTCCAAAGTGTAGTAAATCTTTGTTTTCTCACAGCAGGGTGATCGCACTACAAGGTTGCAATTTTTATTTGCCCATTAAGTGAGCTTTTGGTGGAAATGACACACCACCAGCAGCATGTTGTCCACGAATGGGTGGTGTGGAAGGGGGGGGGGGCGAGTGTAAGAGGACAAGTTGTTCTTCTATTGGTATGTACTAAGGCTTTTATAGTGTTTTAATAAATGTTCGTTCAAGTTCATATAAGAATGTAGCATTTTATTTCCAAAGTGTAGTAAATTTTTGTTTTCTCACAGCAGGTTGATCGCACTACAAGGCTACAATTTTTATTTGCCCATCAAGTGGGCTTTTGGTGGAAATGACACACCACCAGCAGCATGTTGTCCACAGAGGGGGGTGGGATGGGGGGGCGAGCAGGAGAGGACAAGTTGTTCTTCTATTTGTATGTACTCAGGCTTTATAGTGATTGAAAGAATGTTCTTTCAAGTTCATATAAGAAAGAAGCATTTTATTTCCAAAGTGTAGTAAATCTTTGTTTTCTCACAGCAGGGTGATCGCACTACAAGGCTGCAATTTTTATTTGCCCATCAAGTGGGCTTTTGGTTGAAATGACACACCACCAGCAGCATGTTGTCCACGAGAGGGGGGTGGGATGGAGGGGCGAGCAGGAGGGGACAAGTTGTTCTTCTATTGGTATGTACTCAGGCTTTATAGTGTTTGAAAGAATGTTCTTTCAAGTTCATATAAGAATGTAGCATTTTATTTCCAAAGTGTAGTAAATCTTTGTTTTCTCACAGCAGGGTGATCGCACTACAAGGGTGAAATTTTTATTTGCTCATCAAGTGGGCTTTTGGTGGAAATGACACACCACCAGCAGCATGTTGTCCACAGAGGGGGGTGGGATGGGGGGGCGAGCAGGATAGGACAAGTTGTTCTTCTATTGGTATGTACTCAGGATTTATAGTGTTTGAAAGAATGTTCTTTCAAGTTCATATAAGAATGTAGCATTTTATTTTCAAAGTGTAGTAAATCATTGTTTTCTAATAGCAGGGTGATCACACTACAAGGCTGCAATTATTATTTGCCCATCAAGTGGGCTTTTGGGGGAAATGACACACCTCCAGCAGCATGTTGTCCACGAGAGGGGGGTGGGATGGGGGGGCAAGCAGGAGAGGACAAGTTGTTCCTTTATTGGTATGTACTCAGGATTTATTGTGTTTGAAAGAATGTTCTTTCAAGTTTATATAAGAATGTAGCATTTTATTTCCAAAGTGTAATAAATCTTTGTTTTCTCACAGCAGTTTGATTGCACTACAAGGCTGCAATTTTTATTTGCCCATCAAGTGGGCTTTTGGTGGAAATGACACACCACCAGCAGCATGTCATCCACGAGAGGGGCGAGCAGGAGACGACAAGTTGTTCTTCTAGTGGTATGTACTCAGGCTTTATAGTGTTTGAAAGAATGTTCTTTCAAGTTCATATAAGAATGTAGTATTTTATTTCCAAAGTGTAGTAAATCTTTGTTTCTTACAGCTGGGTGATCGCACTACAAGGCTGCAATTTTTATGTGCTCATCAAGTGGGCTTTTGGTGGAAATGACACACCACCAGCAGCATGTAGTCCACGAGAGGGGGGGTGGGATGGGGGGGGCGAGCAGGAGAGGAGAAGTTGTTCTTCTATTGGTATGTACTAAGGCTTTATAGTGTTTGAAAGAATGTTCTTTCAAATACATATAAGAATGTAGCATTTTATTTCCAAAGTGTAGTAAATCATTGTTTTCTCACAGCAGGGTGATTGCACTACAAGGCTGCAATTTTTATTTGCCCATCAAATGGGCTTTTGGTGGAAATGACACACCACCAGCAGCATGTTGTCCACGAGAGTAGGGTGGGATGGGGGGGCGAGCAGGAGACGACTAGTTGTTCTTCTATTGGTATGTACTCAGGCTTTATAGTGTTTGAAAGAATGTTCTTTCAAGTTCATATAAGAATGTAGCATTTTATTTCCAAAGGGTACTAAATCTTTGTTTTCTCACAGCAGGGTGATTGCACTACAAGGCTGCAATTTTTATTTGCCCATCAAGTGGGCTTTTGGTGGAAATGACACACCACCAGCAGCATGTTGTCCACGAGAGGAGGGTGGGATGGGGGGGCGAGCAGGAGAGGACAAGTTGTTCTTCTATTGGTATGTACTCAGGCTTTATAGTGATTGAAAGAATGTTCTTTCAAGTTCATATAAGAATGTAGCAATTTTATTTCCAAAGTGTAGTAAATCTTTGTTTTCTCACAGCAGGGTGATTGCACTACAAGGCTGCAATTTTTATTTGCCCATCAAGTGGGGTTTTGGTGGAAATGACACACCACCAGCAGCATGTTGTCCACGAGAGGGGGGTGGGATGGGGGGGCGAGCAGGAGTGGACTAGTTGTTCTTCTATTGGTATGTACGAAGGCTTTATAGTGTTTTAAAGAATGTTCGTTCAAGTTCATATAAGAATGTAGCATTTTATTTCCAAAGTGTAGTAAATCTTTGTTTTCTCACAGCAGGGTGATCACACTACAAGGCTGCAATTTTTATTTGCCCATCAAGTGGTCTTTTGGTGGAAATGACACACCACCAGCAGCATGTAGTCCACGAGAGGGGGGTGGGATGGGGGGGTGAGCAGGAGAGGACAAGTTCTTTTCCATTGGTATGTACTCAGGCTTTATAGTGTTTGAAAGAATGTTCTTTCAAGTTCATATAAGAATGTAGCATTTTATTTCCAAAGTGTAGAAAATCTTTGTTTTCTCACAGCAGGGTGATTGCACTACAAGGCTGCAATTTTTATTTGCCCATCAAGTGGGCTTTTGGTGGAAATGACACATCACAAGCAGCATGTTGTCCATGAGAGGGGGGTCGAATGGGGGGGCGAGCAGGAGAGGACTAGTTGTTCTTCTATTGGTATGTACTCAGGCTTTATAGTGTTTGCAAGAATTTTCTTTCAAGTTCATGTAAAAATGTAGCATTTTATTTCCAAAGTGTAGTAAATCTTTGTTTTCTCACAGCAGGATGATCGCACTACAAGGCTGCAATTATTATTTCCCATCAAATGGGCTTTTGGTGGAAATGACACACCACCAGCAGCATGTTGTCCACGAGAGTAGGGTGGGATGGGGGGGCGAGCAGGAGACGACAAATTGTTCTTCTATTGGTATGTACTCAGGCTTTATAGTGTTTGAAAGAATGTTCTTTCAAGTTCATGTAAGAATGTAGCATTTTATTTCCAAAGTGTATTAAATCTTTGTTTTCTCACAGCAGGGTGATCGCACTACAAGGCTGCAATTTTTATTTGCCCATCAAGTGGGCTTTTGGTGGAAATGACACACCACCAGCAGCATGTTGTCCACGAGAGGGGGGTGGGATGGGGGATTGAGCAGGAGAGGACAAGCTCTTTTCCATTGGTATGTGATCAGGCTTTATAGTGTTTGAAAGAATGTTCTTTCAAGTTCATATAAGAATGTAGCATTTTATTTCCAAATTGTGATAAATCTTTGTTTTCTCACAGCAGGGTGATCGCACTACAGGGCTGCAATTTTTATTTGAACATCAAGTGGGCTTTTGGTGGAAATGACACACCACCAGCAGCATGTTGTCCACGAGAGTGGGGTGGGATGGGGGGGCGACCGTAAGAGGACAAGTTGTTCTTCTATTGGTATGTACTCAGGCTTTATAGTGTTTGAAAGAAAGTTCGTCCAAGTTCATATAAGAATGTAGCATTTTATTTCCAATGTGTAGTAAATCTGTTTTCTCACAGCAGGGTGATCGCACTACAAGGCTGCAATTTTTATTTGCCCATCAAGTGGGCTTTTTGTGGAAATGACACACCACCAGCAGCATGTTGTCCACGAGAGGGGGGTGGGATGGGGGGCGAGCAGGAGAGGACAAATTGTTCTTCTATTGGTATGTACTCAGGCTTTATAGTGTTTCCAAGAATGTTCTTTCAAGTTCACATAAGAATGTAGCATTTTATTTCCAAAGTGTAGTAAATCTTTGTTTTCTCACAGCAGGGTGATCACACTACAAGGCTCCAATTTTTATTTGCCCATTAAGTGGGCTTTTGGTGGAAATGACACACCACCAGCGGCATGTTGTCCACGAGAGGGGGGTGGGTTGGGGGGGCGAGCAGGAGAGGACAATTTGTTCTTCTATTGGAATGTACTCAGGCTTTATAGTGTTTGAAAGAATGTTCTTTCAAGTTCATATAAGAATGTAGCATTTTATTTCCATAGTGTAGTAAATCTTTGTTTTCTCACAGCAGGGTGATCACACAACAAGGCTGCAATTTTTATTTGCCCATCAAGTGGGCTTTTGGTGGAAATGACACACCACTAGCAGCATGTTGTCCAGGAGAGGGGGTTGGGATGGGGGGGCGAGCAGGATAGGACAAGTTGTTCTTCTATTGGTATGTACTCAGGCTTTATAGTGTTTGAAAGAATGTTCTTTGAAGTTCATATTAGAATGTAGCATTTTATTTCCAAAGTGTAGTAAATTTTTGTTTTCTCACAGCAGGGTGATCGCACTACAAAGCTTCAATTTTTATATGCCCATCAAGTGGGCTTTTGGTGGAAATGACACACCACTAGCAGCATGTTGTCCAGGGGAGGGGGGTGGGATGGGGGGGCGAGCTGGATAGGACAAGTTGTTCTTCTATTGGTATGTACTCAGGCTTTATAGTGTTTGAAAGAATGTTCTTTCACGTTCATATAAGAATGTAGCATTTTATTTCCAAAGTGTAGTAAATCTTTGTTTTTCTCACAGCAGGGTGATCGCACTACAAGGCTGCAATTTTTATTTGCCCATCAAGTGGGCTATTGGTGGAAATGACACACCACCAGCAGCATGTTGTCCACGAGAGGCGGGTGGGATGGGGGGGCGAGCAGGAGAGGACAAGTTGTTCTTCTATTGGTATGTACTCAGGCTTTATAGTGTTTGAAAGGATGTTCTTTCAAGTTCATATAAGAATGTAGCATTTTATTTCCCAAGTGTAGTAAATCTTTGTTTTCTCACAGCAGGGTGATCGCACTACAAGGCTGCAGTTTTTATTTGCCCATCAAGTGGGCTTTTGGTGGAATTGACACACCACCAGCAGCATGTTGTCCACGAGAGGGGGGTGGGATGGGGGGTGAGCAGGAGAGGACAAGCTCTTTTCCATTGTTATGTGCTCAGGCTTTATAGTGTTTGAAAGAATGTTCTTTCAAGTTCATATAAGAATGTAGCATTTTATTTCCAAAGTGTAATAAATCTTTGTTTTCTCACAGGAGGGTGATCGCACTACAGGGCTGCAATTTTTATTTGAACATCAAGTGGGCTTTTGGTGGAAATGACACACCACCAGCAGCATGTTGTCCACGAGAGTGGGGTGGGATGGGGGGGCAAGCGTAAGAGGACAAGTTGTTCTTCTATTGGTATGTACTCAGGCTTTATAGTGTTTGAAAGAAAGTTCGTCCAAGTTCATATAAGAATGTAGCATTTTATTTCCAATGTGTAGTAAATCTGTTTTCTCACAGCAGGGTGATCGCACTACAAGGCTGCAATTTTTATTTGCCCATCAAGTGGGCTTTTTGTGGAAATGACACACCACCAGCAGCATGTTGTCCACGAGAGGGGGGTGGGATGGGGGGCGAGCAGGAGAGGACAAATTGTTCTTCTATTGGTATGTACTCAGGCTTTATAGTGATTCCAAGAATATTCTTTCAAGTTCATATAAGAATGTAGCATTATATTTCCAAAGTGTAGTAAATCTTTGTTTTCTCACAGCAGGGTGATCGCACTACAAGGCTGCAATTTTTATTTGCCCATCAAGTGGGCTTTGGTGGAAATGACACACCTCCAGCAGCATGTTGTCCACGACAGGGTGGTGTGGAAGGGGGAGGGGGGGGCCGAGCGTAAGAGGACAAGTTGTTCTTCTATTGGTATGTACTAAGGCTTTATAGTGTTTTAAAGAATGTTCTTTCAAGCTCATATAAGAATGTAGCATTTTATTTCCAAAGTGTAGTAAATCTTTGTTTTTTCACAGCAGGGTGATCGCACTACAAGGCTGCAATTTTTATTTGCCCATCAAGTGGGCTTTTGGTGGAAATGACACACCACCAGCAGCATGTTGACCACGAGAGGGGGGTGGAATGGGGGGGCGAGCAGGAGAGGACAAGTTGTTCTTCTATTGGTATGTACTCAGGCTTTATAGTGTTTGTAAGAATGTTCTTTCAAGTTCATATACGAATGTAGCATTTTATTTGCAAACTGTAGTAAATCTTTGTTTTCTCACAGCAGGGTGATCACACTACAAGGCTGCAATTTTTATTTGCCCATCAAGTGGGCTTTTGGTGGAAATGACACACCACCAGCAGCATGTTGCCCACGAGAGGGGGGTGGGAAGGGGGGGCGAGCAGGAGAGGACAAGTTGTTCTTCTATTGGTATGTACTGAGGCTTTATAGTGTTTGAAAGAATGTTCTTTCAAGTTCATATAAGAATGTAGCATTTTATTTCCAAAGTGTAGTAAATCTTTGTTTTCTCACAGCAGGGTGATCGCACTACAAGGTTGCAATTTTTATTTGCCCATTAAGTGAGCTTTTGGTGGAAATGACACACCACCAGCAGCATGTTGTCCACGAATGGGTGGAGTGGAAGGGGGGGGGGGGGGGGGCGAGTGTAAGAGGACAAGTTGTTCTTCTATTGGTATGTACTAAGGCTTTTATAGTGTTTTAATAAATGTTCGTTCAAGTTCATATAAGAATGTAGCATTTTATTTCCAAAGTGTAGTAAATCTTTGTTTTCTCACAGCAGGGTGATCGCACTACAAGGCTACAATTTTTATTTGCCCATCAAGTGGGCTTTTGGTGGAAATGACACACCACCAGCAGCATGTTGTCAACAGAGGGGGGTGGGATGGGGGGGCGAGCAGGAGAGGACAAGTTGTTCTTCTATTTGTATGTACTCAGGCTTTATAGTGCTTGAAAGAATGTTCTTTCAAGTTCATATAAGAAAGAAGCATTTTATTTCCAAAGTGTAGTAAATCTTTGTTTTCTCACAGCAGGGTGATCGCACTACAAGGCTGCAATTTTTATTTGCCCATCAAGTGGGCTTTTGGTTGAAATGACACACCACCAGCAGCATGTTGTCCACGAGAGGGGGGTGGGATGGAGGGGCGAGCAGGAGGGGACAAGTTGTTCTTCTATTGGTATGTACTCAGGCTTTATAGTGTTTGAAAGAATGTTCTTTCAAGTTCATATAAGAATGTAGCATTTTATTTCCAAAGTGTAGTAAATCTTTGTTTTCTCACAGCAGGGTGATCGCACTACAAGGGTGAAATTTTTATTTGCTCATCAAGTGGGCTTTTGGTGGAAATGACACACCACCAGCAGCATGTTGTTCACAGAGGGGGGTGGGATGGGGGGGGCGAGCAGGATAGGACAAGTTGTTCTTCTATTGGTATGTACTCAGGATTTATAGTGTTTGAAAGAATGTTCTTTCAAGTTCATATAAGAATGTAGCATTTTATTTCCAAAGTGTAGTAAATCATTGTTTTCTAATAGCAGGGTGATCACACTACAAGGCTGCAATCATTATTTGCCCATCAAGTGGGCTTTTGGGGGAAATGACACACCTCCAGCAGCATGTTGTCCACGAGAGGGGGGTGGGATGGGGGGGCAAGCAGGAGAGGACAAGTTGTTCCTTTATTGGTATGTACTCAGGATTTATTGTGTTTGAAAGAATGTTCTTTCAAGTTTATATAAGAATGTAGCATTTTATTTCCAAAGTGTAATAAATCTTTGTTTTCTCACAGCAGGGTGATTGCACTACAAGGCTGCAATTTTTATTTGCCCATCAAGTGGGCTTTTGGTGGAAATGACAAACCACCAGCAGCATGTCATCCACGAGAGGGGCGAGCAGGAGACGACAAGTTGTTCTTCTAGTGGTATGTACTCAGGCTTTATAGTGTTTGAAAGAATGTTCTTTCAAGTTCATATAAGAATGAAGTATTTTATTTCCAAAGTGTAGTAAATCTTTGTTTCTTACAGCTGGGTGATCGCACTACAAGGCTGCAATTTTTATGTGCTCATCAAGTGGGCTTTTGGTGGAAATGACACACCACCAGCAGCATGTAGTCCACGAGAGGTGGGGTGGGACGGGGGGGGCGAGCAGGAGAGGACAAGTTGTTCTTCTATTGGTATGTACTAAGGCTTTATAGTGTTTGAAAGAATGTTCTTTCAAATACATATAAGAATGTAGCATTTTATTTCCAAATTGTAGTAAATCATTGTTTTCTCACAGCAGGGTGATTGCACTACAAGGCTGCAATTTTTATTTGCCCATCAAATGGGCTTTTGGTGGAAATGACACACCACCAGCAGCATGTTGTCCACGAGAGTAGGGTGGGATGGGGGGGCGAGCAGGAGACGACTAGTTGTTCTTCTATTGGTATGTACTCAGGCTTTATAGTGTTTGAAAGAATGTTCTTTCAAGTTCATATAAGAATGTAGCATTTTATTTCCAAAGGGTAGTAAATCTTTGTTTTCTCACAGCAGGGTGATTGCACTACAAGGCTGCAATTTTTATTTGCCCATCAAGTGGGCTTTTGGTGGAAATGACACACCACCAGCAGCATGTTGTCCACGAGAGGAGGGTGGGATGGGGGGGCGAGCAGGAGAGGACAAGTTGTTCTTCTATTGGTATGTACTCAGGCTTTATAGTGATTGAAAGAATGTTCTTTCAAGTTCATATAAGAATGTAGCAATTTTATTTCCAAAGTGTAGTAAATCTTTGTTTTCTCACAGCAGGGTGATTGCACTACAAGGCTGCAATTTTTATTTGCCCATCAAGTGGGGTTTTGGTGGAAATGACACACCACCAGCAGCATGTTGTCCACGAGAGGGGGGTGGGATGGGGGGGCGAGCAGGAGTGGACTAGTTGTTCTTCTATTGGTATGTACGAAGGCTTTATAGTGTTTTAAAGAATGTTCGTTCAAGTTCATATAAGAATGTAGCATTTTATTTCCAAAGTGTAGTAAATCTTTGTTTTCTCACAGCAGGGTGATCACACTACAAGGCTGCAATTTTTATTTGCCCATCAAGTGGTCTTTTGGTGGAAATGACACACCACCAGCAGCATGTAGTCCACGAGAGGGGGGTGGGATGGGGGGGTGAGCAGGAGAGGACAAGTTCTTTTCCATTGGTATGTACTCAGGCTTTATAGTGTTTGAAAGAATGTTCTTTCAAGTTCATATAAGAATGTAGCATTTTATTTCCAAAGTGTAGAAAATCTTTGTTTTCTCACAGCAGGGTGATTGCACTACAAGGCTGCAATTTTTATTTGCCCATCAAGTGGGCTTTTGGTGGAAATGACACATCACAAGCAGCATGTTGTCCATGAGAGGGGGGTCGAATGGGGGGGCGAGCAGGAGAGGACTAGTTGTTCTTCTATTGGTATGTACTCAGGCTTTATAGTGTTTGCAAGAATTTTCTTTCAAGTTCATGTAAAAATGTAGCATTTTATTTCCAAAGTGTAGTAAATCTTTGTTTTCTCACAGCAGGATGATCGCACTACAAGGCTGCAATTATTATTTCCCATCAAATGGGCTTTTGGTGGAAATGACACACCACCAGCAGCATGTTGTCCACGAGAGTAGGGTGGGATGGGGGGGCGAGCAGGAGACGACAAATTGTTCTTCTATTGGTATGTACTCAGGCTTTATAGTGTTTGAAAGAATGTTCTTTCAAGTTCATGTAAGAATGTAGCATTTTATTTCCAAAGTGTATTAAATCTTTGTTTTCTCACAGCAGGGTGATCGCACTACAAGGCTGCAATTTTTATTTGCCCATCAAGTGGGCTTTTGGTGGAAATGACACACCACCAGCAGCATGTTGTCCACGAGAGGGGGGTGGGATGGGGGATTGAGCAGGAGAGGACAAGCTCTTTTCCATTGGTATGTGATCAGGCTTTATAGTGTTTGAAAGAATGTTCTTTCAAGTTCATATAAGAATGTAGCATTTTATTTCCAAAGTGTGATAAATCTTTGTTTTCTCACAGCAGGGTGATCGCACTACAGGGCTGCAATTTTTATTTGAACATCAAGTGGGCTTTTGGTGGAAATGACACACCACCAGCAGCATGTTGTCCACGAGAGTGGGGTGGGATGGGGGGGCGAGCGTAAGAGGACAAGTTGTTCTTCTATTGGTATGTACTCAGGCTTTATAGTGTTTGAAAGAAAGTTCGTCCAAGTTCATATAAGAATGTAGCATTTTATTTCCAATGTGTAGTAAATCTGTTTTCTCACAGCAGGGTGATCGCACTACAAGGCTGCAATTTTTATTTGCCCATCAAGTGGGCTTTTTGTGGAAATGACACACCACCAGCAGCATGTTGTCCACGAGAGGGGGGTGGGATGGGGGGCGAGCAGGAGAGGACAAATTGTTCTTCTATTGGTATGTACTCAGGCTTTATAGTGTTTCCAAGAATGTTCTTTCAAGTTCACATAAGAATGTAGCATTTTATTTCCAAAGTGTAGTAAATCTTTGTTTTCTCACAGCAGGGTGATCACACTACAAGGCTCCAATTTTTATTTGCCCATTAAGTGGGCTTTTGGTGGAAATGACACACCACCAGCGGCATGTTGTCCACGAGAGGGGGGTGGGTTGGGGGGGCGAGCAGGAGAGGACAATTTGTTCTTCTATTGGAATGTACTCAGGCTTTATAGTGTTTGAAAGAATGTTCTTTCAAGTTCATATAAGAATGTAGCATTTTATTTCCATAGTGTAGTAAATCTTTGTTTTCTCACAGCAGGGTGATCACACAACAAGGCTGCAATTTTTATTTGCCCATCAAGTGGGCTTTTGGTGGAAATGACACACCACTAGCAGCATGTTGTCCAGGAGAGGGGGTTGGGATGGGGGGGCGAGCAGGATAGGACAAGTTGTTCTTCTATTGGTATGTACTCAGGCTTTATAGTGTTTGAAAGAATGTTCTTTGAAGTTCATATTAGAATGTAGCATTTTATTTCCAAAGTGTAGTAAATTTTTGTTTTCTCACAGCAGGGTGATCGCACTACAAAGCTTCAATTTTTATATGCCCATCAAGTGGGCTTTTGGTGGAAATGACACACCACTAGCAGCATGTTGTCCAGGGGAGGGGGGTGGGATGGGGGGGCGAGCTGGATAGGACAAGTTGTTCTTCTATTGGTATGTACTCAGGCTTTATAGTGTTTGAAAGAATGTTCTTTCACGTTCATATAAGAATGTAGCATTTTATTTCCAAAGTGTAGTAAATCTTTGTTTTTCTCACAGCAGGGTGATCGCACTACAAGGCTGCAATTTTTATTTGCCCATCAAGTGGGCTATTGGTGGAAATGACACACCACCAGCAGCATGTTGTCCACGAGAGGCGGGTGGGATGGGGGGGGCGAGCAGGAGAGGACAAGTTGTTCTTCTATTGGTATGTACTCAGGCTTTATAGTGTTTGAAAGGATGTTCTTTCAAGTTCATATAAGAATGTAGCATTTTATTTCCCAAGTGTAGTAAATCTTTGTTTTCTCACAGCAGGGTGATCGCACTACAAGGCTGCAGTTTTTATTTGCCCATCAAGTGGGCTTTTGGTGGAATTGACACACCACCAGCAGCATGTTGTCCACGAGAGGGGGGTGGGATGGGGGGTGAGCAGGAGAGGACAAGCTCTTTTCCATTGGTATGTGCTCAGGCTTTATAGTGTTTGAAAGAATGTTCTTTCAAGTTCATATAAGAATGTAGCATTTTATTTCCAAAGTGTAATAAATCTTTGTTTTCTCACAGGAGGGTGATCGCACTACAGGGCTGCAATTTTTATTTGAACATCAAGTGGGCTTTTGGTGGAAATGACACACCACCAGCAGCATGTTGTCCACGAGAGTGGGGTGGGATGGGGGGGCAAGCGTAAGAGGACAAGTTGTTCTTCTATTGGTATGTACTCAGGCTTTATAGTGTTTGAAAGAAAGTTCGTCCAAGTTCATATAAGAATGTAGCATTTTATTTCCAATGTGTAGTAAATCTGTTTTCTCACAGCAGGGTGATCGCACTACAAGGCTGCAATTTTTATTTGCCCATCAAGTGGGCTTTTTGTGGAAATGACACACCACCAGCAGCATGTTGTCCACGAGAGGGGGGTGGGATGGGGGGCGAGCAGGAGAGGACAAATTGTTCTTCTATTGGTATGTACTCAGGCTTTATAGTGTTTCCAAGAATATTCTTTCAAGTTCATATAAGAATGTAGCATTATATTTCCAAAGTGTAGTAAATCTTTGTTTTCTCACAGCAGGGTGATCGCACTACAAGGCTGCAATTTTTATTTGCCCATCAAGTGGGCTTTGGTGGAAATGACACACCTCCAGCAGCATGTTGTCCACGACAGGGTGGTGTGGAAGGGGGAGGGGGGGGGCCGAGCGTAAGAGGACAAGTTGTTCTTCTATTGGTATGTACTAAGGCTTTATAGTGTTTTAAAGAATGTTCTTTCAAGCTCATATAAGAATGTAGCATTTTATTTCCAAAGTGTAGTAAATCTTTGTTTTTTCACAGCAGGGTGATCGCACTACAAGGCTGCAATTTTTATTTGCCCATCAAGTGGGCTTTTGGTGGAAATGACACACCACCAGCAGCATGTTGACCACGAGAGGGGGGTGGAATGGGGGGGCGAGCAGGAGAGGACAAGTTGTTCTTCTATTGGTATGTACTCAGGCTTTATAGTGTTTGTAAGAATGTTCTTTCAAGTTCATATACGAATGTAGCATTTTATTTGCAAAGTGTAGTAAATCTTTGTTTTCTCACAGCAGGGTGATCACACTACAAGGCTGCAATTTTTATTTGCCCATCAAGTGGGCTTTTGGTGGAAATGACACACCACCAGCAGCATGTTGCCCACGAGAGGGGGGTGGGAAGGGGGGGCGAGCAGGAGAGGACAAGTTGTTCTTCTATTGGTATGTACTGAGGCTTTATAGTGTTTGAAAGAATGTTCTTTCAAGTTCATATAAGAATGTAGCATTTTATTTCCAAAGTGTAGTAAATCTTTGTTTTCTCACAGCAGGGTGATCGCACTACAAGGTTGCAATTTTTATTTGCCCATTAAGTGAGCTTTTGGTGGAAATGACACACCACCAGCAGCATGTTGTCCACGAATGGGTGGAGTGGAAGGGGGGGGGGGGCGAGTGTAAGAGGACAAGTTGTTCTTCTATTGGTATGTACTAAGGCTTTTATAGTGTTTTAATAAATGTTCGTTCAAGTTCATATAAGAATGTAGCATTTTATTTCCAAAGTGTAGTAAATCTTTGTTTTCTCACAGCAGGGTGATCGCACTACAAGGCTACAATTTTTATTTGCCCATCAAGTGGGCTTTTGGTGGAAATGACACACCACCAGCAGCATGTTGTCAACAGAGGGGGGTGGGATGGGGGGGCGAGCAGGAGAGGACAAGTTGTTCTTCTATTTGTATGTACTCAGGCTTTATAGTGCTTGAAAGAATGTTCTTTCAAGTTCATATAAGAAAGAAGCATTTTATTTCCAAAGTGTAGTAAATCTTTGTTTTCTCACAGCAGGGTGATCGCACTACAAGGCTGCAATTTTTATTTGCCCATCAAGTGGGCTTTTGGTTGAAATGACACACCACCAGCAGCATGTTGTCCACGAGAGGGGGGTGGGATGGAGGGGCGAGCAGGAGGGGACAAGTTGTTCTTCTATTGGTATGTACTCAGGCTTTATAGTGTTTGAAAGAATGTTCTTTCAAGTTCATATAAGAATGTAGCATTTTATTTCCAAAGTGTAGTAAATCTTTGTTTTCTCACAGCAGGGTGATCGCACTACAAGGGTGAAATTTTTATTTGCTCATCAAGTGGGCTTTTGGTGGAAATGACACACCACCAGCAGCATGTTGTTCACAGAGGGGGGTGGGATGGGGGGGGCGAGCAGGATAGGACAAGTTGTTCTTCTATTGGTATGTACTCAGGATTTATAGTGTTTGAAAGAATGTTCTTTCAAGTTCATATAAGAATGTAGCATTTTATTTCCAAAGTGTAGTAAATCATTGTTTTCTAATAGCAGGGTGATCACACTACAAGGCTGCAATCATTATTTGCCCATCAAGTGGGCTTTTGGGGGAAATGACACACCTCCAGCAGCATGTTGTCCACGAGAGGGGGGTGGGATGGGGGGGCAAGCAGGAGAGGACAAGTTGTTCCTTTATTGGTATGTACTCAGGATTTATTGTGTTTGAAAGAATGTTCTTTCAAGTTTATATAAGAATGTAGCATTTTATTTCCAAAGTGTAATAAATCTTTGTTTTCTCACAGCAGGGTGATTGCACTACAAGGCTGCAATTTTTATTTGCCCATCAAGTGGGCTTTTGGTGGAAATGACAAACCACCAGCAGCATGTCATCCACGAGAGGGGCGAGCAGGAGACGACAAGTTGTTCTTCTAGTGGTATGTACTCAGGCTTTATAGTGTTTGAAAGAATGTTCTTTCAAGTTCATATAAGAATGAAGTATTTTATTTCCAAAGTGTAGTAAATCTTTGTTTCTTACAGCTGGGTGATCGCACTACAAGGCTGCAATTTTTATGTGCTCATCAAGTGGGCTTTTGGTGGAAATGACACACCACCAGCAGCATGTAGTCCACGAGAGGTGGGGTGGGACGGGGGGGGCGAGCAGGAGAGGACAAGTTGTTCTTCTATTGGTATGTACTAAGGCTTTATAGTGTTTGAAAGAATGTTCTTTCAAATACATATAAGAATGTAGCATTTTATTTCCAAATTGTAGTAAATCATTGTTTTCTCACAGCAGGGTGATTGCACTACAAGGCTGCAATTTTTATTTGCCCATCAAATGGGCTTTTGGTGGAAATGACACACCACCAGCAGCATGTTGTCCACGAGAGTAGGGTGGGATGGGGGGGCGAGCAGGAGACGACTAGTTGTTCTTCTATTGGTATGTACTCAGGCTTTATAGTGTTTGAAAGAATGTTCTTTCAAGTTCATATAAGAATGTAGCATTTTATTTCCAAAGGGTAGTAAATCTTTGTTTTCTCACAGCAGGGTGATTGCACTACAAGGCTGCAATTTTTATTTGCCCATCAAGTGGGCTTTTGGTGGAAATGACACACCACCAGCAGCATGTTGTCCACGAGAGGAGGGTGGGATGGGGGGGCGAGCAGGAGAGGACAAGTTGTTCTTCTATTGGTATGTACTCAGGCTTTATAGTGATTGAAAGAATGTTCTTTCAAGTTCATATAAGAATGTAGCAATTTTATTTCCAAAGTGTAGTAAATCTTTGTTTTCTCACAGCAGGGTGATTGCACTACAAGGCTGCAATTTTTATTTGCCCATCAAGTGGGCTTTTGGTGGAAATGACACACCACCAGCAGCATGTTGTCCACGAGAGGGGGGTGGGATGGGGGGGCGAGCAGGAGTGGACTAGTTGTTCTTCTATTGGTATGTACGAAGGCTTTATAGTGTTTTAAAGAATGTTCGTTCAAGTTCATATAAGAATGTAGCATTTTATTTCCAAAGTGTAATAAATCTTTGTTTTCTCACAGCAGGGTGATCGCACTACAGGGCTGCAATTTTTATTTGAACATCAAGTGGGCTTTTGGTGGAAATGACACACCACCAGCAGCATGTTGTCCACGAGAGTGGGGTGGGATGGGGGGGCGAGCGTAAGAGGACAAGTTGTTCTTCTATTGGTATGTACTCAGGCTTTATAGTGTTTGAAAGAAAGTTCGTCCAAGTTCATATAAGAATGTAGCATTTTATTTCCAAAGGGTAGTAAATCTTTGTTTTCTCACAGCAGGGTGATTGCACTACAAGGCTGCAATTTTTATTTGCCCATCAAGTGGGCTTTTGGTGGAAATGACACACCACCAGCAGCATGTTGTCCACGAGAGGAGGGTGGGATGGGGGGGTGAGCAGGAGAGGACAAGCTCTTTTCCATTGGTATGTGCTCAGGCTTTATAGTGTTTGAAAGAATGTTCTTTCAAGTTCATATAAGAATGTAGCATTTTATTTCCAAAGTGTAATAAATCTTTGTTTTCTCACAGCAGGGTGATCGCACTACAGGGCTGCAATTTTTATTTGAACATCAAGTGGGCTTTTGGTGGAAATGACACACCACCAGCAGCATGTTGTCCACGAGAGTGGGGTGGGATGGGGGGGCGAGCGTAAGAGGACAAGTTGTTCTTCTATTGGTATGTACTCAGGCTTTATAGTGTTTGAAAGAAAGTTCGTCCAAGTTCATATAAGAATGTAGCATTTTATTTCCAATGTGTAGTAAATCTGTTTTCTCACAGCAGGGTGATCGCACTACAAGGCTGCAATTTTTATTTGCCCATCAAGTGGGCTTTTTGTGGAAATGACACACCACCAGCAGCATGTTGTCCACGAGAGGGGGGTGGGATGGGGGGCGAGCAGGAGAGGACAAATTGTTCTTCTATTGGTATGTACTCAGGCTTTATAGTGTTTGAAAGAATGTTCTTTCAAGTTCATATAAGAATGTAGCATTGTATTTCCAAAGTGTAGTAAATCTTTGTTTTCTCACAGCAGGGTGATTGCACTACAAAGCTGCAATTTTTATTTGCCCATCAAGTGGGCTTTTGTTAGAATTGACACACCACCAGCAGCATGTTGTCCACGAGAGGGGGGTGGGATGGGGGGGTGAGCAGGAGAGGACAAGCTCTTTTCCATTGGTATGTGCTCAGGCTTTATTGTGTTTGAAAGAATGTTCTTTCAAGTTCATATAAGAATATAGCATTTTATTTCCAAAGTGAAGTAAATCTTTGTTTTCTCACAGCAGGGTGATCGCACTACAAGGCTGCAATTTTTATTTGCCCATCAAGTGGGATTTTGTGGAAATGACACACCACCAGCAGCATGTTGTCCATGAGAGGGGGGTGGGATGGGGGGGGCGAGCAGGAGAGGACAAGTTGTTCTTCTATTTGTATGTACTCAGGCTTTATAGTGTTTGAAAGAATGTTCTTCAAGTTCATATAAGATTGTAGCATTTTATTTCCAAAGTGTAGTAAATCTTTGTTTTCTCACAGCAGAGTGATCGCACTACAAGGCTGCAGTTTTTATTTGCCCATCAAGTGGGCTTTTGGTGGAAATGACACACCACCAGCACCATGTTGTCCACGAGAGTGGGGTGGGATGGGGGAGCGAGCGTAAGAGGACAAGTTGTTCTTCTATTGTTATGTACTCAGGCTTTATAGTGTTTGAAAGAAAGTTCGTCCAAGTTCATCTAAGAATGTAGCATTTTGTTTCCAAAGTGTAGTAAATCTTTGTTTTCTCACAGCAGGGTGATCGCACTACAAGGCTGCAATTTTTATTTGCCCATCAAGTGGGCTTTTGGTGGAAATGACGCACCACCAGCAGCATGGTGTCCATGAGAGTGGTTGGCATAGGGGGGCGAGCAGGAGAGGACAAGTTGTTCTTCTATTGTTATGTACTCAGGCTTTATAGTGTTTGAAAGAATGTTCTTTCAAGTTCATATAGGAATGTAGCATTTTATTTCCAAAGTGTAGTAAATCTTTGTTTTCTCACAGCAGGGTGATCACACTACAAGGCTGCATATTTTATTTGCCCATCAAGTGGGCTTTTGGTGGAAATGACACACCACCAGCAGCATGTTGTCCACGAGAGGGGGGTGGGATGGGGGAGGCGAGCAGGAGAGGACAAGTTGTTCTTCTATTGGTATGTACTCAGGCTTTATAGTGTTTGAAAGAATGTTCTTTCAAGTTCATATAAGAATGTAGCATTTTATTTCCAAAGTGTAGTAAATCTTTGTTTTCTCACAGAAGAGTGATCGCACTACAAGGCTGCAGTTTTTATTTGCCCATCAAGTGGGATTTTGGTGGAAATGACACACCACCACCAGCATGTTATCAACGAGAGAGGGGTGGGATGGGGGGGCGAGCGTAAGAGGACAAGTTGTTCTTCTATTGGTATGTACTCAGGCTTTATAGTGTTTGAAAGAGTGTTTTTTCAAGTCCATATAAGAATGTAGCATTTTATTTCCAAAGTGTAGAAAATCTTTGTTTTCTCACAGCAGGGTGATCGCACTACAAGGCTGCATTTATTATTTGCCCATCAAGTGGGCTTTTGGTGGAAATGACACACCACCAGCAGCATGTTGTCCACGAGAGGGGGGTCGGATGGGGGGGGGGGAGCAGGAGAGGACAAGTTGTTCTTCTATTGGTATGTACTCAGGCTTTATAGTATTTGCAAGAATGTTCTTTCAAGTTCATATAAGAATGTAGCATTTTATTTCCAAAGTGTAGTAAATTTTTGTTTTCTCACAGCAGGGTGATCACACTACAAGGCTGCAATTTTTATTTGCCCATCAAGTGGGCTTTTGGTGGAAATGACACACCACCAGCAGCATGTTGTCCACGAGAGGGGGTCGGGATGGGGTGGGCGAGCAGGAGAGGACAAGTTGTTCTTCTATTGATATGTATTCAGGATTTATAGTGTTTGAAAGAATGTTCTTTCAAGTTCATATAAGAATGTAGCATTTTATTTCCAAAGTGTAGTAAATCTTTGTTTTCTCACAGCAGGGTGATCGCACTACATGGCTGCAATTTTTATTTGCCCATCAAGTGGGCTTTTGGTGGAAATGACACACCACCAGCAGCATGTTGTCCATGAGAGGGGGGTGGGATAGGGGGGCGAGCAGGGGAGGACAAGTTGTTCTTCTATTGTTATGTACTCAGGCTTTATAGTATTTGAAAGAATGTTCTTTCAAGTTCATATAGGAATGTAGCATTTTATTTCCAAAGTGTAGTAAATCTTTGTTTTCTCACAGCAGGGTGATCACACTACAAGGCTGCATATTTTATTTGCCCATCAAGTTGGCTTTTTGTTTAAATGACACACCACCAGCAGCATGTTGTCCACGAGAGGGGGGTGGTATGGGGGAGCCGAGCAGGAGAGGACAAGTTGTTCTTCTATTGGTATGTACTCAGGCTTTATAGTGTTTGAAAGAATGTTCTTTCAAGTTCATATAAGAATGTAGCATTTTATTTCCAAAGTGTAGTAAATCTTTGTTTTCTCACTGCAGGGTGATCGCACTACAAGGCTGCAATTTTTATTTGCCCATCAAGTGGGCTTTTGGTGGAAATGACACACCACCAGCATCATGTTGCCCACGAGAGGGGGGTGGAATAGGGGGGCCAACAGGAGAGGACAAGTTGTTCTTCTATTGGTATGTACTCAGGCTATATCGTGTTTGAAAGAATGTTCTTTCAACTTCATATAAGAAATTAGCATTTTATTTCCAAAGTGTAGTAAATCTTTGTTTTCTCATAGCAGAGTGATCGCACTACAAGGCTGCAGTTTTTATTTGCCCATCAAGTGGGCTTTTGGTGGAAATGACACACCACCAGCAGCATGTTGTCCTCGAGAGGGAGGTGGGATGGGGGGGCGAGCGTAAGAGGACAAGTTGTTCTTCTATTGGTATGTACTCAGGCTATATCGTGTTTGAAAGAATGTTCTTTGAACTTCATATAAGAATGTAGCATTTTATTTCCAAAGTGTAGTAAATCTTTGTTTTCTCACAGCAGGGTGATCGCACTACAAGGCTGCAATTTTTATTTGTCCATCAAGTGGGCTTTTGGTGGAAATGACACACCACCAGCAGCATGTTGTCCACGAGAGAGGGGTGGGATGGGGGGGCGAACAGGACAGGAGAAGTTGTTCTTCTATTGGCATGTACTCAGGATTTATAGTGTTTGAAAGAATGTTCTTTCAAGTTCATATAAGAATGTAGCATTTTATTTCCAAAGTGTACTAAATCTTTGTTTTCTCACAGCAGGGTGATCACACTACAAGGCTCCAATTTTTATTTACCCATTAAGTGGGCTTTTGGTGGAAATGACACACCACCAGCGGCATGTTGTCCACGAGAGGGGGGTGGGTTGGGGGGGCGAGCAGGAGAGGATAATTTGTTCTTCTATTGGTATGTACTCAGGCTTTATAGTGTTTGAAAGAATGTTCTTTCAAGTTCATATAAGAATGTAGCATTTTATTTCCATAGTGTAGTAAATCTTAGTTTTCTCACAGCAGGGTGATCGCACTACAAGGCTGCAATTTTTATTTGCCCATCAAGTGGGCTTTTGGTGGAAATGACACACCACCAGCAGCATGTTGTCCACGAGAGGGGGGTGGGATGTGGGAGCTAGCAGGAGAGGACAAGTTGTTCTTCTATTGGTATGTACTCAGGCTTTATAGTGTTTGAAGGATTGTTCCTTCAAGTTCATATAAGAATGTAGCATTTTATTTCCGAAGTGTAGTAAAACTTTGTTTTCTCACAGCAGGGTGATCGCACTACAAGGCTGCAATTTTTATTTGCCCATCAAGTGGGCTTTTGGTGGAAATGACACACCACCAGCAGCATGTTGTCGACGAGAGGGGGGTGGGATGGGGGAGCGAGCAGGAGAGGACAAGTTGTTCTTCTATTGGTATGTACTCAGGCTTTATAGTGTTTGAAAGAATGTTCTTTCAAGTTCATATAAGGATGTAGCATTTTATTTCCAAAGTGTAGTAAATCTTCGTTTTCTCACAGCAGGGTAATCACACTACAAGTCTGCAATTTTTATTTGCCCATCAAGTGGGCTTTTGGTGGAAATGACACACCACAAGCAGCATGTTGTCCACGAGAGGGGGGTGGGATGGGGGGGCGAGCAGGAGAGGACAAGTTGTTCTTCTATTGGTATGTACTCAGGCTTCATAGTGTTTGAAAGAATGTTCTTTCAAGTTCGTATAAGAATGTAGCATTTTATTTCTAAAGTGCAGTAAATCTTTGTTTTCTCACAGCAGGGTGATCACACAACAAGGCTGCAACTTTTATTTGCCCATCAAGTGGGCCTTTGGTGGAAATGACACACAACCAACAGCATGTTGTCCACGAGATGGGAAGTGGGATGGGGGGGCGAGCAGGAGAGGACAAGTTGTTCTTCTATTGGTATGTACTCAGGATTTATAGTGTTTGAAAGAATGTTCTTTCATGTTCATATAAGAATGTAGCATTTTATTTCCAAAGTGTGGTAAATCTTTGTTTTCTCACAGCAGGGTGATCGAACTACAAGGCTGCAATTTTTAATTGCCCATCAAGTGGGCTTTTGGTGGAAATGACACACCACCAGCAGCATGTTGTCCACGAGAGGGGGGTGGGATGTAGGGGCGAGCAGGAGAGGACAAGTTGTTCTTGTATTGGTATGTACTCAGGCTTCATAGTGTTTGAAAGAATGTTCTTTCAAGTTCGTATAAGAATGTAGCATTTTGTTTCCAAAGTGTAGTAAATCTTTGTTTTCTCACAGCAGGGTGATCACCCTACAAGGCTCCAATTTTTATTTGCCCATTAAGTGGGCTTTTGGTGGAAATGACACACCACCAGCGGCATGTTGTCCACGAGAGGGGGGTGGGTTGGGGGGGCGAGCAAGCGAGGATAATTTGTTCTTCTATTGGTATGTACTCAGGCTTTATAGTGTTTGAATGAATGTTCTTTCAAGTTCATATAAGAATGTAGCATTTTATTTCCATAGTGTAGTAAATCTTTGTTTTCTCACAGCAGGGTGATCGCACTACAAGGCTGCAATTTTTATTTGCCCATCAAGTGGGCATTTGGTGGAAATGACACACCACCAGCAGCATGTTGTCCACGAGAGGGGGGTGGGATGTGGGAGCTAGCAGGAGATAACAAGTTGTTCTTCTATTGGTATGTACTCAGGCTTTATAGTGTTTGAAGGATTGTTCCTTCAAGTTCATATAAGAATGTAGCATTTTATTTCCCTAGTGTACTAAATCTTTGTTTTCTCACAGCAGGGTGATCACACTACAAGGCTCCAATTTTTATTTGCCCATTAAGTGGGCTCTTGGTGGAAATGACACACCACCAGCGGCATGTTGTCCACGAGAGGGGGGTGGGTTGGGGGGGCGAGCAGGAGAGGATAATTTGTTCTTCTATTGGTATGTACTCAGGATTTATAGTGTTTGAAAGAATGTTCTTTCAAGTTCATAAAAGAATGTAGCATTTTATTTCCATAGTGTAGTAAATCTTTGTTTTCTCACAGCAGGGTGATCGCACTACAAGGCTGCAATTTTTATTTGCCCATCAAGTGGGCTTTTGGTGGAAATGACACACCACAAGCAGCATGTTGTCCACGAGAGGGGGGTGGGATGTGGGAGCTAGCAGGAGAGGACAAGTTGTTCTTCTATTGGTATGTACTCAGGCTTTATAGTGTTTGAAGGATTGTTCCTTCAAGTTCATATAAGAATGTAGCATTTTATTTCCAAAGTGTAGTAAAACTTTGTTTTCTCACAGCAGGGTGATCGCACTACAAGGCTGCAATTTTTATTTGCCCATCAAGTGGGCTTTTGGTGGAAATGACACACCACCAGCAGCATGTTGTCGACGAGAGGGGGGTGGGATGGGGGAGCGAGCAGGAGAGGACAAGTTGTTCTTCTATTGGTATGTACTCAGGCTTTATAGTGTTTGAAAGAATGTTCTTTCAGGTTCATATAAGAATGTAGCATTGTATTTCCAAAGTGTAGTAAATCATTGTTTTCTCACAGCAGGGTGATTGCACTACAAGGCTGCAATTTTTATTTGCCCATCAAGTGGGCTTTTGGTGGAAATGACACACCACCAGCAGCATGTTGTCCACGAGAGGGGGGTGGGATGGGGGGGGCGAACAGGAGTGGACTAGTTGTTCTTCTATTGGTATGTACTAAGGCTTTATAGTGTTTTAAAGAATGTTCGTTCAAGTTCATATAAGAATGTAGCATTTTATTTCCAAAGTGTAGTAAATCTTTGTTTTCTCACAGCAGGGTGATCACACTACAAGGCTGCAATTTTTATTTGCCCATCAAGTGGTCTTTTGATGGAAATGACACACCACCAGCAGCATGTAGTCCACGAGAGGGGGGTGGGATGGGGGGGTGAGCAGGAGAGGACAAGCTCTTTTCCATTGGTATGTACTCAGGCTTTATAGTGTTTGAAAGAATGTTCTTTCAAGTTCATATAAGAATGTAGCATATTATTTCCAAAGTGTAGAAAATCTTTGTTTTCTCACAGCAGGGTGATTGCACTACAAGGCTGCAATTTTTATTTGCCCATCAAGTGGGCTTTTGGTGGAAATTACACACCACCAGCAGCATGTTGTCCATGAGAGGGGGGTGGAATGGGGGGGCGAGCATTAGAGGACTAGTTGTTCTCCTATTGGTATGTACTCAGGCTTTATAGTGTTTGCAAGAATTTTCTTTCAAGTTCATGTAAGAATGTAGCATTTTATTTCCAAAGTGTAGTAAATCTTTGATTTCTCACAGCAGGATGATCGCACTACAAGGCTGCAATTATTATTTCCCATCAAATGGGCTTTTGGTGGAAATGACACACCACCAGCAGCATGTTGTCCACGAGAGTAGGGTGGGATGGGGGGGGCGAGCAGGAGACGACAAGTTGTTCTTCTATTGGTATGTACTCAGGCTTTATAGTGTTTGAAAGAATGTTCTTTCAAGTTCATATAAGAATGTAGCATTTTATTTCCAAAGTGTATTAAATCTTTGTTTTCTCACAGCAGGGTGATCGCACTACAAGGCTGCAATTTTTATTTGCCCATCAAGTGGGCTTTTGGTGGAAATGACACACCACCAGCAGCATGTTGTCCACGAGATGGGGGTGGGATGGGGGGGCGTGCAGGAGAGGACTAGTTGTTCTTCTATTGGTATGTACTCAGGCTTTATAGTGTTTGAAAGAATGTTCTTTCAAGTTCATATAAGAATGTAGCATATTATTTCCTATGTGAGGTAAATCTTTGTTTTCTCACAGCAGGGTGATCGCACTACAAGGCTGCAATTTTTATTTGCCCATCAAGTGGGCTTTTGGTGGAAATTACACACCACCAGCAGCATGTTGTCCACGAGAGGGGGGTGGGATGGGGGGGCGAGCAGGAGAGGACAAGTTGTTCTTCTATTGGTATGTACTCAGGCTTTATAGTGTTTGAAAGAATGTCCTTTCAAGTTCATATAAGAATGTAGCATTTTATTTCCAAAGTGTAGTCAATCTTTGTTTTCTCACAGCAGGGTGATCACACTACAAGGCTTCAATTTTTATATGCCCATCAAGTGGGCTTTTGGTGGAAATGACACACCACTAGCAGCATGTTGTCCAGGAGAGGGGGGTGGGATGTGGGGGCGAGCAGGATAGGACAAATTGTTCTTCTATTGGTATGTACTCAGGCTTTATAGTGTTTGAAAGAATGTTCTTTCACGTTCATATAAGAATGTAGCATTTTATTTCCAAAGTGTAGTAAATCTTTGTTTTTCTCACAGCAGGGTGATCGCACTACAAGGCTGGAATTTTTATTTGCCCATCAAGTGGGCTATTGGTGGAAATGACACACCACCAGCAGCATGTTGTCCTCGAGAGGGGGGTGGGATGGGGGGGCGAGCAGGAGAGGACAAGTTGTTCTTCTATTGGTATGTACTCAGGCTTTATAGTGTTTTAAAGAATGTTCTTTCAAGTTCATATAAGAATGTAGCATTTTATTTCCAAAGTGTAGTAAATCTTTGTTTTCTCACAGCAGGGTGATCGCACTACAAGGAAGCAATTTTTATTAGCCCATCAAGTGGGCTTTTGTTGGAAATGACACACCACCAGCAGCATGTTGTCCACGAGAGAGGGGTGGGATGGGGGGGCGAGCAGGAGAGGACAAGTTGTTCTTCTATTGGCATGTACTCAGGATTTATAGTGTTTGAAAGAATGTTCTTTCAAGTTCATATAAGAATGTAGCATTTTATTTCCAAAGTGTACTAAATCTTTGTTTTCTCACAGCAGGGTGATCACACTACAAGGCTCCAATTTTTATTTACCCATTAAGTGGGCTTTTGGTGGAAATGACACACCACCAGCGGCATGTTGTCCACGAGAGGGGGGTGGGTTGGGGGGGCGAGCAGGAGAGGATAATTTGTTCTTCTATTGGTATGTACTCAGGCTTTATAGTGTTTGAAAGAATGTTCTTTCAAGTTCATATAAGAATGTAGCATTTTATTTCCATAGTGCAGTAAATCTTAGTTTTCTCACAGCAGGGTGATCGCACTACAAGGCTGCAATTTTTATTTGCCCATCAAGTGGGCTTTTGGTGGAAATGACACACCACCAGCAGCATGTTGTCCACGAGAGGGGGGTGGGATGTGGGAGCTAGCAGGAGAGGACAAGTTGTTCTTCTATTGGTATGTACTCAGGATTTATAGTGTTTGAAAGAATGTTCTTTCAAGTTCATATAAGAATGTAGCATTTTATTTCCAACGTGTGGTAAATCTTTGTTTTCTCACAGCAGGGTGATCGAACTACAAGGCTGCAATTTTTATTTGCCCATCAAGTGGGCTTTTGGTGGAAATGTCACACCACCAGCAGCATGTTGTCCACGAGAGGGGGGTGGGATGGGGGGGCGAGCAGGAGAGGACAAGTTGTTCTTGTATTGGTATGTACTCAGCCTTCATAGTGTTTGAAAGAATGTTCTTTCAAGTTCGTATAAGAATGTAGCATTTTATTTCCAAAGTGTAGTAAATCTTTGTTTTCTCACAGCAGGGTGATCACACTACAAGGCTCCAATTTTTATTTGCCCATTAAGTGGGCTTTTGGTGGAAATGACACACCACCAGCGGCATGTTGTCCACGAGAGGGGGGTGGGTTGGGGGGGCGAGCAGGAGAGGATAATTTGTTCTTCTATTGGTATGTACTCAGGCTTTATAGTGTTTGAAAGAATGTTCTTTCAAGTTCATATAAGAATGTAGCATTTTATTTCCATAGTGTAGTAAATCTTTGTTTTCTCACAGCAGGGTGATCGCACTACAAGGCTGCAATTTTTATTTGCCCATTAAGTGGGCTTTTGGTGGAAATGACACACCACCAGCGGCATGTTGTCTACGAGAGGGGGGTGGGTTGGGGGGGCGAGCAGGAGAGGATAATTTGTTCTTCTATTGGTATGTACTCAGGCTTTATAGTGTTTGAAAGAATGTTCTTTCACGTTCATATAAGAATGTAGCATTTTATTTCCATAGTGTAGTAAATCTTTGTTTTCTCACAGCAGGGTGATCGCACTACAAGGCTGCAATTTTTATTTGCCCATCAAGTGGGCTTTTGGTGGAAATGACACACCACCAGCAGCATGTTGTCCACGAGAGGGGGGTGGGATGTGGGAGCTAGCAGGAGAGGACAAGTTGTTCTTCTATTGGTATGTACTCAGGCTTTATAGTGTTTGAAGGATTGTTCCTTCAAGTTCATATAAGAATGTAGCATTTTATTTCCAAAGTGTAGTAAAACTTTGTTTTCTCACAGCAGGGTGATCGCACTACAAGGCTGCAATTTTTATTTGCCCATCAAGTGGGCTTTTGGTGGAAATGACACACCACCAGCAGCATGTTGTCGACGAGAGGGGGGTGGGATGGGGGAGCGAGCAGGAGAGGACAAGTTGTTCTTCTATTGGTATGTACTCAGGCTTTATAGTGTTTGAAAGAATGTTCTTTCAAGTTCATATAAGGATGTAGCATTTTATTTCCAAAGTGTAGTAAATCTTTGTTTTCTCACAGCAGGGTGATTGCACTACAAGGCTGCAATTTTTATTTGCCCATCAAGTGGGCTTTTGGTGGAAATGACACACCACCAGCAGCATGTTGTCCACGAGAGGGTGGTGGGATGGGGGGGCGAGCAGGAGTGGACTAGTTGTTCTTCTATTGGTATGTACTAAGGCTTTATAGTGTTTTAAAGAATGTTCGTTCAAGTTCATATAAGAATGTAGCATTTTATTTCCAAAGTGTAGTAAATCTTTGTTTTCTCACAGGAGGGTGATCACACTACAAGGCTGCAATTTTTATTTGCCCATCAAGTGGTCTTTTGGTGGAAATGACACACCACCAGCAGCATGTAGTCAGCGAGAGGGGGGTGGGATGGGGGGGTGAGCAGGAGAGGACAAGCTCTTTTCCATTGGTATGTACTCAGGCTTTATAGTGTTTGAAAGAATGTTCTTTCAAGTTCATATAAGAATGTAGCATTTTATTTCCAAAGTGTAGAAAATCTTTGTTTTCTCACAGCAGGGTGATAGAACTACAAGGCTGCAATTTTTATTTGCCCATCAAGTGGGCTTTTGGTGGAAATGTCACACCACCAGCAGCATGTTGTCCACGAGAGGGGGGTGGGATGGGGGGGCGAGCAGGAGAGGACTAGTTGTTCTTGTATTGGTATGTACTCAGGCTTCATAGTGTTTGAAAGAATGTTCTTTCAAGTTCGTATAAGAATGTAGCATTTTATTTCCAAAGTGTAGTAAATCTTTGTTTTCTCACAGCAGGGTGATCACACTACAAGGCTCCAATTTTTATTTGCCCATTAAGTGGGCTTTTGGTGGAAATGACACACCACCAGCGGCATGTTGTCTACGAGAGGGGGGTGGGTTGGGGGGGCGAACAGGAGAGGATAATTTGTTCTTCTATTGGTATGTACTCAGGCTTTATAGTGTTTGAAAGAATGTTCTTTCAAGTTCATATAAGAATGTAGCATTTTATTTCCATAGTGTAGTAAATCTTTGTTTTCTCACAGCAGGGTGATCGCACTACAAGGCTGCAATTTTTATTTGCCCATCAAGTGGGCTTTTGGTGGAAATGACACACCACCAGCAGCATGTTGTCCACGAGAGGGGGGTGGGATGGGGGGGCGAGCAGGAGTGGACTAGTTGTTCTTCTATTGGTATGTACTAAGGCTTTATAGTGTTTTAAAGAATGTTCGTTCAAGTTCATATAAGAATGTAGCATTTTATTTCCAAAGTGTAGTAAATCTTTGTTTTCTCACAGGAGGGTGATCACACTACTAGGCTGCAATTTTTATTTGCCCATCAAGTGGTCTTTTGGTGGAAATGACACACCACCAGCAGCATGTAGTCCACGAGAGGGGGGTGGGATGGGGGGGGTGAGCAGGAGAGGACAAGCTCTTTTCCATTGGTATGTACTCAGGCTTTATAGTGTTTGAAAGAATGTTCTTTCAAGTTCATATAAGAATGTAGCATTTTATTTCCAAAGTGTAGAAAATCTTTGTTTTCTCACAGCAGGGTGATTGCACTACAAGGCTGCAATTTTTATTTGCCCATCAAGTGGGCTTTTGGTGGAAATGACACACCACCAGCAGCATGTTGTCCATGAGAGGGGGGTGGAATGGGGGGGCGAGCAGGAGAGGACTAGTTCTTCTTCTATTGGTATGTACTCAGGCTTTATAGTGTTTGCAAGAATTTTCTTTCTAGTTCATGTAAGAATGTAGCATTTTATTTCCAAAGTGTAGTAAATCTTTGTTTTCTCACAGCAGGATGATCGCACTACAAGGCTGCAATTATTATTTCCCATCAAATGGGCTTTTGGTGGAAATGACACACCACCAGCAGCATGTTGTCCACGAGAGTAGGGTGGGATGGGGGGGCGAGCAGGAGACGACAAGTTGTTCTTCTATTGGTATGTACTCAGGCTTCATACTGTTTGAAAGAATGTTCTTTCAAGTTCATATAAGAATGTAGCATTTTATTTCCAAAGTGTATTAAATCTTTGTTTTCTCACAGCAGGGTGATCGCACTACAAGGCTGCAATTTTTATTTGCGCATCAAGTGGGCTTTTGGTGGAAATGACACACCACCAGCAGCATGTTGTCCACGAGATGGGGGTGGGATGGGGGGGCGTGCAGGAGAGGACAAGTTGTTCTTCTATTGGTATGTACTCAGGCTTTATAGTGTTTGAAAGAATGTTCTTTCAAGTTCATATAAGAATGTAGCATTTTATTTCCAATGTGAAGTAAATCTTTGTTTTCTCACAGCAGGGTGATCGCACTACAAGGCTGCAATTTTTATTTGCCCATCAAGTGGGCTTTTGGTATAAATGACACACCACCAGCAGCATGTTGTCCACGAGAGGGGGGTGGGATGGGGGGGGCGAGCAGGAGAGGACAAGTTGTTCTTCTATTGGTATGTACTCAGGCTTTATAGTGTTTGAAGGAATGTTCTTTCTAGTTCATATAAGAATGTAGCATTTTATTTCCAAAGTGTAGTAAATCTTTGTTTTCTCACAGCAGGGTGATCGCACTACAAGGCTGCAATTTTTATTTGCCCATCAAGTGATCTTTTGGTGGAAATGACACACAACCAGCATCATGTTGCCCAGGAGAGGGGGGTGGGATAAGGGGGCGAGCAGGAGAGGACAAGTTGTTCTTCTATTGGTATTTACTCAGGCTATATCGTGTTTGAAAAGATGTTCTTTCAAGTTCATATAAGAATGTAGCATTTTATTTCCAAAGTGTAGTCAATCTTTGTTTTCTCACAGCAGGGTGATCACACTACAAGGCTGCAATTTTTATTTGCCCATCAAGTGGGCTTTTGGTGGAAATGACACACCACCAGCAGCTTGTTGTCCACGAGAGGGGGGTGGGATGGGGGGGCGAGCAGGAGAGGACAAGTTGTTCTTCTATTGGTATGTACTCAGGCTTTATAGTGTTTGAAAGAATGTTCTTTGAAGTTCATATTAGAATGTAGCATTTTATTTCCAAAGTGTAGTAAATTTTTGTTTTCTCACAGCAGGGTGATCGCACTACAAGGCTTCAATTTTTATATGCCCGTCAAATGGGCTTTTGGTGGAAATGACACACCACTAGCAGCATGTTGTCCAGGAGAGGGGGGTGGGATGGGGGGGCGAGCAGGATAGGACAAGTTGTTCTTCTATTGGTATGTACTCAGGCTTTATAGTGTTTGAAAGAATGTTCTTCCACGTTCATATAAGAATGTAGCATTTTAATTCCAAAGTGTAGTAAATCTTTGTTTTTCTCACAGCAGGGTGATCACACTACAAGGCTGCAATTTTTATTTGCCCATCAAGTGGGCTATTGGTGGAAATGACACACCACCAGCAGCATGTTGTCCACGAGAGGCGGGTGGGATGGGGGGGCGAGCAGGAGAGGACAAGTTGTTCTTCTATTGGTATGTACTCAGGCTTTATAGTGTTTGAAAGGATGTTCTTTCAAGTTCATAAAAGAATGTAGCATTTTATTTCCAAAGTGTAATAAATCTTTGTTTTCTCACAGCAGGGTGATCGCACTACAGGGCTGCAATTTTTATTTGAACATCAAGTGGGCTTTTGGTGGAAATGACACACCACCAGCAGCATGTTGTCCACGAGAGTGGGGTGGGATGGGGGGGCGAGCGTAAGAGGACAAGTTGTTCTTCTATTGGTATGTACTCAGGCTTTATAGTGTTTGAAAGAATGTTCTTTCAAGTTCATATAGGAATGTAGCATTTTATTTCCAAAGTGTAGTAAATCTTTGTTTTCTCACAGCAGGGTGATCACACTACAAGGCTGCATATTTTATTTGCCCATCAAGTGGGCTTTTGGTGGAAATGACACACCACCAGCAGCATGTTGTCCACGAGAGGGGGGTGGGATGGGGGAGGCGAGCAGGAGAGGACAAGTTGTTCTTCTATTGGTATGTACTCAGGCTTTATAGTGTTTGAAAGAATGTTCTTTCAAGTTCATATAAGAATGTAGCATTTTATTTCCAAAGTGTAGTAAATCTTTGTTTTCTCACAGAAGAGTGATCGCACTACAAGGCTGCAGTTTTTATTTGCCCATCAAGTGGGCTTTTGGTGGAAATGACACACCACCACCAGCATGTTGTCCACGAGAGAGGGGTGGGATGGGGGGGCGAGCGTAAGAGGACAAGTTGTTCTTCTATTGGTATGTACTCAGGCTTTATAGTGTTTGAAAGAGTGTTTTTTCAAGTCCATATAAGAATGTAGCATTTTATTTCCAAAGTGTAGTAAATCTTTGTTTTCTCACAGCAGGGTGATCGCACTACAAGGTTGCATTTATTATTTGCCCATCAAGTGGGCTTTTGGTGGAAATGACACTCCACCAGCAGCATGTTGTCCACGAGAGGGGGGTCGGATGGGGGGGGGGGGGGGGGAGCAGGAGAGGACAAGTTGTTCTTCTATTGGTATGTACTCAGGCTTTATAGTGTTTGCAAGAATGTTCTTTCAAGTTCATATAAGAATGTAGCATTTTATTTCCAAAGTGTGGTAAATCTTTGTTTTCTCACAGCAGGGTGATCACACTACAAGGCTGCAATTTTTATTTGCCCATCAAGTGGGCTTTTGGTGGAAATGACACACCACCAGCAGCATGTTGTACACGAGAGGGGGTCGGGATGGGGTGGGCGAGCAGGAGAGGACAAGTTGTTCTTCTATTGGTATGTATTCAGGATTTATAGTGTTTGAAAGAATGTTCTTTCAAGTTCATATAAGAATGTAGCATTTTATTTCCAAAGTGTAGTAAATCTTTGTTTTCTCACAGCAGGGTGATCGCACTACATGGCTGCAATTTTTATTTGCCCATCAAGTGGGCTTTTGGTGGAAATGACACACCACCAGCAGCATGTTGTCCATGAGAGGGGGTGGGATAGGGGGGCGAGCAGGAGAGGACAAGTTGTTCTTCTATTGTTATGTACTCAGGCTTTATAGTGTTTGAAAGAATGTTCTTTCAAGTTCATATAAGAATGTAGCATTTTATTTCCAAAGTGTAGTAAATCTTTGTTTTCTCACTGCAGGGTGATCGCACTACAAGGCTGCAATTTTTATTTGCCCATCAAGTGGGCTTTTGGTGGAAATGACACACCACCAGCATCATGTTGCCCACGAGAGGGGGGTGGGATGGGGGGGCGAGCAGGAGAGGACAAGTTGTTCTTCTATTGGTATGTACTCAGGCTATATCGTGTTTGAAAGAATGTTCTTTCAAGTTCATATAAGAATGTAGCATTTTATTTCCAAAGTGTAGTAAATCTTTGTTTTCTCATAGCAGAGTGATCGCACTACAAGGCTGCAGTTTTTATTTGCCCATCAAGTGATCTTTTGGTGGAAATGACACACAACCAGCATCATGTTGCCCAGGAGAGGGGGGTGGGATAAGGGGGCGAGCAGGAGAGGACAAGTTGTTCTTCTATTGGTATTTACTCAGGCTATATCGTGTTTGAAAAGAAGTTCTTTCAAGTTCATATAAGGATGTAGCATTTTATTTCCAAAGTGTAGTCAATCTTTGTTTTCTCACAGCAGGGTGATCACACTACAAGGCTGCAATTTTTATTTGCCCATCAAGTGGGCTTTTGGTGGAAATGACACACCACCAGCAGCTTGTTGTCCACGAGAGGGGGGTGGGATGGGGGGGCGAGCAGGAGAGGACAAGTTGTTCTTCTATTGGTATGTACTCAGGCTTTATAGTGTTTGAAAGAATGTTCTTTGAAGTTCATATTAGAATGTAGCATTTTATTTCCAAAGTGTAGTAAATTTTTGTTTTCTCACAGCAGGGTGATCGCACTACAAGGCTTCAATTTTTATATGCCCGTCAAATGGGCTTTTGGTGGAAATGACACACCACTAGCAGCATGTTGTCCAGGAGAGGGGGGTGGGATGGGGGGGCGAGCAGGATAGGACAAGTTGTTCTTCTATTGGTATGTACTCAGGCTTTATAGTGTTTGAAAGAATGTTCTTCCACGTTCATATAAGAATGTAGCATTTTAATTCCAAAGTGTAGTAAATCTTTGTTTTTCTCACAGCAGGGTGATCACACTACAAGGCTGCAATTTTTATTTGCCCATCAAGTGGGCTATTGGTGGAAATGACACACCACCAGCAGCATGTTGTCCACGAGAGGCGGGTGGGATGGGGGGGCGAGCAGGAGAGGACAAGTTGTTCTTCTATTGGTATGTACTCAGGCTTTATAGTGTTTGAAAGGATGTTCTTTCAAGTTCATAAAAGAATGTAGCATTTTATTTCCAAAGTGTAATAAATCTTTGTTTTCTCACAGCAGGGTGATCGCACTACAGGGCTGCAATTTTTATTTGAACATCAAGTGGGCTTTTGGTGGAAATGACACACCACCAGCAGCATGTTGTCCACGAGAGTGGGGTGGGATGGGGGGGCGAGCGTAAGAGGACAAGTTGTTCTTCTATTGGTATGTACTCAGGCTTTATAGTGTTTGAAAGAATGATCTTTCAAGTTCAAATAGGAATGTAGCATTTTATTTCCAAAGTGTAGTAAATCTTTGTTTTCTCACAGCAGGGTGATCACACTACAAGGCTGCATATTTTATTTGCCCATCAAGTGGGCTTTTGGTGGAAATGACACACCACCAGCAGCATGTTGTCCACGAGAGGGGGGTGGGATGGGGGAGGCGAGCAGGAGAGGACAAGTTGTTCTTCTATTGGTATGTACTCAGGCTTTATAGTGTTTGAAAGAATGTTCTTTCAAGTTCATATAAGAATGTAGCATTTTATTTCCAAAGTGTAGTAAATCTTTGTTTTCTCACAGAAGAGTGATCGCACTACAAGGCTGCAGTTTTTATTTGCCCATCAAGTGGGCTTTTGGTGGAAATGACACACCACCACCAGCATGTTGTCCACGAGAGAGGGGTGGGATGGGGGGGCGAGCGTAAGAGGACAAGTTGTTCTTCTATTGGTATGTACTCAGGCTTTATAGTGTTTGAAAGAGTGTTTTTTCAAGTCCATATAAGAATGTAGCATTTTATTTCCAAAGTGTAGTAAATCTTTGTTTTCTCACAGCAGGGTGATCGCACTACAAGGTTGCATTTATTATTTGCCCATCAAGTGGGCTTTTGGTGGAAATGACACTCCACCAGCAGCATGTTGTCCACGAGAGGGGGGTCGGATGGGGGGGGGGGGGGGGGGAGCAGGAGAGGACAAGTTGTTCTTCTATTGGTATGTACTCAGGCTTTATAGTGTTTGCAAGAATGTTCTTTCAAGTTCATATAAGAATGTAGCATTTTATTTCCAAAGTGTAGTAAATCTTTGTTTTCTCACAGCAGGGTGATCACACTACAAGGCTGCAATTTTTATTTGCCCATCAAGTGGGCTTTTGGTGGAAATGACACACCACCAGCAGCATGTTGTCCACGAGACGGGGTCGGGATGGGGTGGGCGAGCAGGAGAGGACAAGTTGTTCTTCTATTGGTATGTATTCAGGATTTATAGTGTTTGAAAGAATGTTCTTTCAAGTTCATATAAGAATGTAGCATTTTATTTCCAAAGTGTAGTAAATCTTTGTTTTCTCACAGCAGGGTGATCGCACTACATGGCTGCAATTTTTATTTGCCCATCAAGTGGGCTTTTGGTGGAAATGACACACCACCAGCAGCATGTTGTCCATGAGAGGGGGTGGGATAGGGGGGCGAGCAGGAAGAGGACAAGTTGTTCTTCTATTGTTATGTACTCAGGCTTTATAGTGTTTGAAAGAATGTTCTTTCAAGTTCATATTGGAATGTAGCATTTTATTTCCAAAGTGTAGTAAATCTTTGTTTTCTCACAGCAGGGTGATCACACAACAAGGATGCATATTTTATTTGCCCATCAAGTAGGCTTTTTGTGGAAATGACACACCACCAGCAGCATGTTGTCCACGAGAGGGGGGTGGGATGGGAAAGGCGAGCAGGAGAGGACAAGTTGTTCTTCTATTGGTATGTACTCAGGCTTTATAGTGTTTGAAAGAATGTTCTTTCAAGTTCATATAAGAATGTAGCATTTTATTTCCAAAGTGTAGTAAATCTTTGTTTTCTCACTGCAGGGTGATCGCACTACAAGGCTGCAATTTTTATTTGCCCATCAAGTGGGCTTTTGGTGGAAATGACACACCACCAGCATCATGTTGCCCACGAGAGGGGGGTGGGATGGGGGGGCGAGCAGGAGAGGACAAGTTGTTCTTCTATTGGTATGTACTCAGGCTATATCGTGTTTGAAAGAATGTTCTTTCAAGTTCATATAAGAATGTAGCATTTTATTTCCAAAGTGTAGTAAATCTTTGTTTTCTCATAGCAGAGTGATCGCACTACAAGGCTGCAGTTTTTATTTGCCCATCAAGTGGGCTTTTGGTGGAAATGACACACCACCAGCAGCATGTTGTCCACGAGAGGGGGGTGGGATGGGGGGGCGAGCGTAAGAGGACAAGTTGTTCTTCTATTGGTATGTACTCAGGCTATATCGTGTTTGAAAGAATGTTCTTTCAACTTCATATAAGAATGTAGCATTTTATTTCCAAAGTGTAGTAAATCTTTGTTTTCTCACAGCAGGGTGATCGCACTACAAGGCTGCAATTTTTATTTGTCCATCAAGTGGGCTTTTGGTGGAAATGACAGACCACCAGCAGCATGTTGTCAACGAGAGGGGGGTGGGATAGGGGGGCGAACAGGAGAGGAAAAGTTGTTCTTCTATTGGTATGTACTCAGGCTTTATAGTGTTTGAAAGAATGTTCTTTCAAGTTCATATAGGAATGTAGCATTTTATTTCCAAAGTGTAGTAAATCTTTGTTTTCTCACAGCAGGGTGATCACACTACAAGGCTGCAATTTTTATTGGCCCATCAAGTGGGCTTTTGGTGGAAATGACACACCACCAGCAGCATGTAGCCCACGAGAGAGGGGTGGGATGGGGGGGCGAGCAGGAGAGGACAAGTTGTTCTTCTATTGGCATATACTCCGGATTTATAGTGTTTGAAAGAATGTTCTTTCAAGTTCATATAAGAATGTAGCATTTTATTTCCAAAGTGTACTAAATCTTTGTTTTCTCACAGCAGGGTGATCACACTACAAGGCTCCAATTTTTATTTGCCCATTAAGTGGGCTTTTGGTGGAAATGACACACCACCAGCGGCATGTTGTCCACGAGAGGGTGGTGGGTTGGGGGGGCGAGCAGGAGAGGATAATTTGTTCTTCTATTGGTATGTACTCAGGCTTTATAGTGTTTGAAGGATTGTTCCTTCAAGTTCATATAAGAATGTAGCATTTTATTTCCAAAGTGTAGTAAAACTTTGTTTTCTCACAGCAGGGTGATCGCACTACAAGGCTGCAATTTTTATTTGCCCATCAAGTGGGCTTTTGGTGGAAATGACACACCACCAGCAGCATGTTGTCGACGAGAGGGGGGTGGGATGGGGGAGCGAGCAGGAGAGGACAAGTTGTTCTTCTATTGGTATGTACTCAGGCTTTATAGTGTTTGAAAGAATGTTCTTTCAAGTTCATATAAGGATGTAGCATTTTATTTCCAAAGTGTGGTAAATCTTCGTTTTCTCACAGCAGGGTAATCACACTACAAGTCTGCAATTTTTATTTGCCCATCAAGTGGGCTTTTGGTGGAAATGACACACCACCAGCAGCATGTTGTCCACGAGAGGGGGGTGGGATGGGGGGGCGAGCAGGAGAGGACAAGTTGTTCTTCTATTGGTATGTACTCAGGCTTCATAGTGTTTGAAAGAATGTTCTTTCAAGTTCGTATAAGAATGTAGCATTTTATTTCCAAAGTGTAGTAAATCTTTGTTTTCTCACAGCAGGGTGATCACACTACAAGGCTGCAACTTTTATTTGCCCATCAAGTGGGCCTTTGGTGGAAATGACACACAACCAACAGCATGTTGTCCACGAGATGGGGGGTGGGATGGGGGGGCGAGCAGGAGAGGACAAGTTGTTCTTCTATTGGTATGTACTCAGGATTTATAGTGTTTGAAAGAATGTTCTTTCAAGTTCATATAAGAATGTAGCATTTTATTTCCAAAGTGTGGTAAATCTTTGTTTTCTCACAGCAGGGTGATCGAACTACAAGGCTGCAATTTTTATTTGCCCATCAAGTGGGCTTTTGGTGGAAATGACACACCACCAGCAGCATGTTGTCCACGAGAGGGGGGTGGGATGGGGGGGCGAGCAGGAGAGGACAAGTTGTTCTTGTATTGGTATGTACTCAGGCTTCATAGTGTTTGAAAGAATGTTCTTTCAAGTTCGTATAAGAATGTAGCATTTTATTTCCAAAGTGTAGTAAATCTTTGTTTTCTCACAGCAGGGTCATCACACTACAAGGCTCCAATTTTTATTTGCCCATTAAGTGGGCTTTTGGTGGAAATGACACACCACCAGCGGCATGTTGTCCACGAGAGGGGGGTGGGTTGGGGGGGCGAGCAGGAGAGGATAATTTGTTCTTCTATTGGTATGTACTCAGGCTTTATAGTGTTTGAAAGAATGTTCTTTCAAGTTCATATAAGAATGTAGCATTTTATTTCCATAGTGTAGTAAATCTTTGTTTTCTCACAGCAGGGTGATCGCACTACAAGGCTGCAATTTTTATTTGCCCATCAAGTGGGCTTTTGGTGGAAATGACACACCACCAGCAGCATGTTGTCCACGAGAGGGGGGTGGGATGTGGGAGCTAGCAGGAGAGGACAAGTTGTTCTTCTATTGGTATGTACTCAGGCTTTATAGTGTTTGAAGGATTGTTCCTTCAAGTTCATATAAGAATGTAGCATTTCATTTCCAAAGTGTACTAAATCTTTGTTTTCTCACAGCAGGATGATCACACTACAAGGCTCCAATTTTTATTTGCCCATTAAGTGGGCTTTTGGTGGAAATGACACACCGCCAGCGGCATGTTGTCCACGAGAGGGGGGTGGGTTGTGGGGGGCGAGCAGGAGAGGATAATGTGTTCTTCTATTGGTATGTACTCAGGCTTTATAGTGTTTGAAAGAATGATCTTTCAAGTTCATATAAGAATGTAGCATTTTATTTCCATAGTGTAGTAAATTTTTGTTTTCTCACAGCAGGGTGATCGCACTACAAGGCTGCAATTTTTATTTGCCCATCAAGTGGGCTTTTGGTGGAAATGACACACCACCAGCAGCATGTTGTCCACGAGAGGGGGCTGGGATGTGGGAGCAAGCAGGAGAGGACAAGTTGTTCTTCTATTGGTATGTACTCAGGCTTTATAGTGTTTGAAGGATTGTTCCTTCAAGTTCATATAAGAATGTAGCATTTTATTTCCAAAGTGTAGTGAAACTTTGTTTTCTCACAGCAGGGTGATCGCACTACAAGGCTGCAATTTTTATTTGCCCATCAAGTGGGCTTTTGGTGGAAATGACACACCACCAGCAGCATGTTGTCGACGAGAGGGGGGTGGGATGGGGGAGCGAGCAGGAGAGGACAAGTGTTTCTTCTATTGGTATGTACTCAGGCTTTATAGTGTTTGAAAGAATGTTCTTTCAAGTTCATATAGGGATGTAGCATTTTATTTCCAAAGTGTAGTAAATCTTCGTTTTCTCACAGCAGGGTAATCACACTACAAGTCTGCAATTTTTATTTGCCCATTAAGTGGGCTTTTGGTGGAAATGACACACCACCAGCAGCATGTTGTCCACGAGAGGGGGGTGGTATGGGGGGACGAGAAGGAGAGGACAAGTTGTTCTTCTATTGGTATGTACTCAGGCTTCATAGTGTTTGACAGAATGTTCTTTCAAGTTCGTATAAGAATGTAGCATTTTATTTCCAAAGTGTAGTAAATCTTTGTTTTCTCACAGCAGGGTGATCACACTACAAGGCTGCAACTTTTATTTGCCCATCAAGTGGGCCTTTGGTGGAAATGACACACAACCAACAGCATGTTGTCCACGAGATGGGGGGTGGGATGGGGGGGCGAGCAGGAGAGGACAAGTTGTTCTTCTATTGGTATGTACTCAGGATTTATAGTGTTTGAAAGAATGTTCTTTCAAGTTCATATAAGAATGTAGCATTTTATTTCCAAAGTGTGGTAAATCTTTGTTTTCTCACAGCAGGGTGATCGAACTACAAGGCTGCAATTTTTATTTGCCCATCAAGTGGGCTTTTGGTGGAAATGACACACCACCAGCAGCATGTTGTTCACGAGAGGGGGGTGGGATGGGGGGGCGAGCAGGAGAAGACAAGTTGTTCTTGTATTGGTATGTACTCAGGCTTTATTGTGTTTGAAAGAATGTTCTTTCAAGTTCATATAAGAATGCAGCATTTTATTTCAAAGTGTAGTAAATCTTTGTTTTCTCACAGCAGGGTGATCGCACTACAAGGCTGCAATTTTTATTTGCCCATTTAGTGGGTATTTGGTGGAAATGACACACCACCAGCAGCATGTTGTCCACAAGAGGGGGGTGGGATGGGGGGGCGAGCAGGAGAGGACAAGTTGTTCTTCTATTGGTATGTACTCAGGATTTATAGTGATTCAAGGAATGTTCTTTCAAGTTCATATAAGAATGTAGCATTTTATTTCCAAATTGTAGTAAATATTTGTTTTCTCACAGCAGGGTGATCGCACTACAAGGCTGCAATTTTTATTTGCCCATCAGGTGGGCTATTGGTGGAAATGACACACCACCAGCAGCATCTTGTCCACGAGAGGGGGGTGGGATGGGGGGGTGAGCAGGAGAGGAAAAGTTGTTCTTCTATTGGTATGTACTCTGGTTTTATAGTGTTTGAAAGAATGTTATTTCAAGTTCATATAAGAATGTAGCATTTTATTTCCAAAGTGTAGAAAATCTTTATTTTGTCACAGCAGGGTGATCGCACTACAAGGCTGCAATTTTTATTTGCCCATCAAGTGGGCTTTTGGTGGAAATGACACACCACCAGCAGCATGTTGTCCACGAGAGGGGGGTGGGATGGGAAGGCGAGCAGGAGAGGACAAGTTGTACTTCTATTGGTATGTACTCAGGCTTTATAGTGTTTGAAAGAATGTTCTTTCAAGTTCATATAAGAATGTAGCATTTTATTTCCAAAGTGTAGTAAATCTTTGTTTTCTCACAGCAGGGTGATCGCACTATAAGGCTGCAATTTTTATTTGTCCATCAAGTGGGAATTTGGTGGAAATGACACACCACCAGCAGCATGTTGTCCATGAGAGGGGGGCGGGATGGGGTGGCGAGCAGGAGAGGACAAGTTGTTCTTCTATTGGTATGTACTCAGGGTTTATAGTGTTTGAAAGAATGTTCTTTCAAGTTCATATAAGAATGTAGCATTTTATTTCCAAAGTGTAGTAAATCTTTGTTTTCTCACAGCAGGGTGATGGCACTACGAGGCTGCAATTTTTATTTGCCCATCATTTGGGCTTTTGGTGGAAATGACACACCACCAGCAGCATGTTGTCCACGAGAGGGGTGTGGGATGGAGGGGCGAGCAGGAGAGGACGAGTTGATCTTCTATTGGTATGTACTCAGGCTTTACAGTGTTTGAAAGAATGTTATTTCAAGTTCATATGAGAATGCAGCATTTTATTTCCAAAGTGAAGTAAATCTTTGTTTTCTCACAGCAGGGTGATTGCACTACAAGGCTGCAATTTTTATTTGCCCATCTAGTGGGCTTTTGGTGGAAATGACACACCACCAGCAGCATGTTGTCCACGAGAGAGGGGTGGTATGGGGGGGCGAGCAGGAGTGGACTAGTTGTTCTGCTATTGGTATGTACTCAGGCTTTATAGTGTTTGAAAGAATGTTCTTTCAAGTTCATATAAGAATGTAGCATTTTATTTCCAAATTGTAGTAAATCTTTGTTTTCTCACAGCAGGGTGATCGCACTACAAGGCTGCAATTTTTTTTGCCCATCAAGTGGGCTGTTGGTGGAAATGACACACCACCAGCAGCATGTTGTCCACGAGAGGGGGGTGGGATGGGGGGGCGAGCAGGAGAAGACAAGTTGTTCTTCTATTGGTATGTACTCAGGCTTTATAATGTTTGAAAGAATGTTCTTTCAAGTTCATATAAGAATGTAGCATTTTATTTCGAAAGTGTAGTAAATCTTTGTTTTCTCACAGCAGGGTGATCGCACAACAAGGCTGCAATTTAATTTGCCCATCAAGTGGGCTATTGGTGGAAATGACACACCACCAGCAGCATGTTGTCCACGAGGGGGGGGTGGGATGGGGGGGGCGAGCAGGAGAGGACAAGTTGTTCTTCTATTGGTATGTACTCAGGTTTTATAGTGTTTGAAAGAATGTTCTTTCAAGTTCATATAAGAATGTAGCATTTTATTTCCAAAGTGTAGTAAATCTTTGTTTTCTCACAGCAGGGTGATAGCACTACAAGGCTGCAATATTTATTTGCCCATCAAGTGGGCATTTGGAGGAAATGACAAACCACCAGCAGCATGTTGTCCACGAGAGGGGGGGTGGGATGGGGGGGCGAGCAGGAGAGGACAAGTTGTTCTTGTATTGGTATGTACTCAGACTTTATAGTGTTTGAAGGAATGTTCTTTTAAGTTCATATAAGAATGCAGCATTTTATTTCAAAGTGTAGTAAATCTTTGTTTTCTCACAGCAGGGTGATCGCACTACAAGGCTGCAATTTTTATTTGCCCATGTAGTGGGCTTTTGGTGGAAATGACACAGCACCAGCAGCATGTTGTCCACAAGAGGGGGGTGGGATGGGGGGGCGAGCAGGAGAGGACAAGTTGTTCTTCTATTGGTATGTACTCAGGATTTATAGTGATTGAAGGAATGTTCTTTCAAGTTCATATAAGAATGTAGCATTTTATTTCCAAATTGTAGTAAATCTTTTTTTTCTCACAGCAGGGTGATCGCACTACAAGCCTGCAATTTTTATTTGCCCATCAGGTGGGCTATTGGTGGAAATGACACACCACCAGCAGCATGTTGTCCACGAGAGGGGGGTGGGATGGGGGGGCGAGCAGGAGAGGAAAAGTTGTTCTTCTATTGGTATGTACTCTGGTTTTATAGTGTTTGAAAGAATGTTATTTCAAGTTCATATAAGAATGTAGCATTTTATTTCCAAAGTGTAGAAAATCTTTCTTTTGTCACAGCAGGGTGATCGCACTACAAGGCTGCAATTTTTATTTGCCCATCAAGTGGGCTTTTGGTGGAAATGACACACCACCAGCAGCATGTTGTCCACGAGAGGGGGGTGGGATGGGAGGGCGAGCAGGAGAGGACAAGTTGTACTTCTATTGGTATGTACTCAGGCTTTATAGTGTTTGAAAGAATGTTCTTTCATGTTCATATAAGAATGTAGCATTTTATTTCGAAAGTGTAGTAAATCTTTGTTTTCTCACAGCAGGGTGATCGCACTATAAGGCTGCAATTTTTATTTGTCCATCAAGTGGGCATTTGGTGGAAATGACACACCACCAGCAGCATGTTGTCCATGAGAGGGGGGCGGGATGGGGTGGCGAGCAGGAGAGGACAAGTTGTTTTTCTATTGGTATGTACTCAGGCTTTATAGTGTTTGAAAGAATGTTCTTTCAAGTTCATATAAGAATGTAGCATTTTATTTCCAAAGTGTAGTAAATCTTTGTTTTCTCGCAGCAGGGTGATGGCACTACAAGGCTGCAATTTTTATTTGCCCATCATGTGGGCTTTTGGTGGAAATGACACACCACCAGCAGCATGTTGTCCACGAGAGGGGTGTGGGATGGAGGGGCGAGCAGGAGAGGACAAGTTGTTCTTCTATTGGTATGTACTCAGGCTTTATAGTGTTTGAAAGAATGTTATTTCAAGTTCATATAAGAATGTAGCATTTTATTTCCAAAGTGTAGTAAATTTTTGTTTTCTCACAGCAGGGTGATCGCACTACAAGGCTGCAATTTTTATTTGCCCATCAAGTGGGCTTTTGGTGGAAATGACACACCACCAGCAGCATGTTGTCCACGAGAGGGGGGTGGGATGGGAGGGCGAGCAGGAGAGGACAAGTTGTACTTCTATTGGTATGTACTCAGGCTTTATAGTGTTTGAAAGAATGTTCTTTCAAGTTCATATAAGAATGTAGCATTTTATTTCCAAAGTGTAGTAAATCTTTGTTTTCTCACAGCAGGGTGATCGCACTATAAGGCTGCAATTTTTATTTGTCCATCAAGTGGGCATTTGGTGGAAATGACACACCACCAGCAGCATGTTGTCCATGAGAGGGGGGCGGGATGGGGTGGCGAGCAGGAGAGGACAAGTTGTTTTTCTATTGGTATGTACTCAGGCTTTATAGTGTTTGAAAGAATGTTCTTCCAAGTTCATATAAGAATGTAGCATTTTATTTCCAAAGTGTAGTAAATCTTTGTTTTCTCGCAGCAGGGTGAAGGCACTACAAGGCTGCAATTTTTATTTGCCCATCATGTGGGCTTTTGGTGGAAATGACACACCACCAGCAGCATGTAGTCCACGAGAGGGGTGTGGGATGGAGGGGCGAGCAGGAGAGGACAAGTTGTTCTTCTATTGGTATGTACTCAGGCTTTATAGTGTTTGAAAGAATGTTCTTTCAAGTTCATATAAGAATGTGGCATTTTATTTCCAAAGTGTAGTAAATTTTTGTTTTCTCACAGCAGGGTGATCGCACTACAAGGCTGCAATTTTTATTTGCCCATCAAGTGGGCATTTGGTGGAAATGACACACCACCAGCAGCATGTTGTCCATGAGAGGGGGGTGGGATGGGGGGGCGAGCAGGAGAGGACAAGTTGTTCTTCTGTTGGTATGTACTCAGGCTTTATAGTGTTTGAAAGAATGTCATTTCAAGTTCATATAAGAATGTAGCATTTTATTTCCAAAGTGTAGTAAATCTTTGTTTTCTCACAGCAGGGTGATCGCACTACAAGGCTGCAATTTTTATTTGCCCATCAAGTGGGCATTTGGTGGAAATGGCACACCACCAGCAGCATGTTGTCCACGAGAGGGGGGTGGGATGGGGGGGCGAGCAGGAGAGGACAAGTTGTTCTTCTATTGGTATGTACTCAGGCTTTATAGTGTTTGAAAGAATGTTCTTTCAAGTTCATATAAGAATGCAGCATTTTATTTCCAAAGTGTAGTAAATCTTTGTTTTCTCACAGCAGGGTGATCACACTACAAGGCTGCAATTTTTATTTGCCAATCAAGTGGGCTTTTGGTGGAAATTACACACCATCAGCAGCATGTTGTCCACGAGAGGGGGGTGGGATGGGGGGGCGAGCAGGAGAGGACAAGTTGTTCTTCTATTGGTATGCACTCAGGCTTTATAATGTTTGAAGGAATGTTCTTTCAAGTTCATATAAGAATGTAGCATTTTATTTCGAATGTGTGGTAAATCTTTGTTTTCTCACAGCAGGGTGATCGCACAACAAGGCTGCATTTTAATTTGCCCATCAAGTGGGCTATTGGTGGAAATGACACACCACCAGCAGCATGTTGTCCACGAGAGGGGGGTGGGATGGGGGGGGGCGAGCAGGAGAGGACAAGTTGTTCTTCTATTGGTATGTACTAAGGCTTTATAGTGTTTGAAAGAATGTTCTTTCAAGTTCATATAAGAATGTAGCATTTTATTTCCAAAGTGTAGTAAATCTTTGTTTTCTCACAGCAGGGTGATCGCACTACAAGGCTGCAATTTTTATTTGCCCATCAAGTGGGCATTTGGTGGAAATGGCACACCACCAGCAGCATGTTGTCCACGAGAGGGGGGTGGGATGGGGGGGCGAGCAGGAGAGGACAAGTTGTTCTTCTATTGGTATGTACTCAGGCTTTATAGTGTTTGAAAGAATGTTCTTTCAAGTTCATATAAGAATGCAGCATTTTATTTCCAAAGTGTAGTAAATCTTTGTTTTCTCACAGCAGGGTGATCACACTACAAGGCTGCAATTTTTATTTGCCAATCAAGTGGGCTTTTGGTGGAAATTACACACCATCAGCAGCATGTTGTCCACGAGAGGGGGGTGGGATGGGGGGGCGAGCAGGAGAGGACAAGTTGTTCTTCTATTGGTATGCACTCAGGCTTTATAATGTTTGAAGGAATGTTCTTTCAAGTTCATATAAGAATGTAGCATTTTATTTCGAATGTGTGGTAAATCTTTGTTTTCTCACAGCAGGGTGATCGCACAACAAGGCTGCATTTTAATTTGCCCATCAAGTGGGCTATTGGTGGAAATGACACACCACCAGCAGCATGTTGTCCACGAGAGGGGGGTGGGATGGGGGGGGGCGAGCAGGAGAGGACAAGTTGTTCTTCTATTGGTATGTACTAAGGCTTTATAGTGTTTGAAAGAATGTTCTTTCAAGTTCATATAAGAATGTAGCATTTTATTTCCAAAGTGTAGTAAATCTTTGTTTTCTCACAGCAGGGTGATCCCACTACAAGGCTGCAATTTTTATTTGCAGATCAAGTGGGCTTTTGGTGGATATGACACACCACCAGCAGCATGTTGTCCACGAGAGGGGGGTGGGATGGGGGGGCGAGCAGGAGAGGACAAGTTGTTCTTCTATTGGTATGTACTCAGGCTTTATAGTGTTTGAAAGAATGTTCTTTCAAGTTCACATAAGAATGTAGCATTTTATTTCCAAAGTCTAGTAAATCTTTGTTTTCTCACAGCAGGGTGATCACACTACAAGGCTGCAATTTTTATTTGCCCATCAAGTGGGCTTTTGGTGGAAATGACACACCACCAGCAGCATGTTGTCCACGAGAGGGGGGTGGGATTGGGGGGGCGAGCAGGAGAGGACAAGTTGTTCTTCTATTGGTATGTACTCAGGCTTTATAGTGATTGATAGAATGTTCTTTCAAGTTCATATAAGAATGTAGCATTTTATTTCCAAAGTGTAGTAAATCTTTGTTTTCTCACAGCAGGGAGATCGCACTACAAGGCTGCAATTTTTATTTGCCCATGAAGTGGGTTTTTGGTGGAAATGACACACCACCAGCAGCATGTTGTCCACGAGAGGAGGGTGGGTTGGGGGGAGCAAGCAGGAGAGGACAAGTTGTTCATCTATTGGTATGTACTCAATATTTATAGTGTTTGAAAGAATGTTCTTTCAGGTTCATATAAGAATGTAGCATTTTATTTCCAAAGTGTAGTAAATCTTTGTTTTCTCACAGCAGGGTGATCGCACAACAAGGCTGCAATTTAATTTGCCCATCAAGTGGGCTATTGGTGGAAATGACACACCACCAGCAGCATGTTGTCCACGAGAGGGGGGTGGGATGGGGGGGGGGGGGGCGAGCAGGAGAGGACAAGTTGTTCTTCTATTGGTATGTACTCAGGCTTTATAGTGTTTGAAAGAATGTTCTTTCAAGTTCATATAAGAATGTAGCATTTTATTTCCAAAGTGTAGTAAATCTATGTTTTCTCACAGCAGGGTGATCGCACTACAGGGCTGCAATTTTTATTTGCAGATCAAGTGGGCTTTCGGTGGAAATGACACACCACCAGCAGCATGTTTTCCACGAGAGGTAGGTGGGATGGGGGGGCGAGCAGGAGAGGTCAAGTTGTTCTTCTATTGGTATGTACTCGGGCTTTATAGTGTTTGAAAGAATGTTCTTTCAGGTTCATATAAGAATGCAGCATTTTATTTCCAAAGTGTAGTAAATCTTTGTTTTCTCACAGCAGGGTGATCACACTACAAGGCTGCAATTTTTGTTTGCCCATCAAGTGGGCTTTTGGTGGAAATGACACACCACCAGCAGCATGTTGTCCACGAGAGGGGGGTGGGATGGGGGGGCGAGCAGGAGAGGACCAGTTGTTCTTCTATGGGTATGTACTCAGGATTTATAGAATTTGAAAGAATGTTCTTTCAAGTTCACATAAGAATGTAGCATTTCATTTCCAAAGTGTAGTAAATCTTTGTTTTCTCACAGCAGGGTGATCACACTACAAGGCTGCAATTTTTATTTGCCCATCAAGTGGGCTTTTGGTGGAAATTACACACCACCAGCAGCATGTTGTCCACGAGAGGGGGGTGGGATTGGGGGGGCGAGCAGGAGAGGACAAGTTGTTTTTCTATTGGTATGTACACAGGCTTTATAATGTTTGAAAGAATGTTCTTTCAAGTTCATATAAGAATGTAGCATTTTATTTCGAAAGTGTAGTAAATCTTTGTTTTCTCACAGCAGGGTGATCGCACAACAAGGCTGCAATTTAATTTGCCCATCAAGTGGGCTATTGGTGGAAATGACACTCCACCAGCAGCATGTTGTCCACGAGAGGGGGGTGGGATGGGGGGGCGAGCAGGAGAGGACAAGTTGTTATTCTATTGGTATGTACTCAGGCTTTATAGTGTTTGAAAGAATGTTCTTTCAAGTTCATATAAGAATGTAGCATTTTATTTCCAAAGTGTAGTAAATCTTTGTTTTCTCACAGCAGGGTGATCGCACTACAAGGCTGCAATTTTTATTTGCCCATCAAGTGGGCTTTTGGTGGAAATGACACACCACCAGCAGCATGTTGTCCACGAGAGGGGGGTGGGATGGGGGGGGCGAGCAGGAGAGGACAAGTTGTTCTTCTATTGGTATGTACTCAGGCCTTATAGTGTTTGAAAGAATGTTATTTCAAGTTCATATAAGAATGTAGCATTTTATTTCCAAAGTGTAGTAAATCTTTGTTTTCTCACAGCAGGGTGATCGCACTACAAGGCTGCAATTTTTATTTGCCCATCAAGTGGTCATTTGGTGGAAATGGCAGACCACCAGCAGCATGTTGTCCACGAGAGGGGGGTGGGATGGGGGGGCGAACAGGAGAGGACAAGTTGTTCTTCTATTGGTATGTACTCAGGCTTTATGGTGTTTGAAAGAATGTTCTTTCAAGTTCATATATGAATGTAGCATTTTATTTCCAAAGTGTAGTAAATCTTTGTTTTCTCACAGCAGGGCGATCACATTACAAGGCTGCAATTATTATTTGCCCATCAAGTGGGCTTTTGGTGCAAATGACACACCGCCAGCAGCATGTTGTCCACGAGAGGGGGGTTGCATGGGGGGGGGGGGGCCAGCAGGAGAGGACAAGGTGTTCATCTAATGGTATGTACTCAATATTTATAGTGTTTGAAAGAATGTTCTTCGAAGTTCATATAGGAATGTAGCATTTTATTTCCAAAGTGTAGTAAATCTTGTTTTTCTCACAGCAGGGTGATCACACTACAAGGCTGCAATTTTTATTTGTGCATCAAGTGGGCATTTTTTTGGAAATGACACACCACCATCAGCATGTGTTCCACGAGAGGGGGGCGGGATGGGGGAGCGAGCGTAAGAGGACAAGATGTTCTTCTATTGGTATGTACTCAGGCTTTATAGTGTTTGAAAGAATGTTCTTTCAAGTTCATATAAGAATGTAGCATTTTATTTCCAAAAAGTAGTAAATCTTTGTTTTCTCACAGCAGGGTGATCGCACTACAAGGCTGCAATTTTTACTTGCCCATCAAGTGGACATTTGGAGGAAATTACAAACCACCCGCAGCATGTTGTCCACGAGACGGGGGTAGGATGGGGGGGCGAGCAGGAGAGGACAACTTGTTCTTCTATTGGTATGTACTCAGGCTTTATAGTGTTTGAAAGAATGATCTTTCAAGCTCATATAAGAATGTAGCACTTAATATCCAAAGTGTAGTAAATCTTTGTTTTCTTACAGCAGGGTTATCGCACTACAAGGCTGCAATTTTTATTTGCCCATCTAGTGGGCTTATTGTGGAAATGACACACCACCAGCAGCATGTTGTCCACGAGAGAGGGGTGGGATGGGGGGGTGACCAGGAGTGGACAAGTTGTTCTGCTATTGGTATGTACTCAGGCTTTATAGTGTTTCAAAGAATGTTCTTTCAAGTTCATATAAGAATGTAGCATTTTATTTCCAAAGTGTAGTAAATCTTTGTTTTCTCACAGCAGGGTGATCGCACTACAAGGCGGCAATTTTTATTTGCCCATCAAGTGGGCTTTTGGTGGAAATGACACACCACCAGCAGCATGTTGTCCACGAGAGGTGGGTGGGATGGGGGGGCGAGCAGGAGAGGACAAGTTGTTTTTCTATTGGTATGTACTCAGGCTTTATAGTGTTTGAAAGAATGTTCTTTCAAGTTCATATAAGAATGTAGCATTTTATTTCCAAAGTGTAGTAAATCTTTGTTTTCTCACAGCAGGGTGATCGCACATCAAGGCTGCAATATTTAATTTGCCCATCAAGTGGGCTATTGGTGGAAATGACACACCACCAGCAGCATGTTGTCCACGAAAGAGGGGTGGGATGGGGGGGCGAGCAGGAGAGGACAAGTTGTTCTTCTATTGGTATGTACTCAGGATTTATAGTGTTTGAAAGAATGTTCTTTGAAGTTCATATAAGAATGTAGGATTTTATTTTTAAAGTGTACTAAATCTTTGTTTTCTCACAGCAGGGTGATCACACTACAAGGCTGCAATTTTTATTTGCCCATCAAGTGGGCTTTTGGTGGAAATGACACACCACCAGCAGCATGTTGTCCACAAGAGGGGGGTGGGATGGGGGGGCGAGCAGGAGAGGACAAGTTGTTCTTCTATTGGTATGTACTCAGGCTTTATAGTGATTGAAGGAATGTTCTTTCAAGTTCATATAAGAATGTAGCATTTTATTTCCAAAGTCTAATAAATCTTTGTTTTCTCACAGCAAGGTGAACGCACTACAAGGCTGCAATTTTTATTTGCCCATCATGTGGGCTTTTGGTGGAAATGACACACCACCAGCAGCATGTTGTCCATGAGAGGGGGGTGGGATGGGGGGGCGAGCAGGAGAGGACAAGTTGTTCTTCTATTGGTATGTACTCAGGCCTTATAGTGTTTGAAAGAATGTTATTTCAAGTTCATATAAGAATGTAGCATTTTATTTCCAAAGTGTAGTAAATCTTTGTTTTCTCACAGCAGGGTGATCGCACTACAAGGCTGCAATTTTTATTTGCCCATCAAGTGGTCATTTGGTGGAAATGGCAGACCACCAGCAGCATGTTGTCCACGAGAGGGGGGTGGGATGGGGGGGCGAACAGGAGAGGACAAGTTGTTCTTCTATTGGTATGTACTCAGGCTTTATGGTGTTTGAAAGAATGTTCTTTCAAGTTCATATATGAATGTAGCATTTTATTTCCAAAGTGTAGTAAATCTTTGTTTTCTCACAGCAGGGTGATCGCACTACAAGGCTGCAATTTTTATTTGCCCATCAAGTGGGCTTTTGGTGGAAATGGCACACCACCAGCAGCATGTTGTCCACGAGAGGGGGGTGGGATGGGGGTGCGAACAGGAGAGGACAAGTTGTTATTCTATTGGTATGTACTCAGGCTTAATAGTGTTTGAAAGAATGTTCTTTCAAGTTCATAGAAAAATGTAGCATCTTATTTCCAAAGTGTAGTAAATCTATGTTTTCTCACAGCAGGGTGATCGCACTACAAGGCTGCAATTTTTATTTGCAGATCAAGTGGGCTATTGGTGGAAATGACACACAACCAGCAGCATGTTGTCCATGAGAGGGGGGTGGGATGGGGGGGCGAGCAGGAGAGGACAAGTTGTTCTTCTATTGGTATGTACTCAGGCTTTATAGTGTTTGAAAGAATGTTCTTTCAAGTTCATATAAGAATGTAGCATTTTATTTCCAAAGTGTAGTAAATCTTTGTTTTCTCACAGCAGGGCGATCACACTACAAGGCTGCAATTTTTATTTGCCCATCAAGTGGGCTTTTGGTGGAAATTACACACCACCAGCAGCATGTTGTCCACGAGAGGGGGGTGGGATGGGGGGGCGAGCAGGAGAGGACAAGTTGTTCTTCTATTGGTATGTACTCAGGATTTATAGTGTTTGAAAGAATGTTCTTTCAAGTTCACGTAAGAATGTAGCATTTTATTTCCAAAGTGTAGTAAAAATTTGTTTTCTCACAGCAGGGTGATCACACTACAAGGCTGCAATTTTTATTTGCCCATCAAGTGGGCTTTTGGTGGAAATGACACACCACCAGCAGCATGTTGTCCTCGAGAGAAGGGTGGGAATGGGGGGGCGAGCAGAAGAGGACAAGTTGTTTTTTTATTGGTATGTACTCAGGCTTTATAGTGTTTGAAAGAATGTTATTTCAAGTTCATATAAGAATTTGGCATTTTTTTTCCAAAGTGTAGTAAATCTTTGTTGTCTCACAGCAGGGTGATCACACTACAAGGCTGCAATTTTTATTTGCCCATCAAGTGGGCTTTTGGTGGAAATGACACACCACCAGCAGCATGTTGTCCACGAGAGGGGGGTGGGATGGGAGGGCGAGCAGGAGAGGACAAGTTGTTCTTCTATTGGTATGTACTCAGGATATATATATTGTTTGAAAGAATGTTCTTTCAAGTTCATATAAGAATGTAGCATTTATTTCCAAAGTGTAGTAAATCTTTGTTTTCTCACAGCAGGGCGATCACATTACAAGGCTGCAATTATTATTTGCCCATCAAGTGGGCTTTTGGTGCAAATGACACACCGCCAGCAGCATGTTGTCCACGAGAGGGGGGTGGCATGGGGGGGGGGGGCCAGCAGGAGAGGACAAGGTGTTCATCTAATGGTATGTACTCAATATTTATAGTGTTTGAAAGAATGTTCTTCGAAGTTCATATAGGAATGTAGCATTTTATTTCCAAAGTGTAGTAAATCTTGTTTTTCTCACAGCAGGGTGATCACACTACAAGGCTGCAATTTTTATTTGTGCATCAAGTGGGCATTTTTTTGGAAATGACACACCACCATCAGCATGTGTTCCACGAGAGGGGGGCGGGATGGGGGAGCGAGCGTAAGAGGACAAGATGTTCTTCTATTGGTATGTACTCAGGCTTTATAGTGTTTGAAAGAATGTTCTTTCAAGTTCATATAAGAATGTAGCATTTTATTTCCAAAAAGTAGTAAATCTTTGTTTTCTCACAGCAGGGTGATCGCACTACAAGGCTGCAATTTTTACTTGCCCATCAAGTGGACATTTGGAGGAAATTACAAACCACCCGCAGCATGTTGTCCACGAGACGGGGGTAGGATGGGGGGGCGAGCAGGAGAGGACAACTTGTTCTTCTATTGGTATGTACTCAGGCTTTATAGTGTTTGAAAGAATGATCTTTCAAGCTCATATAAGAATGTAGCACTTAATATCCAAAGTGTAGTAAATCTTTGTTTTCTTACAGCAGGGTTATCGCACTACAAGGCTGCAATTTTTATTTGCCCATCTAGTGGGCTTATTGTGGAAATGACACACCACCAGCAGCATGTTGTCCACGAGAGAGGGGTGGGATGGGGGGGTGACCAGGAGTGGACAAGTTGTTCTGCTATTGGTATGTACTCAGGCTTTATAGTGTTTCAAAGAATGTTCTTTCAAGTTCATATAAGAATGTAGCATTTTATTTCCAAAGTGTAGTAAATCTTTGTTTTCTCACAGCAGGGTGATCGCACTACAAGGCGGCAATTTTTATTTGCCCATCAAGTGGGCTTTTGGTGGAAATGACACACCACCAGCAGCATGTTGTCCACGAGAGGTGGGTGGGATGGGGGGGCGAGCAGGAGAGGACAAGTTGTTTTTCTATTGGTATGTACTCAGGCTTTATAGTGTTTGAAAGAATGTTCTTTCAAGTTCATATAAGAATGTAGCATTTTATTTCCAAAGTGTAGTAAATCTTTGTTTTCTCACAGCAGGGTGATCGCACATCAAGGCTGCAATATTTAATTTGCCCATCAAGTGGGCTATTGGTGGAAATGACACACCACCAGCAGCATGTTGTCCACGAAAGAGGGGTGGGATGGGGGGGCGAGCAGGAGAGTACAAGTTGTTCTTCTATTGGTATGTACTCAGGATTTATAGTGTTTGAAAGAATGTTCTTTGAAGTTCATATAAGAATGTAGGATTTTATTTTTAAAGTGTACTAAATCTTTGTTTTCTCACAGCAGGGTGATCACACTACAAGGCTGCAATTTTTATTTGCCCATCAAGTGGGCTTTTGGTGGAAATGACACACCACCAGCAGCATGTTGTCCACAAGAGGGGGGTGGGATGGGGGGGCGAGCAGGAGAGGACAAGTTGTTCTTCTATTGGTATGTACTCAGGCTTTATAGTGATTGAAGGAATGTTCTTTCAAGTTCATATAAGAATGTAGCATTTTATTTCCAAAGTCTAATAAATCTTTGTTTTCTCACAGCAAGGTGAACGCACTACAAGGCTGCAATTTTTATTTGCCCATCATGTGGGCTTTTGGTGGAAATGACACACCACCAGCAGCATGTTGTCCATGAGAGGGGGGTGGGATGGGGGGGCGAGCAGGAGAGGACAAGTTGTTCTTCTATTGGTATGTACTCAGGCTTTATAGTGTTTGAAAGAATGTTCTTTCAAGTTCATATAAGAATGTAGCATTTTATTTCCAAATTGTAGTAAATCTTTGTTTTCTCACAGCAGGGTGATCGCACTACAAGGCTGCAATTTTTATTTGCCCATCAAGTGGGCTATTGGTGGAAATGACACACCACCAGCAGCATGTTGTCCACGAGAGGGCGGTGGGATGGGGGGCGAGCAGGAGAGGAAAAGTTGTTCTTCTATTGGTATGTACTCAGGCTTTATAGTGCTTGAAAGAATGTTATTTCAAGTTCATATAAGAATGTAGCATTTTATATCCAAAGTGTAGTAAATCTTTGTTTTCTCACAGCAGGGTGATCGCACTACAAGGCTGCAATTTTTATTTGCCCATCAAGTGGGCTTTTGGTGGAAATGACACACCACCAGCAGCATGTTGTCCACGAGAGGGGGGTGTGTTGGGAGGGCGAGCAGGAAAGGAAAAGTTGTTCTTCTATTGGTATGTACTCAGGCTTTATAATGTTTGAAAGAATGTTTTTTTAAGTTCATATAAGAATGTAGCATTTTATTTCGAAAGTGTAGTAAATCTTTGTTTTCTCACAGCAGGGTGATCGCACTACAAGGCTGCAATTTTTATTTGCCCATCAAGTGGGCTTTTGGTGGAAATGACACACCACCAACAGCATGTTGTCCACGAGAGTGGGGTGGGATGGGGGGGCGAGCAGGAGAGGACAAGTTGTTCTTCTATTGGTATGTACTCAGGCTTTATAGTGTTTGACATAATGTTATTTCAAGTTCATATAAGAATGTAGCATTTTATTTCCAAAGTGTAGTAAATCTTTGTTTTCTCACAACAGGGTGATCGCACTACAAGGCTACAATTTTTATTTGCCCATCAAGTGGGCATTTGGTGGAAACGGCACACCAAAAGCAGCATGTTGTCCACGAGAGGGGGGTGGGATGGGGGGGTGAGCAGGAGAGGACAAATTGTTCTTCTATTGGTATGTCCTCAGGTTTTATAGTGTTTGAAAGAATGTTCTTTCAAGTTCATATAAGAATGCAGCATTTTATTTCCAAAGTGTAGTAAATCTTTGTTTTCTCACAGCAGGGTGATCACACTAAAAGGCTGCAATTTTTATTTGCCCATCAAGTGGGCTTTTGGTGGAAATTACACACCACCAGCAGCATGTTGTCCACGAGAGTGGGGTGGGATGGGGGGGCGAGCAGGAGAGGACAATTTGTTCTTCTATTGGTATGTACTCAGGATTTATAGTGTTTAAAGGAATGTTCTTTCAAGTTCACATAAGAATGTAGCATTTTATTTCCAAAGTGTAGTAAATCTTTGTTTTCTCACAGCGGGGTGATCACACTACAAGGCTGCAATTTTTATTTGCCCATCAAGTGGGCTTTTGGTGGAAATGACACACCACCAGCAGCATGTTGTACACGAGAGGGTGGTGGGATGGGGGGGCGAGCAGGAGAGGACAAGTTGTTCTTCTATTGGTATGTACTCAGGATTTATAGTGTTAGAAAGAATGTTCTTTCAAGTTCATATAAGAATGTAGCATTTTACTTCCAAAGTGTAGTAAATCTTTGTTTTCTCACAGCAGGGTGATCACACTACAAGGCTGCAATTTTTATTTGCCCATCAAGTGGGCATTTGGTGGAAATGACACACCACCAGCAGCATGTTGTCCACGAGAGGGTGGTGGGATGGGGGGGCGAGCAGGAGAGGACAAGTTGTTCTTCTATTGGTATGTACTCAGGATTTATAGTGTTAGAAAGAATGTTCTTTCAAGTTCATATAAGAATGTAGCATTTTATTTCCAAAGTATAGTAAATCTTTGTTTTCTCACAGCAGGGTGATCGCACTACAAGGCTGCAATTTTTATTTGCCCATCAAGTGGGCTTTTGGTGGAAATGACACACCACCAGCAGCATGTTGTCCTCGAGAGGAGGGTGGGATGGGGGGCGAGCAGGAGAGGACAAGTTGTTCGTCTATTGGTATGTACTCAGGCTTTATAGTGTTTGAAAGAATGTTATTTCAAGTTCATATAAGAATGTAGCATTTTTTTTCCAAAGTGTAGTAAATCTTTATTTTCTCACAGCAGGGTGATCACACTACAAGGCTGCAATTTTTATTTGCCCATCAAGTGGGCTTTTGGTGGAAATGACACAAAACCAGCAGCATGTTGTCCACGAGAGGGGGGTGGGATGGGAGGGCGTACAGGAGAGGACAAGTTGTTCTTCTATTGGTATGTACTCAGGATATATAGTGTTTGAAAGAATGTTCTTTCAAGTTCATATAAGAATGTAGCATTTATTTCCAAAGTGTAGTAAATCTTTGTTTTCTCACAGCAGGGCGATCACATTAAAAAGCTGCAATTTTTATTTGCCCATCAAGTGGGCTTTTGGTGCAAATGACACACCACCAGCAGCATGTTGTCCACGAGAGGGGGGTGGGATGGGTGGGGCGAGCAGGAGAGGACAAGTTGTTCTTCTATTGGTATGTACTCAATATTTATAGTGTTTGAAAGAATGTTTTTTCAGGTTCATATAAGAATGTAGCATTTTATTTCCAAAGTGTAGTAAATCTTGTTTTTCTCACAGCATTGTGATCACACTACAAGGCTGCAACTTTTGTTTGCCCATCAAGTGGACATTTGGAGGAAATGACAAACCACCAGCAGCATGTTGTCCACGAGAGGGGGGTAGGATGGGGGGGCCAGCAGGAGAGGACAACTTGTTCTTCTATTGGTATGTACTCAGGCTTTATAGTGATTGATAGAATGTTCTTTCAAGTTCATATAAGAATGTAGCATTTTATTTCCAAAGTGTAGTAAATCTTTGTTTTCTCACAGCAGGGAGATCGCACTACAAGGCTGCAATTTTTATTTGCCCATGAAGTGGGCTTTTGGTGGAAATGACACACCACCAGCAGCATGTTGTCCACGAGAGGGGGGTAGGTTGGGGGGGGCAAGCAGGAGAGGACAAGTTGTTCATCTATTGGTATGTACTCAATATTTATAGTGTTTGAAAGAATGTTCTTTCAGGTTCATATAAGAATGTAGCATTTTATTTCCAAAGTGTAGTAAATCTTTGTTTTCTCACAGCAGGGTGATCGCACAACAAGGCTGCAATTTAATTTGCCCATCAAGTGGGCTATTGGTGGAAATGACACACCACCAGCAGCATGTTGTCCACGAGAGGGGGGTGGGATGGGGGGGGGGGCGAGCAGGAGAGGACAAGTTGTTCTTCTATTGGTATGTACTCAGGCTTTATAGTGTTTGAAAGAATGTTCTTTCAAGTTCATATAAGAATGTAGCATTTTATTTCCAAAGTGTAGTAAATCTATGTTTTCTCACAGCAGGGTGATCGCACTACAAGGCTGCAATTTTTATTTGCAGATCAAGTGGGCTTTCGGTGGAAATGACACACCACCAGCAGCATGTTGTCCACGAGAGGTAGGTGGGATGGGGGGGCGAGCAGGAGAGGTCAAGTTGTTCTTCTATTGGTATGTACTCAGGCTTTATAGTGTTTGAAAGAATGTTCTTTCAGGTTCATATAAGAATGCAGCATTTTATTTCCAAAGTGTAGTAAATCTTTGTTTTCTCACAGCAGGGTGATCACACTACAAGGCTGCAATTTTTATTTGCCCATCAAGTGGGCTTTTGGCGGAAATTACACACCACCAGCAGCATGTTGTCCACGAGAGGGGGGTGGGATGGGGGGGCGAGCAGGAGAGGACCAGTTGTTCTTCTATGGGTATGTACTCAGGATTTATAGAATTTGAAAGAATGTTCTTTCAAGTTCACATAAGAATGTAGCATTTCATTTCCAAAGTGTAGTAAATCTTTGTTTTCTCACAGCAGGGTGATCACACTACAAGGCTGCAATTTTTATTTGCCCATCAAGTGGGCTTTTGGTGGAAATGACACACCACCAGCAGCATGTTGTCCACGAGAGGGGGGTGGGATTGGGGGGGCGAGCAGGAGAGGACAAGTTGTTTTTCTATTGGTATGTACACAGGCTTTGAAATGTTTGAAAGAATGTTCTTTCAAGTTCATATAAGAATGTAGCATTTTATTTCGAAAGTGTAGTAAATCTTTGTTTTCTCACAGCAGGGTGATCGCACAACAAGGCTGCAATTTAATTTGCCCATCAAGTGGGCTATTGGTGGAAATGACACTCCACCAGCAGCATGTTGTCCACGAGAGGGGGGTGGGATGGGGGGGGCGAGCAGGAGAGGACAAGTTGTTCTTCTATTGGTATGTACTCAGGATTTATAGTGTTTGAAAGAATGTTATTTCAAGTTCATATAAGAATGTAGCATTTTATTTCCAAAGTGTAGTAAATCTTTGTTTTCTCACAGCAGGGTGATCGCACTACAAGGCTGCAATTTTTATTTGCCCATCAAGTGGGCATTTGGTGGAAATGGCACACCACCAGCAGCATGTTGTCCACGAGAGGGGGGTGGGATGGGGGGGCGAGCAGGAGAGGACAAGTTGTTATTCTATTGGTATGTACTCAGGCTTTATAGTGTTTGAAAGAATGTTCTTTCAAGTTCATATAAAAATGTAGCATTTTATTTCCAAAGTGTAGTAAATCTTTGTTTTCTCACAGCAGGGTGATCGCACTACAAGGCTGCAATTTTTATTTGCCCATCAAGTGGGCTTTTGGTGGAAATGACACACCACCAGCAGCATGTTGTCCACGAGAGGGGGGTGGGATGGGGGGGGGGGGGGGCGAGCAGGAGAGGACAAGTTGTTCTTCTATTGGTATGTACTCAGGCCTTATAGTGTTTGAAAGAATGTTATTTCAAGTTCATATAAGAATGTAGCATTTTATTTCCAAAGTGTAGTAAATCTTTGTTTTCTCACAGCAGGGTGATCGCACTACAAGGCTGCAATTTTTATTTGCCCATCAAGTGGTCATTTGGTGGAAATGGCAGACCACCAGCAGCATGTTGTCCACGAGAGGGGGGTGGGATGGGGGGGCGAACAGGAGAGGACAAGTTGTTCTTCTATTGGTATGTACTCAGGCTTTATGGTGTTTGAAAGAATGTTCTTTCAAGTTCATATATGAATGTAGCATTTTATTTCCAAAGTGTAGTAAATCTTTGTTTTCTCACAGCAGGGTGATCGCACTACAAGGCTGCAATTTTTATTTGCCCATCAAGTGGGCTTTTGGTTTAAATGGCACACCACCAGCAGCATGTTGTCCACGAGAGGGGGGTGGGATGGGGGTGCGAACAGGAGAGGACAAGTTGTTATTCTATTGGTATGTACTCAGGCTTTATAGTGTTTGAAAGAATGTTCTTTCAAGTTCATATAAAAATGTAGCATCTTATTTCCAAAGTGTAGTAAATCTATGTTTTCTCACAGCAGGGTGATCGCACTACAAGGCTGCAATTTTTATTTGCAGATCAAGTGGGCTTTTGGTGGAAATGACACACAACCAGCAGCATGTTGTCCACGAGAGGGGGTGGGATGGGGGGGTGAGCAGGAGAGGACAAGTTGTTCTTCTATTGGTATGTACTCAGGCTTTATAGTGTTTGAAAGAATGTTCTTTCAAGTTCATATAAGAATGTAGCATTTTATTTCCAAAGTGTAGTAAATCTTTGTTTTCTCACAGCAGGGCGATCACACTACAAGGCTGCAATTTTCATTTGCCCATCAAGTGGGCTTTTGGTGGAAATTACACACCACCAGCAGCATGTTGTCCACGAGAGGGGGGGTGGGATGGGGGGGCGAGCAGGAGAGGACAAGTTGTTCTTCTATTGGTATGTACTCAGGATTTATAGTGTTTGAAAGAATGTTCTTTCAAGTTCACGTAAGAATGTAGCATTTTATTTCCAAAGTGTAGTAAAAATTTGTTTTCTCACAGCAGGGTGATCACACTACAAGGCTGCAATTTTTATTTGCCCATCAAGTGGGCTTTTGGTGGAAATGACACACCACCAGCAGCATGTTGTCCTCGAGAGGAGGGTGGGAATGGGGGGGCGAGCAGAAGAGGACAAGTTGTTTTTCTATTGGTATGTACTCAGGCTTTATAGTGTTTTGAAAGAATGTTATTTCAAGTTCATATAAGAATTGGCATTTTTTTTCCAAAGTGTAGTAAATCTTTGTTGTCTCACAGCAGGGTGATCACACTACAAGGCTGCAATTTTTATTTGCCCATCAAGTGGGCTTTTGGTGGAAATGACACACCACCAGCAGCATGTTGTCCACGAGAGGGGGGTGGGATGGGGAGGGCGAGCAGGAGAGGACAAGTTGTTCTTCTATTGGTATGTACTCAGGATATATATATTGTTTGAAAGAATGTTCTTTCAAGTTCATATAAGAATGTAGCATTTATTTCCAAAGTGTAGTAAATCTTTGTTTTCTCACAGCAGGGCGATCACATTACAAGGCTGCAATTATTATTTGCCCATCAAGTGGGCTTTTGGTGCAAATGACACACCGCCAGCAGCATGTTGTCCACGAGAGGGGGGTGGCATGGGGGGGGGGGGGGGGGGGGCCAGCAGGAGAGGACAAGGTGTTCATCTAATGGTATGTACTCAATATTTATAGTGTTTGAAAGAATGTTCTTCGAAGTTCATATAGGAATGTAGCATTTTATTTCCAAAGTGTAGTAAATCTTGTTTTTCTCACAGCAGGGTGATCACACTACAAGGCTGCAATTTTTATTTGTCCATCAAGGTGGGCATTTTTTTGGAAATGACACACCACCATCAGCATGTTGTCCACGAGAGGGGGGCGGGATGGGGGAGCGAGCGTAAGAAGACAAGATGTTCTTCTATTGGTATGTACTCAGGCTTTATAGTGTTTGAAAGAATGTTCTTTCAAGTTCATATAAGAATGTAGCATTTTATTTCCAAAAAGTAGTAAATCTTTGTTTTCTCACAGCAGGGTGATCGCACTACAAGGCTGCAATTTTTATTTGCCCATCAAGTGGACATGTGGAGGAAATTACAAACCACCCGCAGCATGTTGTCCACGAGACGGGGGTAGGATGGGGGGGCGAGCAGGAGAGGACAACTTGTTCTTCTATTGGTATGTACTCAGGCTTTATAGTGTTTGAAAGAATGATCTTTCAAGCTCATATATAAGAATGTAGCACTTAATATCCAAAGTGTAGTAAATCTTTGTTTTCTCACAGCAGGGTGATCGCACTACAAGGCTGCAATATTTATTTGCCCATCATGTAGGCTCTTGGTGGAAATGACACACCACCAGCAGCATGTTGTCCACGAGAGGGGGGTGGGATGGAGGGGCGAGCAGGAGAGGACAAGTTGTTCTTCTATTGGTATGTACTCAGGCTTTATAGTGTTTGAAAGAATGTTATTTCAAGTTCATATAAGAATGTAGCATTTTATTTCCAAAGTGTAGTAAATCTTTGTTTTCTTACAGCAGGGTTATCGCACTACAAGGCTGCAATTTTTATTTGCCCATCTAGTGGGCTTATTGTGGAAATGACACACCACCAGCAGCATGTTGTCCACGAGAGAGGGGTGGGATGGGGGGGTGACCAGGAGTGGACAAGTTGTTCTGCTATTGGTATGTACTCAGGCTTTATAGTGTTTCAAAGAATGTTCTTTCAAGTTCATATAAGAATGTAGCATTTTATTTCCAAAGTGTAGTAAATCTTTGTTTTCTCACAGCAGGGTGATCGCACTACAAGGCTGCAATTTTTATTTGCCCATCAAGTGGGCTTTTGGTGGAAATGACACACCACCAGCAGCATGTTGTCCACGAGAGGTGGGTGGGATGGGGGGGCGAGCAGGAGAGGACAAGTTGTTTTTCTATTGGTATGTACTCAGGCTTTATAGTGTTTGAAAGAATGTTCTTTCAAGTTCATATAAGAATGTAGCATTTTATTTCCAAAGTGTAGTAAATCTTTGTTTTCTCACAGCAGGGTGATCGCACATCAAGGCTGCAATATTTAATTTGCCCATCAAGTGGGCTATTGGTGGAAATGACACACCACCAGCAGCATGTTGTCCACGAAAGAGGGGTGGGATGGGGGGGCGAGCAGGAGAGGACAAGTTGTTCTTCTATTGGTATGTACTCAGGATTTATAGTGTTTGAAAGAATGTTCTTTCAAGTTCATATAAGAATGTAGGATTTTATTTTTAAAGTGTACTAAATCTTTGTTTTCTCACAGCAGGGTGATCACACTACAAGGCTGCAATTTTTATTTGCCCATCAAGTGGGCTTTTGGTGGAAATGACACACCACCAGCAGCATGTTGTCCACAAGAGGGGGGTGGGATGGGGGGGCGAGCAGGAGAGGACAAGTTGTTCTTCTATTGGTATGTACTCAGGCTTTATAGTGATTGAAGGAATGTTCTTTCAAGTTCATATAAGAATGTAGCATTTTATTTCCAAAGTCTAATAAATCTTTGTTTTCTCACAGCAAGGTGATCGCACTACAAGGCTGCAATTTTTATTTGCCCATCATGTGGGCTTTTGGTGGAAATGACACACCACCAGCAGCATGTTGTCCATGAGAGGGGGGTGGGATGGGGGGGCGAGCAGGAGAGGACAAGTTGTTCTTCTATTGGTATGTACTCAGGCTTTATAGTGTTTGAAAGAATGTTCTTTCAATTTCATATAAGAATGTAGCATTTTATTTCCAAAGTGTAGTAAATCTTTGTTTTCTCACAGCAGGGTGATTGAACTACAAGGCTGCAATATTATTTGCCCATCTAGTGGGCTTTTGGTGGAAATGACACACCACCAGCAGCATGTTGTCCACGAGAGAGGGGTGGGATGGGGGGCGAGCAGGAGTGGACAAGTTGTTCTGCTATTGGTATGTACTCGGGCTTTATAGTGTTTGAAAGAATGTTCTTTCAAGTTCATATAAGAATGTAGCATTTTATTTCCAAAGTGTAGTAAATCTTTGTTTTCTCACAGCAGGGTGATCGCACTACAAGGCTGCAATTTTTATTTGCCCATCAAGTGGGCTTTTGGTGGAAATGACACACCACCAGCAGCATGTTGTCCACGAGAGGGGGGTGGGATGGAGGGGCGAGCAGGAGAGGACAAGTTGTTCTTCTATTGGTATGTACTCAGGCTTTATAATGTTTGAAAGAATGTTTTTTTAAGTTCATATAAGAATGTAGCATTTTATTTCGAAAGTGTAGTAAATCTTTGTTTTCTCACAGCAGGGTGATCGCACTACAAGGCTGCAATTTTTATTTGCCCATCAAGTGGGCTTTTGGTGGAAATGACACACCACCAACAGCATGTCATCCACGAGAGGGGGGTGGGATGGGGGGGCGAGCAGGAGAGGACAAGTTGTTCTTCTATTGGTATGTACTCAGGCTTTATAGTGTTTGACATAATGTTATTTCAAGTTCATATAAGAATGTAGCATTTTATTTCCAAAGTGTAGTAAATCTTTGTTTTCTCACAACAGGGTGATCGCACTACAAGGCTACAATTTTTATTTGCCCATCAAGTGGGCATTTGGTGGAAATGGCACACCAAAAGCAGCATGTTGTCCACGAGAGGGGGGTGGGATGGGGGGGTGAGCAGGAGAGGACAAATTGTTCTTCTATTGGTATGTCCTCAGGTTTTATAGTGTTTGAAAGAATGTTCTTTCAAGTTCATATAAGAATGCAGCATTTTATTTCCAAAGTGTAGTAAATCTTTGTTTTCTCACAGCAGGGTGATCACACTACAAGGCTGCAATTTTTATTTGCCCATCAAGTGGGCTTTTGGTGGAAATTACACACCACCAGCAGCATGTTGTCCACGAGAGTGGGGTGGGATGGGGGGGCGAGCAGGAGAGGACAATTTGTTCTTCTATTGGTATGTACTCAGGATTTATAGTGTTTAAAGGAATGTTCTTTCAAGTTCACATAAGAATGTAGCATTTTATTTCCAAAGTGTAGTAAATCTTTGTTTTCTCACAGCGGGGTGATCACACTACAAGGCTGCAATTTTTATTTGCCCATCAAGTGGGCTTTTGGTGGAAATGACACACCACCAGCAGCATGTTGTACACGAGAGGGTGGTGGGATGTGGGGGCGAGCAGGAGAGGACAAGTTGTTCTTCTATTGGTATGTACTCAGGATTTATAGTGTTAGAAAGAATGTTCTTTCAAGTTCATATAAGAATGTAGCATTTTACTTCCAAAGTGTAGTAAATCTTTGTTTTCTCACAGCAGGGTGATCACACTACAAGGCTGCAATTTTTATTTGCCCATCAAGTGGGCTTTTGGTGGAAATGACACACCACCAGCAGCATGTTGTCCACGAGAGGGTGGTGGGATGGGGGGGCGAGCAGGAGAGGACAAGTTGTTCTTCTATTGGTATGTACTCAGGATTTATAGTGTTAGAAAGAATGTTCTTTCAAGTTCATATAAGAATGTAGCATTTTATTTCCAAAGTGTAGTAAATCTTTGTTTTCTCACAGCAGGGTGATCGCACTACAAGGCTGCAATTTTTATTTGCCCATCAAGTGGGCTTTTGGTGGAAATGACACACCACCAGCAGCATGTTGTCCTCGAGAGGAGGGTGGGATGGGGGGCGAGCAGGAGAGGACAAGTTGTTCGTCTATTGGTATGTACTCAGGCTTTATAGTGTTTGAAAGAATGTTATTTCAAGTTCATATAAGAATGTAGCATTTTTTTTCCAAAGTGTAGTAAATCTTTATTTTCTCACAGCAGGGTGATCACACTACAAGGCTGCAATTTTTATTTGCCCATCAAGTGGGCTTGTGGTGGAAATGACACAAAACCAGCAGCATGTTGTCCACGAGAGGGGGGTGGGATGGGAGGGCAAGCAGGAGAGGACAAGTTGTTCTTCTATTGGTATGTACTCAGGATATATAGTGTTTGAAAGAATGTTCTTTCAAGTTCATATAAGAATGTAGCATTTATTTCCAAAGTGTAGTAAATCTTTGTTTTCTCACAGCAGGGCGATCACATTACAAGGCTGCAATTTTTATTTGCCCATCAAGTGGGCTTTTGGTGCAAATGACACACCACCAGCAGCATGTTGTCCACGAGAGGGGGGTGGGATGGGTGGGGCGAGCAGGAGAGGACAAGTTGTTCTTCTATTGGTATGTACTCAATATTTATAGTGTTTGAAAGAATGTTTTTTCAGGTTCATATAAGAATGTAGCATTTTATTTCCAAAGTGTAGTAAATCTTGTTTTTCTCACAGCATTGTGATCACACTACAAGGCTGCAACTTTTGTTTGCCCATCAAGTGGACATTTGGAGGAAATGACAAACCACCAGCAGCATGTTGTCCACGAGAGGGGGGTAGGATGGGGGGGGCCAGCAGGAGAGGACAACTTGTTCTTCTATTGGTATGTACTCAGGCTTTATAGTGTTTGAAAGAATGATCTTTCAAGCTCATATAAGAATGTAGCATTTAATATCCAAAGTGTAGTAAATCTTTGTTTTCTCACAGCAGGGTGATCGCACTACAAGGCTGCAATTTTTATTTGCGCATCATGTGGGCTTTTGGTGGAAATGACACACCACCAGCAGCATGTTGTCCACGAGAGGGGGGTGGGATGGAGGGGCGAGCAGGAGAGGACAAGTTGTTCTTCTATTGGTATGTACTCAGGCCTTATAGTGTTTGAAAGAATGTTATTTCAAGTTCATATAAGAATGTAGCATTTTATTTCCAAAGTGTAGTAAATCTTTGTTTTCTTAGAGCAGGGTTATCGCACTACAAGGCTGCAATTTTTATTTGCCCATCTAAATTGCTTTTGGTGGAAATGACACACCACCAGCAGCATGTTGTCCACGAGAGAGGGGTGGGATGGGGGGGTGACCAGGAGTGGAGAAGTTGTTCTGCTATTGGTATGTACTCAGGCTTTATAGTGTTTGAAAGAATGTTCTTTCAAGTTCTTATAAGAATGTAGCATTTTATTTCCAAAGTATAGTAAATCTTTGTTTTCTCACAGCAGGGTGATCGCACCACAAGGCTGCAATTTTTATTTGCCCATCAAGTAGGCTTTTGGTGGAAATGACACACCACCAGCAGCATGTTGTCCACGAGAGGTGGGTGGGAGGGGGGGGCGAGCAGGAGAGGACAAGTTGTTCTTCTATTGGTTTGTACTCAGGCTTTATAGTGTTTGAAAGAATGTTCTTTCAAGTTCATATAAGAATGTAGCATTTTATTTCCAAAGTGTAGTAAATCTTTGTTTTCTCACAGCAGGGTGATCGCACTACAAGGCTGCAATTTTTATTTGCCCATCAAGTGGGCATTTGGTGGAAATGGCACACCACCTGCAGCATGTTGTCCACGAGAGGGTGGTGGGATGGGGGGGCGAGCAGAAGAATACAAGTTGTTCTTCTATTGGTATGTACTCAGGCTTTATAGTGTTTGAAAGAATGTTCTTTCAAGTTCATATAAGAATGTAGCATTTTATTTCCAAAGTGTAGTAAATCTTTGTTTTCTCACAGCAGGTAGATCGCACTACAAGGCTGCTGTAGTGTCGGTAGCTGGACCGACACCGTGATGTTGATTGCTGAAAAGGAATGCTAAACTAAAGCTGTAGCAGATGGTGCACGAACGGCAATAAGCATACGGGCGTGAAGTCTGGAACATAAAAACTTATGAATGAATAAGAAGAAAAGTATGTAGATGCTTTTTACTTAACTTTTAATAATTCCTTGGAATACATCTCTCTTGATTACTCGTAAGCTATAGGCACTGATACAAATGGCGCCTTGCTAGTTCGTTGCCATTAACTTAGCTGATGGCTATTCTGTCTCTCGGCTAATGAGAGAGAAAGGCTTCGTACAACTGGGCGTAAGCTAGGTTTGCGTACAACTGGGCGGTAGCTTGGTTCTCGTACAACTGGGGTCGAGTCCACTCTCGTATCACGAGACCTGCCTTGGTGGTGGCGCTAGGTCTGCGATCACAGTGGCGACACGCGGGTCCGACATGTACTACACGGACCGCGGCCGATTTAAACTACCACCTAGCAAGTGTGGTGTCTGGCGGTGACACCACAGCTGCAATTTTTATTTGCCCATGAAGTGGGCTTTTGGTGGAAATGACACACCACCAGCAGCATGTTGTCCACGAGAGGGGGGTGGGTTGGGGGGGGCGAGCAGGAGAGGACAAGTTGTTCATCTATTGGTATGTACTCAATATTTATAGTGTTTGAAAGAATGTTCTTTCAGGTTCATATAAGAATGTAGCATTTTATTTCCAAAGTGTAGTAAATCTTGTTTTTCTCACAGCATTGTGATCACACTACAAGGCTGCAATTTTTGTTTGCCCATCAAGTGGACATTTGGAGGAAATGACAAACCACCAGCAGCATGTTGTCCACGAGAGGGGGGTAGGATGGGGGGGCCAGCAGGAGAGGACAACTTGCTCTTCTATTGGTATGTACTCAGGATTTATAGTGTTTGAAAGAATGTTCTTTCAAGTGCATATAAGAATGTAGCATTTTATTTCCAAAGTGTAGTAAATCTTTGTTTTCTCACAGCAGGGTGATCGCACTACAAGGCTGCAATTTTTATTTGCCCATCAAGTGGGCTTTTGGTGGAAATGACACACCACCAGCAGCATGTTGTCCACGAGAGGGGGGTGTGATGGGGGGGCGAGCAGGAGAGGACAAGTTGTTCTTCTATTGGTATGTACTCAGGCTTTATAGTGTTTGAAAGAATGATCTTTCAAGCTCATATAAGAATGTAGCATTTAATATCCAAAGTGTAGTAAATCTTTGTTTTCTCACAGCAGGGTGATCGCACTACAAGGCTGCAATTTTTATTTGCCCATTAAGTGGGCTTTTGGTGGAAATGACACACCACCAGCAGCATGTTGTCCACGAGAGGGGGGTGGGATGGAGGGGCGAGCAGGAGAGGACAAGTTGTTCTCCTATTGGTATGTACTCAGGCTTTATAGTGTTTGAAAGAATGTTATTTCAAGTTCATACAAGAATGTAACATTTTATTTCCAAAGTGTAGTAAATCTTTGTTTTCTTAGAGCAGGGTTATCGCACTACAAGGCTGCAATTTTTATTTGCCCATCTAGTTTCCTTTTGGTGGAAATGACACACCACCAGCAGGATGTTGTCCACGAGAGAGGGGTGGGATGGGGGGGTGACCAGGAGTGGACAAGTTGTTCTGCTATTGGTATGTACTCAGGCTTTATAGTGTTTTGCAGAATGTTCTTTCAAGTTCTTATAAGAATGTAGCATTTTATTTCCAAAGTATAGTAAATCTTTGTTTTCTCACAGCAGGGTGATCGCTCCACAAGGCTGCAATTTTTATTTGCCCATCAAGTAGGCTTTTGGTGGAAATGACAAACCACCAGCAGCATGTTGTCCACGAGAGGTGGGTGGGATGGGGGGGCGAGCAGGAGAGGACAAGTTGTTCTTCTATTGGTATGTACTCAGGCTTTATAGTGTTTGAAAGAATGTTCTTTCAAGTTCATATAAGAATGTAGCATTTTATTTCCAAAGTGTAGTAAATCTTTGTTTTCTCACAGCAGGGTGATCGCACTACAAGGCTGCAATTTTTATTTGCCCATCAAATGGGCTTTTGGTGGAAATGACACACCACCACCAGCATGTTGTCCACGAGAGGGAGGTGGGATGGGAGTGCGAGCAGGAGAGGACAAGATGTTCTTCTATTGGTATGTACTCAGGATATATAGTGTCTGAAAGAATGTTCTTTCAAGTTCATATAAGAATGTAGCATTTATTTCCAAAGTGTAGTAAATCTTTGTTTTCTCACAGCAGGGTGATCGCACCACAAGGCTGCAATTCTTATTTGCCCATCAAGTGGGCTTCTGGTGGAAATGACACACCACCAGCAGCATGTTTCCTCAAGAGGGGGGTGGGATGGGGGGGCGAGCAGGAGAGGACAAGTTGTTCTTCTATTGGTATGTACTCAGGCTTTATAGTGATTGAAAGAATGTTCTTTCAAGTTCATATAAGAATGTGGCATTTTTTTTCCAAAGTGTAGTAAATCTTTGTTTTCTCACAGCAGGGCGATCACATTACAAGGCTGCAATTTTTATTTGCCCATCAAGTGGGCTTTAGGTGGAAATGACACACCGCCAGCAGCATGTTGTCCACAAGAGGGGGGTGGGATGGGGGGGGCGAGCAGGAGAGGACAAGTTGTTCATCTATTGGTATGTACTCATTATTTATAGTGTTTGAAAGAATGTTCTGTCAAGTTCATATAAGAATGTACCATTTTATTTCCAAAGTGTAGTAAGTCTATGTTTTCTAACAGCAGGGTGATCGCACTACAAGGCTGCAATTTTTATTTGCCCATCAAGTGGGCTTTTGGTGGAAATGACACACCACCAGCAGCATGTTGTCCACGAGAGGGTGGTGTGGAGGGGGGAGATGGGGCGAGCGTAAGAGGACAAGTTGTTCTTCTATTGGTATGTACTCAGGCTTTATAGGGTTTGAAAAAATGTTCTTTCAAGTTCATATAAGAATGTAGCATTTTATTTCCAAAGTGTAGTAAATCTTTGTTTTCTCACAGCAGGGTGATCGCACTACAAGGCTGCAATTTTTATTTGCCCATCAAGTGGGCTTTTGGTGGAAATGACACACCACCAGCAGCATTTGTCCACGAGAGGGGGTCGTGATGGGGGGGTGAGCAGGAGAGGACAAGTTGTTCTTCTATTGGTATGTACTCAGGATTTATAGTGCTTGAAAGAATATTCTTATAAGCTCATTTAAGAATGTGGCATTTTATTTCCAAAGTGTAGTAAATCTTTGTTTCCTCACAGCAGGGTGATGGCACTACAAGGCTGCAATTTTTATTTGCCCATCAAGTGGGCTTTTGGTGGAAATGACACACCACCACCAGCATGTTGTCCACGAGAGGGGGGTGGGATGGGGGGGCGAGCAGGAGAGGACAAGTTGTTCATCTATTGGTATGTACTCAGGCTTTATAGTGTTTGAAAGAATGTTCTTTCAAGTTCATATAAGAATGTAGCATTTTATTTCCAAAGTGTAGTAAATCTTTGTTTTCTCACAGCAGTGTGATCCCACTACAAGGCTGCAATTTTTATTTGCCCATCAAGTGGGCTTTTGGTGGAAAAGACACACCACCAGCAGCATGTTGTCCACGAGAGGGGGGCGGGAAGGGGGGGCGAGCAGGAGAGGACAAGTTGTTGTTCTATTGGTATGTACTCAGGATTTATAGTGTTTGAAAGAATGTTCTTTCAAGTACATATAAGACTGTAGCATTTTATTTCCAAAGTGTAGTAAATCTTTGTTATCTGACAGCAGGGTGATCGCACTACAAGGCTGCAATTTTTATTTGCCCATCAAGTGGGCCTTTGGTGGAAATGACACACCACCAGCAGCATGTTGTCCACGAGAGGGGGGTGGGATGGGGGGGCGAGCAGGAGAGGACAAGTTGTTCTTTTATTGGTATGTTCTCAGGCTTTATAGTGTTTGAAAGAATGTTCTTTCATGTTCATATAAGAATGTAGCATTTTATTTCCAAAGTGTAGTAAATCTTTGTTTTCTTAGAGCAGGGTTATCGCACTACAAGGCTCCAATTTTTATTTGCCCATCTAGTTTGCTTTTGGTGGAAATGACACACCACCAGCAGCATGTTGTCCACGAGAGAGGGGTGGGATGGGGGGTGACCAGGAGTGGACAAGTTGTTCTGCTATTGGTATGTACTCAGGCTTTATAGTGTTTGAAAGAATGTTCTTTCAAGTTCTTATAAGAATGTAGCATTTTATTTCCAAAGTATAGTAAATCTTTGTTTTCTCACAGCAGGGTGATCGCACCACAAGGCTGCAATTTTTATTTGCCCATCAAGTAGGCTTTTGGTGGAAATGACACACCACCAGCAGCATGTTGTCCACGAGAGGTGGGTGGGAGGGGGGGGCGAGCAGGAGAGGACAAGTTGTTCTTCTATTGGTATGTACTCAGGCTTTATAGTGTTTGAAAGAATGTTCTTTCAAGTTCATATAAGAATGTAGCATTTTATTTCCAAAGTGTAGTAAATCTTTGTTTTCTCACAGCAGGGTGATCGCACTACATGGCTGCAATTTTTATTTGCCCATCAAGTGGGCATTTGGTGGAAATGGCACACCACCTGCAGCATGTTGTCCACGAGAGGGGGGTGGGATGGGGGGGCGAGCAGGAGAATACAAGTTGTTCTTCTATTGGTATGTACTCAGGCTTTATAGTGTTTGAAAGAATGTTCTTTCAAGTTCATATAAGAATGTAGCATTTTATTTCCAAATTGTAGCAAATCTTTGTTTTCTCACAGCAGGGAGATCGCACTACAAGGCTGCAATTTTTATTTGCCCATGAAGTGGGCTTTTGGTGGAAATGACACACCACCAGCAGCATGTTGTCCACGAGAGGGGAGTGGGTTGGGGGGGGGCGAGCAGGAGAGGACAAGTTGTTCATCTATTGGTATGTACTCAATATTTATAGTGTTTGAAAGAATGTTCTTTCAGGTTCATATAAGAATGTAGCATTTTATTTCCAAAGTGTAGTAAATCTTTGTTTTCTCACAGCAGGGTGATCGCACTACAAGGCTGCAATTTTTATTTGCCCATCTAGTGGGCTTTTGGTGGAAATGACACACCACCAGCAGCATGTTGTCCACGAGAGGGGGGTGTGATGGGGGGGCGAGCAGGAGAGGACAAGTTGTTCTTCTATTGGTATGTACTCAGGCTTTATAGTGTTTGAAAGAATGATCTTTCAAGCTCATATAAGAATGTAGCATTTAATATCCAAAGCGTAGTAAATCTTTGTTTTCTCACAGCAGGGTGATCGCACTACAAGGCTGCAATTTTTATTTGCCCATCATGTGGGCTTTTGGTGGAAATGACACACCACCAGCAGCATGTTGTCCACGAGAGGGGGGTGGGATGGAGGGGCGAGCAGGAGAGGACAAGTTGTTCTTCTATTGGTATGTACTCAGGCCTTATAGTGTTTGAAAGAATGTTATTTCAAGTTCATACAAGAATGTAACATTTTATTCTAAAAGTGTAGTAAATCTTTGTTTCCTTAAAGCAGGGTTATCGCACTACAAGGCTGCAATTTTTATTTGCCCATCTAGTTTCCTTTTGGTGGAAATGACACACCACCAGCAGCATGTTGTCCACGAGAGAGGGGTGGGATGGGGGGGTGACCAGGAGTGGACAAGTTGTTCTGCTATTGGTATGTACTCAGGCTTTATAGTGTTTTGCACAATGTTCTTTCAAGTTCTTATAAGAATGTAGCATTTTATTTCCAAAGTATAGTAAATCTTTGTTTTCTCACAGCACGGTGATCGCTCCACAAGGCTGCAATTTTTATTTGCCCATCAAGTAGGCTTTTGGTGGAAATGACAAACCACCAGCAGCATGTTGTCCACGAGAGGTGGGTGGGATGGGGGGGCGAGCAGGAGAGGACAAGTTGTTCTTCTATTGGTATGTACTCAGGCTTTATAGTGTTTGAAAGAATGTTCTTTCAAGTTCATATTAGAATGTAGCATTTTATTTCCAAAGTGTAGTAAATCTTTGTTTTCTCACAGCAGGGTGATCGCACTACAAGGCTGCAATTTTTATTTGCCCATCAAGTGTTCATTTGGTGGAAATGGCACACCACCTGCAGCATGTTGTCCACGAGAGGGGGGTGGGATGGGGGGGCGAGCAGGAGAGGACAAGTTGTTCTTCTATTGGTATGTACTCAGGCTTTATAGTGTTTGAAAGAATGTTCTTTCAAGTTCATATAAGAATGTAGCATTTTATTTCCAAAGTGTAGTAAATCTTTGTTTTCTCACAGCAGGGTGATCGCACTACAAGGCTGCAATTTTTATTTGCCCATGAAGTGGGCTTTTGGTGGAAATGACACACCACCAGCAGCATGTTGTCCACGAGAGGGGGGTTGGTTGGGGGGGGCGAGCAGGAGAGGACAAGTTGTTCTTCTATTGGTATGTACTCAGGCTTTATAGTGTTTGAAAGAATGTTCTTTCATGTTCATATAAGAATGTAGCATTTTATTTCCAAAGTGTAGTAAATATTGGTTTTCTCACAGCAGGGTGATCACACTACAAGGCTGCAATTTTTATTTGCCCATCAAGTGGGCTTTTGGTGGAAATGACACACCACCAGCGGCATGTTGTCCTCGAGAGGAGGGTGGGATGGGGGGGCGAGCAGGAGAGGACAAGTTGTTCTTCTATTGGTATGTACTCAGGCTTTATAGTGTTTTAAACAATTTTATTTCAAGTTCATATAAGAATGTAGCATTTTTTTTCCAAAGTGTAGTAAATCTTTGTTTTCTCACAGCAGGTTGATCACACTACAAGGCTGCAATTTTTATTTGCCCATCAAATGGGCTTTTGGTGGAAATGACACACCACCACCAGCATGTTGTCCACGAGAGGGAGGTGGGATGGGAGGGCGAGCAGGAGAGGACAAGATGTTCTTCTATTGGTATGTACTCAGGATATATAGTGTTTGAAAGAATGTTCTTTCAAGTTCATATAAGAATGTAGCATTTATTTCCAAAGTGTAGTAAATCTTTGTTTTCTCACAGCAGGGTGATCGCACCACAAGGCTGCAATTCTTATTTGCCCATCAAGTGGGCTTCTGGTGGAAATGACACACCACCAGCAGCATGTTTCCTCGAGAGGGGGGTGGGATGGGGGTCGAGCAGGATAGGACAAGTTGTTCTTCTATTGGTATGTACTCAGGCTTTATAGTGATTGAAAGAATGATCTTTCAAGTTCATATAAGAATGTGGCATTTTTTTTCCAAAGTGTAGTAAATCTTTGTTTTCTCACAGCAGGGCGATCACATTACAAGGCTGCAATTTTTATTTGCCCATCAAGTGGGCTTTAGGTGGAAATGACACACCGCCAGCAGCATGTTGTCCACGAGAGGGGGGTGGGATGGGGGGGGCGAGCAGGAGAGGACAAGTTGTTCATCTATTGGTATGTACTCATTATTTATAGTGTTTGAAAGAATGTTCTGTCAAGTTCATATAAGAATGTACCATTTTATTTCCAAAGTGTAGTAAGTCTATGTTTTCTAACAGCAGGGTGATCGCACTACAAGGCTGCAATTTTTATTTGCCCGTCAAGTGGGCTTTTGGTGGAAATGACACACCACCACCAGCATGTTGTCCACGAGAGGGGGGTGGGATGGGGGGGCAAGCTGGAGAGGACAAGTTGTTCATCTATTGGTATGTACTCAGGCTTTATAGTGTTTGAAAGAATGTTCTTTCAAGTTCATATAAGAATGTAGCATTTTATTTCCAAAGTGTAGTAAATCTTTGTTTTCTCACAGCAGTTTGATCCCACTACAAGGCTGCAATTTTTATTTGCCCATCAAGTGGGCTTTTGGTGGAAAAGACACACCACCAGCAGCATGTTGTCCACGAGAGGGGGGCGGGAAGGGGGGGCGAGCAGGAGAGGACAAGTTGTTGTTCTGTTGGTATGTACTCAGGATTTATAGTGTTTGAAAGAATGTTCTTTCAAGTACATATAAGAATGTAGCATTTTATTTCCAAAGTGTAGTAAATCTTTGTTATCTCACAGCAGGGTGATCGCACTACAAGGCTGCAATTTTTATTTGCCCATCAAGTGGGCCTTTGGTGGAAATGACACACCACCAGCAGCTTGTTGTCCACGAGAGGGGGGTGGGATGGGGGGGCGAGCAGGAGAGGACAAGTTGTTCTTTTATTGGTATGTTCTCTGGCTTTATAGTGTTTGAAAGAATGTTCTTTCATGTTCATATAAGAATGTAGCATTTTATTTCCAAAGTGTAGTAAATCTTGGTTTTCTCACAGCAGGGTGATCACACTACAAGGCTGCAATTTTTATTTGCCCATCAAGTGGGCTTTTGGTGGAAATGACACACCACCAGCAGCATGTTGTCCTCGAGAGGAGGGTGGGATGGGGGGACGAGCAGGAGAGGACAAGTTGTTCTTCTATTGGTATCTACTCAGGCTTTATAGTGTTTGAAAGAATGTTATTTCAAGTTCATATTAGAATGTAGCATTTTATTTCCAAAGTGTAGTAAATCTTTGTTTTCTCACAGCAGGGTGATCGCACTACAAGGCTGCAATTTTTATTTTCCCATCAAGTGGGCATTTGGTGGAAATGGCACACCACCTGCAGCATGTTGTCCACGAGAGGGGGGTGGGATGGGGGGGCGAGCAGGAGAGGACAAGTTGTTCTTCTATTGGTATGTACTCAGGCTTTATAGTGTTTGAAAGAATGTTCTTTCAAGTTCATATAAGAATGTAGCATTTTATTTCCAAAGTGTAGTAAATCTTTGTTTTCTCACAGCAGGTTGATCGCACTACAAGGCTGCAATTTTTATTTGCCCATGAAGTGGGCTTTTGGTGGAAATGACACACCACCAGCAGCATGTTGTCCACGAGAGGGGGGTTGGTTGGGGGGGGCGAGCAGGAGAGGACAAGTTGTTCTTCTATTGGTATGTACTCAGGCTTTATAGTGTTTGAAAGAGTGTTCTTTCATGTTCATATAAGAATGTAGCATTTTATTTCCAAAGTGTAGTAAATCTTGGTTTTCTCACAGCAGGGTGATCACACTACAAGGCTGCAATTTTTATTTGCCCATCAAGTGGGCTTTTGGTGGAAATGACACACCACCAGCGGCATGTTGTCCTCGAGAGGAGGGTGGGATGGGGGGGCGAGCAGGAGAGGACAAGTTGTTCTTCTATTGGTATGTACTCAGGCTTTATAGTGTTTTAAACAATTTTATTTCAAGTTCATATAAGAATGTAGCATTTTTTTTCCAAAGTGTAGTAAATCTTTGTTTTCTCACAGCAGGTTGATCACACTACAAGGCTGCAATTTTTATTTGCCCAACAAATGGGCTTTTGGTGGAAATGACACACCACCACCAGCATGTTGTCCACGAGAGGGAGGTGGGATGGGAGGGCGAGCAGGAGAGGACAAGATGTTCTTCTATTGGTATGTACTCAGGATATATAGTGTTTGAAAGAATGTTCTTTCAAGTTCATATAAGAATGTAGCATTTATTTCCAAAGTGTAGTAAATCTTTGTTTTCTCACAGCAGGGTGATCGCACCACAAGGCTGCAATTCTTATTTGCCCATCAAGTGGGCTTCTGGTGGAAATGACACACCACCAGCAGCATGTTTCCTCGAGAGGGGGGTGGGATGGGGGGGCGAGCAGGATAGGACAAGTTGTTCTTCTATTGGTATGTACTCAGGCTTTATAGTGATTGAAAGAATGTTCTTTCAAGTTCATATAAGAATGTGGCATTTTTTTTCCAAAGTGTAGTAAATCTTTGTTTTCTCACAGCAGGGCGATCACATTACAAGGCTGCAATTTTTATTTGCCCATGAAGTGGGCTTTAGGTGGAAATGACACACCGCCAGCAGCATGTTGTCCACGAGAGGGGTGTGGGATGGGGGGGGCGAGCAGGAGAGGACAAGTTGTTCATCTATTGGTATGTACTCATTATTTATAGTGTTTGAAAGAATGTTCTGTCAAGTTCATATAAGAATGTACCATTTTATTTCCAAAGTGTAGTAAGTCTATGTTTTCTAACAGCAGGGTGATCGCACTACAAGGCTGCAATTTTTATTTGCCCGTCAAGTGGGCTTTTGGTGGAAATGACACACCACCACCGGCATGTTGTCCACGAGAGGGGGGTGGGATGGGGGGGCAAGCAGGAGAGGACAAGTTGATCATCTATTGGTATGTACTCAGGCTTTATAGTGTTTGAAAGAATGTTCTTTCAAGTTCATATAAGAATGTAGCATTTTATTTCCAAAGTGTAGTAAATCTTTGTTTTCTCACAGCAGTGTGATCCCACTACAAGGCTGCAATTTTTATTTGCCCATCAAGTGGGCTTTTGGTGGAAAAGACACACCACCAGCAGCATGTTGTCCACGAGAGGGGGGCGGGAAGGGGGGGCGAGCAGGAGAGGACAAGTTGTTGTTCTATTGGTATGTACTCAGGATTTATAGTGTTTGAAAGAATGTTCTTTCAAGTACATATAAGAATGTAGCATTTTATTTCCAAAGTGTAGTAAATCTTTGTTATCTCACAGCAGGGTGATCGCACTACAAGGCTGCAATTTTTATTTGCCCATCAAGTGGGCCTTTGGTGGAAATGACACACCACCAGCAGCTTGTTGTCCACGAGAGGGGGGTGGGATGGGAGGGCGAGCAGGAGAGGACAAGTTGTTCTTTTATTGGTATGTTCTCTGGCTTTATAGTGTTTGAAAGAATGTTCTTTCATGTTCATATAAGAATGTAGCATTTTATTTCCAAAGTGTAGTAAATCTTGGTTTTCTCACAGCAGGGTGATCACACAACAAGGCTGCAATTTTTATTAGCCCATCAAGTGGGCTTTTGGTGGAAATGACACACCACCAGCAGCATGTTGTCCTCGAGAGGAGGGTGGGATGGGGGGGCGAGCAGGAGAGGACAAGTTGTTCTTCTATTGGTATGTACTCAGGCTTTATAGTGTTTGAAAGAATGTTATTTCAAGTTCATATAAGAATGTAGCATTTTTTTTCCAAAGTGTAGTAAATTTTTGTTTTCTCACAGCAGGTTGATCACACTACAAGGCTGCAATTTTTATTTGCCCATCAAGTGGGCTTTTGGTGGAAATGACACACCACCACCAGCATGTTGTCCACGAGAGGGGGGTGGGATGGGAGGGCGAGCAGGAGGGGACAAGTTGTTCTTCTATTGGTATGTACTCAGGCTTTATAGTGTTTGAAAGAATGTTATTTCAAGTTCATATAAGAATGTAGCATTTTTTTTCCAAAGTGTAGTAAATCTTTGTTTTCTCACAGCAGGTTGATCACACCACAAGGCTGCAATTTTTATTTGCCCATCAAGTGGGGTTTTGGTGGAAATGACACACCACCACCAGCATGTTGTCCACGAGAGGGGGGTGGGATGGGAGGGCGAGCAGGAGAGGACAAGATGTTCTTCTATTGGTATGTACTCAGGATATATAGTGTTTGAAAGAATGTTCTTTCAAGTTCATATAAGAATGTAGCATATATTTCCAAAGTGTAGTAAATCTTTGTTTTCTCACAGCAGGGTGATCGCACCACAAGGCTGCAATTCTTATTTGCCCATCAAGTGGGCTTTTGGTGGAAATGACACACCACCAGCAACATGTTGTCCACGAGAGGGGGGTGAGATGGGGGGGCGAGCAGGAGAGGAGAAGTTGTTCTTCTATTGGTATGTACTCAGGCTTTAAAGTGTTTGAAAGAATGTTTTTTCAAGGTCATATAAGAGTGTAGCATCTTATTTCCAAGGTGTAGCAAATCTTTGTTTTCTCACAGCAGTGTGATCCCACTACAAGGCTGCAATTTTTATTTGCCCATCAAGTGGGCTTTTGGTGGAAATGACACACCACCAGCAACATGTTGTACACGAGAGAGGGGTGGGATGGGGGGGCGAGCAGGAGAGGACAAGTTGTTCTTCTATTGGTGTGTACTCAGGCTTTATAGTCATTGAAAGAATGTTCTTTCAAGTTCATATAAGAATGTGGCATTTTTTTTCCAAAGTGTAGTAAATCTTTGTTTTCTCACAGCAGGGTGATCACACTACAAGGCTGCAATTTTTATTTGCCCATCAAGTGGGCTTTTGGTGGAAATGACACACCACCAGCAGCATGTTGTCAACGAGAGGGGGGTGGGATGGGGGGGCGAGCAGGAGGGGACAAGTTGTTCTTCTATTGGTATGTACTCAGGATATATAGTGTTTGAAAGAATGTTCTTTCAAGTTCACATAAGAATGTAGCATTTATTTCCAAAGTGTAGTAAATCTTTGTTTTCTCACAGCAGAGCGATCACATTACAAGGCTGCAATTTTTATTTGCCCATCAAGTGGGCTTTTGGTGGAAATGACACACCGCCAGCAGCATGTTGTCCACGAGAGGGGGGTGGGATGGGGGGGGGCGTGCAGGAGAGGACAAGTTGTTCATCTATTGGTATGTACTCAATACTTATAGTGTTTGAAAGAATGTTCTTTCAAGTTGATATAAGAATGTACCATTTTATTTCCAAAGTGTAGTAAATCTATGTTTTCTAACAGCAGGGTGATCGCACTACAAGGCTGCACTTTTTATTTGCCCATCAAGTGGGCTTTTGGTGGAAATGACACACCACCAGCAGCATGTTGTCCACGAGAGGGTGGTGTGGAGGGAGGAGATGGGGCGAGCGTAAGAGGACAAGTTGTTCTTCTATTGGTATGTACTCAGGCTTTATAGGGTTTGAAAAAATGTTCTTTCAAGTTCATATAAGAATGTAGCATTTTATTTCCAAAGTGTAGTAAATCTTTGTTTTCTCACAGCAGGGTGATCGCACTACAAGGCTGCAATTTTTATTTGCCCATCAAGTGGGCTTTTGGTGGAAATGACACACCACCAGCAGCATGTTGTCCACGAGAGGGGGGTGAGATGGGGGGCGAGCAGGAGAGGACAAGTTGTTCTTCTATTGGTATGTACTCAGGCTTTATAGTGTTTGAAAGAATGTTTTTTCAAGGTCATATAAGAGTGTAGCATCTTATTTCCAAGGTGTAGCAAATCTTTGTTTTCTCACAGCAGTGTGATCCCACTACAAGGCTGCAATTTTTATTTGCCCATCAAGTGGGCTTTTGGTGGAAATGACACACCACCAGCAACATGTTGTACACGAGAGGGGGGTGGGATGGGGGGGCGAGCAGGAGAGGACAAGTTCTTCTTCTATTGGTATGTACTCAGGCTTTATAGTGTTTGAAAGAATGTTCTTTCAAGTTCATATAAGAATGTAGCATTTTATTTCCAAAGTGTAGTAAATCTTTGTTTTTCCACAGCAGCGTGATCGCACTACAAGGCTGCAATTTTTATTTGCCCATCAAGTGGGCTTTTGGTGGAAAAGACACACCACCAGCAGCATGTTGTCCACGAGAGGGGGTCGTGATGGGGGGCCGAGCACGAGAGGACAAGTTGTTCTTCTATTGGTATAGACTCAGGATTTATAGTGCTTGAAAGAATGTTCTTTCAAGCTCATATAAGAATGTGGCATTTTATTTCCAAAGTGTAGTAAATCTTTGTTTTCTCACAGCAGGGTGATGGCACTACATGGCTGCAATTTTTATTTGCCCATCAAGTGGCCTTTTGGTGGAAATGACACACCACCAGCAGCATGTTGTCCACGAGAGGGGGGTGGGATGGGGGGCGAGCAGGAGAGGACAAGTTGTTCATCTATTGGTATGTACTCAGGCTTTATAGTGTTTGAAAGAATGTTCTTTCAAGTTCATATAAGAATGTAGCATCTTATTTCCAAAGTGTAGTAAATCTTTGTTTTCTCACAGCAGTGTGATCCCACTACAAGGCTGCAATTTTTATTTGCCGATCAAGTAGGCTTTTGGTGGAAATGACACACCACCAGCAGCATGTTGTACACGAGAGGGGGGTGGGATCGGGGGTCGAGCAGGAGAGGACAAGTTGTTCTTCTATTGGTATGTACTCAGGATTTATAGTGTTTGAAAGAATGTTCTTTCAAGTTCATATGAGAATGTAGCATTTTATTTCCAAAGTGTAGTAAATCTTTGTTTTCTCACAGCAGGGTGATCGCACTACAAGGCTGCAATTTTTATTTGCCCATCAAGTGGGCTTTTGGTGGAAATGACACACCACCAGCAGCATGTTGTCCACGAGAGGCGGGTGGGATGGGGGGGCGAGCAGGAGAGGACAAGTTGTTCATCTATTGGTATGTTCTCAGGCTTTATAGTGTTTGAAAGAATGTTCTTTCAAGTTCATATAAGAATGTAGCATCTTATTTCCAAAGTGTAGTAAATCTTTGTTTTCTCACAGCAGTGTGATCCCACTACAAGGCTGCAATTTTTATTTGCCGATCAAGTAGGCTTTTGGTGGAAATGACACACCACCAGCAGCATGTTGTACACGAGAGGGGGGTGGGATCGGGGGTCGAGCAGGAGAGGACAAGTTGTTCTTCTATTGGTATGTACTCAGGATTTATAGTGTTTGAAAGAATGTTCTTTCAAGTTCATATGAGAATGTAGCATTTTATTTCCAAAGTGTAGTAAATCTTTGTTTTCTCACAGCAGGGTGATCGCACTACAAGGCTGCAATTTTTATTTGCCCATCAAGTGGGCTTTTGGTGGAAATGACACACCACCAGCAGCATGTTGTCCACGAGAGGGGGGTGGGATGGGGGGGCGAGCAGGAGAGGACAAGTTGTTCATCTATTGGTATGTTCTCAGGCTTTATAGTGTTTGAAAGAATGTTCTTTCAAGTTCATATAAGAGTGTAGCATCTTATTTCCAAGGTGTAGTAAATCTTTGTTTTCTCACAGCAGTGTGATCCCACTACAAGGCTGCAATTTTTATTTGCCCATCAAGTGGGCTTTTAGTGGAAATGACACACCACCAGTAACATGTTGTACAAGAGAGGGGGGTGGGATGGGGGGGCGAGCAGGAGAGGACAAGTTGTTCTTCTATTGGTATGTACTCAGGCTTTATAGTGTTTGAAAGAATGTTCTTTCAAGTTCATATAAGAATGTAGCATTTTATTTCCAAAGTGTAGTAAATCTTTGTTTTTCCACAGCAGCGTGATCGCACTACAAGGCTGCAATTTTTATTTGCCCATCAAGTGGGCTTTTGGTGGAAAAGACACACCACCAGCAGCATGATGTCCACGAGAGGGGGGCGGGATGGGGGGGCGAGCAGGAGAGGACAAGTTGTTCTTCTATTGGTATGTACTCAGGATTTATAGTGTTTGAAAGAATGTTCTTTCAAGTACATATAAGAATGTAGCATTTTATTTCCAAAGTGTAGTAAATGTTTGTTTTCTCACAGCAGGGTGATCGCACTACAAGGCTGCAATTTTTATTTGCACATCAAGTGGGCTTTTGGTGGAAATGACACACCACCAGCAGCATGTTGTCCACGAGAGGGGGTCGTGATGGGGGGGCGAGCAGGAGAGGACAAGTTGTTCTTCTATTGGTATAGACTCAGGATTTATAGTGCTTGAAAGAATGTTCTTTCAAGCTCATATAAGAATGTGGCATTTTATTTCCAAAGTGTAGTAAATCTTTGTTTTCTCACAGCAGGGTGACGGCACTACAAGGCTGCAATTTTTATTTGCCCATCAAGTGGGCTTTTGGTGGAAATGACACACCACCAGCAGCATGTTGTCCACGAGAGGGGGGTGGGATGGGAGGGCGAGCAGGAGAGGACAAGTTGTTCTTCTATTGGTATGTACTCAGGCTTTATAGTGTTTGAAAGAATGTTCTTTCAAGTTCATATAAGAATGTAGCATCTTATTTCCAAAGTGTAGTAAATCTTTGTTTTCTCACAGCAGGGTGATCGCACTACAAGGTTGCAATTTTTATTTGCCCATCAAGTGGGCTTTTGGCGGAAATGACACACCACCAGCAGCATGTTGTCCACGAGAGGGGGGTGGGATGGGAGGGCGAGCAGGAGAGGACAAGTTGTTTTTCTATTGGTATGTACTCAGGCTTTATAGTGTTTGAAAGAATGTTCTTTCAAGTTCATATAAGAGTGTAGCATCTTATTTCCAAGGTGTAGTAAATCTTTGTTTTCTCACAGCAGTGTGATCCCACTACAACGCTGCAATTTTTATTTGCCCATCAAATGGGCTTTTGGTGGAAATGACACACCACCAGCAGCATGTTGTCCACGAGAGGGGGGTGGGATGGGGGGGCGAGCAGGAGAGGACAAGTCGTTCTTCTATTGGTATGTACTCAGGCTTTATAGTGTTTGAAAGAATGTTCTTTCAAGTTCATATAAGAATGTAGCATTTTATTTCCAAAGTGTAGGAAATCTTTGTTTTTCCACAGCAGCGTGATCGCACTACAAGGCTGCAATTTTTATTTGCCCATCAAGTGGGCTTTTGGTGGAAAAGACACACCACCAGCAGCATGTTGTCCACGAGAGGGGGGGGGATGGGGGGGCGAGCAGGAGAGGACAAGTTGTTCTTCTATTGGTATGTACTCAGGATTTATAGTGTTTGAAAGAATGTTCTTTCAAGTACATATAAGAATGTAGCATTTTATTTCCAAAGTGTAGTAAATCTTTGTTTTCTCACAGCAGGGTGATCGCACTACAAGGCTGCAATTTTTATTTGCCCATCAAGTGGGCTTTTGGTGGAAATGACACACCACCAGCAGCATGTTGTCCACGAGAGGGGGGTGGGATGGGTGGGCGAGCAGGAGAGGACAAGTTGTTCTTCTATTGGTATGTACTCAGGCTTTATAGTGTTTGAAAGAATGTTCTTTCAAGTTCATATAAGAATGTAGCATTTTATTTCCAAAGTGTAGTAAATCTTGGTTTTCTCACAGCAGGGTGATCTCGCTACAAGGCTCCAATTTTTATTTGCCCATCAAGTGGGCTTTTGGTGGAAATGACACACCACCAGCAGCATGTTGTCCACGAGAGGGGGTGGGATGGGGGGGCGAGCAGGAGAGGACAAGTTGTTCTTCTATTGGTATGTACACAGGCTTTATAGTGTTTGAAAGAATGTTCTTTCAAGTTCATATAAGAATGTAGCATTTTATTTCCAAAGTGTAGTAAATCTTTGTTTTCTCACAGCAGGGTGATATCGCTACAAGGCTGCAATTTTTATTTGCCCATCAAGTGGGCTTTTGGTGGAAATGACACACCACCAGCAGCATGTTGTCCACGAAAGGGGGTGGGATGGGGGGGCGAGCAGGAGAGGACAAGTTGTTCTTCTATTGGTATGTACTCAGGATATATAGTGTTTGAAAGAATGTTCTTTCAAGTTCATATAAGAATGTAGCATTTATTTCCAAAGTGTAGTAAATCTTTGTTTTCTCACAGCAGGGTGATCGCACCACAAGGCTGCAATTCTTATTTGCCCATCAAGTGGGCTTCTGGTGGAAATGACACACCACCAGCAGCATGTTTCCTCGAGAGGGGGGTGGGATGGGGGTCGAGCAGGATAGGACAAGTTGTTCTTCTATTGGTATGTACTCAGGCTTTATAGTGATTGAAAGAATGATCTTTCAAGTTCATATAAGAATGTGGCATTTTTTTTCCAAAGTGTAGTAAATCTTTGTTTTCTCACAGCAGGGCGATCACATTACAAGGCTGCAATTTTTATTTGCCCATCAAGTGGGCTTTAGGTGGAAATGACACACCGCCAGCAGCATGTTGTCCACGAGAGGGGGGTGGGATGGGGGGGGCGAGCAGGAGAGGACAAGTTGTTCATCTATTGGTATGTACTCATTATTTATAGTGTTTGAAAGAATGTTCTGTCAAGTTCATATAAGAATGTACCATTTTATTTCCAAAGTGTAGTAAGTCTATGTTTTCTAACAGCAGGGTGATCGCACTACAAGGCTGCAATTTTTATTTGCCCGTCAAGTGGGCTTTTGGTGGAAATGACACACCACCACCAGCATGTTGTCCACGAGAGGGGGGTGGGATGGGGGGGCAAGCTGGAGAGGACAAGTTGTTCATCTATTGGTATGTACTCAGGCTTTATAGTGTTTGAAAGAATGTTCTTTCAAGTTCATATAAGAATGTAGCATTTTATTTCCAAAGTGTAGTAAATCTTTGTTTTCTCACAGCAGTTTGATCCCACTACAAGGCTGCAATTTTTATTTGCCCATCAAGTGGGCTTTTGGTGGAAAAGACACACCACCAGCAGCATGTTGTCCACGAGAGGGGGGCGGGAAGGGGGGGCGAGCAGGAGAGGACAAGTTGTTGTTCTGTTGGTATGTACTCAGGATTTATAGTGTTTGAAAGAATGTTCTTTCAAGTACATATAAGAATGTAGCATTTTATTTCCAAAGTGTAGTAAATCTTTGTTATCTCACAGCAGGGTGATCGCACTACAAGGCTGCAATTTTTATTTGCCCATCAAGTGGGCCTTTGGTGGAAATGACACACCACCAGCAGCTTGTTGTCCACGAGAGGGGGGTGGGATGGGGGGGCGAGCAGGAGAGGACAAGTTGTTCTTTTATTGGTATGTTCTCTGGCTTTATAGTGTTTGAAAGAATGTTCTTTCATGTTCATATAAGAATGTAGCATTTTATTTCCAAAGTGTAGTAAATCTTGGTTTTCTCACAGCAGGGTGATCACACTACAAGGCTGCAATTTTTATTTGCCCATCAAGTGGGCTTTTGGTGGAAATGACACACCACCAGCAGCATGTTGTCCTCGAGAGGAGGGTGGGATGGGGGGACGAGCAGGAGAGGACAAGTTGTTCTTCTATTGGTATCTACTCAGGCTTTATAGTGTTTGAAAGAATGTTATTTCAAGTTCATATTAGAATGTAGCATTTTATTTCCAAAGTGTAGTAAATCTTTGTTTTCTCACAGCAGGGTGATCGCACTACAAGGCTGCAATTTTTATTTTCCCATCAAGTGGGCATTTGGTGGAAATGGCACACCACCTGCAGCATGTTGTCCACGAGAGGGGGGTGGGATGGGGGGGGCGAGCAGGAGAGGACAAGTTGTTCTTCTATTGGTATGTACTCAGGCTTTATAGTGTTTGAAAGAATGTTCTTTCAAGTTCATATAAGAATGTAGCATTTTATTTCCAAAGTGTAGTAAATCTTTGTTTTCTCACAGCAGGTTGATCGCACTACAAGGCTGCAATTTTTATTTGCCCATGAAGTGGGCTTTTGGTGGAAATGACACACCACCAGCAGCATGTTGTCCACGAGAGGGGGGTTGGTTGGGGGGGGCGAGCAGGAGAGGACAAGTTGTTCTTCTATTGGTATGTACTCAGGCTTTATAGTGTTTGAAAGAGTGTTCTTTCATGTTCATATAAGAATGTAGCATTTTATTTCCAAAGTGTAGTAAATCTTGGTTTTCTCACAGCAGGGTGATCACACTACAAGGCTGCAATTTTTATTTGCCCATCAAGTGGGCTTTTGGTGGAAATGACACACCACCAGCGGCATGTTGTCCTCGAGAGGAGGGTGGGATGGGGGGGCGAGCAGGAGAGGACAAGTTGTTCTTCTATTGGTATGTACTCAGGCTTTATAGTGTTTTAAACAATTTTATTTCAAGTTCATATAAGAATGTAGCATTTTTTTTCCAAAGTGTAGTAAATCTTTGTTTTCTCACAGCAGGTTGATCACACTACAAGGCTGCAATTTTTATTTGCCCAACAAATGGGCTTTTGGTGGAAATGACACACCACCACCAGCATGTTGTCCACGAGAGGGAGGTGGGATGGGAGGGCGAGCAGGAGAGGACAAGATGTTCTTCTATTGGTATGTACTCAGGATATATAGTGTTTGAAAGAATGTTCTTTCAAGTTCATATAAGAATGTAGCATTTATTTCCAAAGTGTAGTAAATCTTTGTTTTCTCACAGCAGGGTGATCGCACCACAAGCCTGCAATTCTTATTTGCCCATCAAGTGGGCTTCTGGTGGAAATGACACACCACCAGCAGCATGTTTCCTCGAGAGGGGGGTGGGATGGGGGGGCGAGCAGGATAGGACAAGTTGTTCTTCTATTGGTATGTACTCAGGCTTTATAGTGATTGAAAGAATGTTCTTTCAAGTTCATATAAGAATGTGGCATTTTTTTTCCAAAGTGTAGTAAATCTTTGTTTTCTCACAGCAGGGCGATCACATTACAAGGCTGCAATTTTTATTTGCCCATGAAGTGGGCTTTAGGTGGAAATGACACACCGCCAGCAGCATGTTGTCCACGAGAGGGGTGTGGGATGGGGGGGGCGAGCAGGAGAGGACAAGTTGTTCATCTATTGGTATGTACTCATTATTTATAGTGTTTGAAAGAATGTTCTGTCAAGTTCATATAAGAATGTACCATTTTATTTCCAAAGTGTAGTAAGTCTATGTTTTCTAACAGCAGGGTGATCGCACTACAAGGCTGCAATTTTTATTTGCCCGTCAAGTGGGCTTTTGGTGGAAATGACACACCACCACCGGCATGTTGTCCACGAGAGGGGGGTGGGATGGGGGGGCAAGCAGGAGAGGACAAGTTGTTCATCTATTGGTATGTACTCAGGCTTTATAGTGTTTGAAAGAATGTTCTTTCAAGTTCATATAAGAATGTAGCATTTTATTTCCAAAGTGTAGTAAATCTTTGTTTTCTCACAGCAGTGTGATCCCACTACAAGGCTGCAATTTTTATTTGCCCATCAAGTGGGCTTTTGGTGGAAAAGACACACCACCAGCAGCATGTTGTCCACGAGAGGGGGGCGGGAAGGGGGGGCGAGCAGGAGAGGACAAGTTGTTGTTCTATTGGTATGTACTCAGGATTTATAGTGTTTGAAAGAATGTTCTTTCAAGTACATATAAGAATGTAGCATTTTATTTCCAAAGTGTAGTAAATCTTTGTTATCTCACAGCAGGGTGATCGCACTACAAGGCTGCAATTTTTATTTGCCCATCAAGTGGGCCTTTGGTGGAAATGACACACCACCAGCAGCTTGTTGTCCACGAGAGGGGGGTGGGATGGGAGGGCGAGCAGGAGAGGACAAGTTGTTCTTTTATTGGTATGTTCTCTGGCTTTATAGTGTTTGAAAGAATGTTCTTTCATGTTCATATAAGAATGTAGCATTTTATTTCCAAAGTGTAGTAAATCTTGGTTTTCTCACAGCAGGGTGATCACACAACAAGGCTGCAATTTTTATTAGCCCATCAAGTGGGCTTTTGGTGGAAATGACACACCACCAGCAGCATGTTGTCCTCGAGAGGAGGGTGGGATGGGGGGGCGAGCAGGAGAGGACAAGTTGTTCTTCTATTGGTATGTACTCAGGCTTTATAGTGTTTGAAAGAATGTTATTTCAAGTTCATATAAGAATGTAGCATTTTTTTTCCAAAGTGTAGTAAATTTTTGTTTTCTCACAGCAGGTTGATCACACTACAAGGCTGCAATTTTTATTTGCCCATCAAGTGGGCTTTTGGTGGAAATGACACACCACCACCAGCATGTTGTCCACGAGAGGGGGGTGGGATGGGAGGGCGAGCAGGAGGGGACAAGTTGTTCTTCTATTGGTATGTACTCAGGCTTTATAGTGTTTGAAAGAATGTTATTTCAAGTTCATATAAGAATGTAGCATTTTTTTTCCAAAGTGTAGTAAATCTTTGTTTTCTCACAGCAGGTTGATCACACCACAAGGCTGCAATTTTTATTTGCCCATCAAGTGGGGTTTTGGTGGAAATGACACACCACCACCAGCATGTTGTCCACGAGAGGGGGGTGGGATGGGAGGGCGAGCAGGAGAGGACAAGATGTTCTTCTATTGGTATGTACTCAGGATATATAGTGTTTGAAAGAATGTTCTTTCAAGTTCATATAAGAATGTAGCATATATTTCCAAAGTGTAGTAAATCTTTGTTTTCTCACAGCAGGGTGATCGCACCACAAGGCTGCAATTCTTATTTGCCCATCAAGTGGGCTTTTGGTGGAAATGACACACCACCAGCAACATGTTGTCCACGAGAGGGGGGTGAGATGGGGGGGCGAGCAGGAGAGGAGAAGTTGTTCTTCTATTGGTATGTACTCAGGCTTTAAAGTGTTTGAAAGAATGTTTTTTCAAGGTCATATAAGAGTGTAGCATCTTATTTCCAAGGTGTAGCAAATCTTTGTTTTCTCACAGCAGTGTGATCCCACTACAAGGCTGCAATTTTTATTTGCCCATCAAGTGGGCTTTTGGTGGAAATGACACACCACCAGCAACATGTTGTACACGAGAGAGGGGTGGGATGGGGGGGCGAGCAGGAGAGGACAAGTTGTTCTTCTATTGGTGTGTACTCAGGCTTTATAGTCATTGAAAGAATGTTCTTTCAAGTTCATATAAGAATGTGGCATTTTTTTTCCAAAGTGTAGTAAATCTTTGTTTTCTCACAGCAGGGTGATCACACTACAAGGCTGCAATTTTTATTTGCCCATCAAGTGGGCTTTTGGTGGAAATGACACACCACCAGCAGCATGTTGTCAACGAGAGGGGGGTGGGATGGGGGGGCGAGCAGGAGGGGACAAGTTGTTCTTCTATTGGTATGTACTCAGGATATATAGTGTTTGAAAGAATGTTCTTTCAAGTTCACATAAGAATGTAGCATTTATTTCCAAAGTGTAGTAAATCTTTGTTTTCTCACAGCAGAGCGATCACATTACAAGGCTGCAATTTTTATTTGCCCATCAAGTGGGCTTTTGGTGGAAATGACACACCGCCAGCAGCATGTTGTCCACGAGAGGGGGGTGGGATGGGGGGGGCGTGCAGGAGAGGACAAGTTGTTCATCTATTGGTATGTACTCAATACTTATAGTGTTTGAAAGAATGTTCTTTCAAGTTGATATAAGAATGTACCATTTTATTTCCAAAGTGTAGTAAATCTATGTTTTCTAACAGCAGGGTGATCGCACTACAAGGCTGCACTTTTTATTTGCCCATCAAGTGGGCTTTTGGTGGAAATGACACACCACCAGCAGCATGTTGTCCACGAGAGGGTGGTGTGGAGGGAGGAGATGGGGCGAGCGTAAGAGGACAAGTTGTTCTTCTATTGGTATGTACTCAGGCTTTATAGGGTTTGAAAAAATGTTCTTTCAAGTTCATATAAGAATGTAGCATTTTATTTCCAAAGTGTAGTAAATCTTTGTTTTCTCACAGCAGGGTGATCGCACTACAAGGCTGCAATTTTTATTTGCCCATCAAGTGGGCTTTTGGTGGAAATGACACACCACCAGCAGCATGTTGTCCACGAGAGGGGGGTGAGATGGGGGGGCGAGCAGGAGAGGACAAGTTGTTCTTCTATTGGTATGTACTCAGGCTTTATAGTGTTTGAAAGAATGTTTTTTCAAGGTCATATAAGAGTGTAGCATCTTATTTCCAAGGTGTAGCAAATCTTTGTTTTCTCACAGCAGTGTGATCCCACTACAAGGCTGCAATTTTTATTTGCCCATCAAGTGGGCTTTTGGTGGAAATGACACACCACCAGCAACATGTTGTACACGAGAGGGGGGTGGGATGGGGGGGCGAGCAGGAGAGGACAAGTTCTTCTTCTATTGGTATGTACTCAGGCTTTATAGTGTTTGAAAGAATGTTCTTTCAAGTTCATATAAGAATGTAGCATTTTATTTCCAAAGTGTAGTAAATCTTTGTTTTTCCACAGCAGCGTGATCGCACTACAAGGCTGCAATTTTTATTTGCCCATCAAGTGGGCTTTTGGTGGAAAAGACACACCACCAGCAGCATGTTGTCCACGAGAGGGGGTCGTGATGGGGGGCCGAGCACGAGAGGACAAGTTGTTCTTCTATTGGTATAGACTCAGGATTTATAGTGCTTGAAAGAATGTTCTTTCAAGCTCATATAAGAATGTGGCATTTTATTTCCAAAGTGTAGTAAATCTTTGTTTTCTCACAGCAGGGTGATGGCACTACATGGCTGCAATTTTTATTTGCCCATCAAGTGGCCTTTTGGTGGAAATGACACACCACCAGCAGCATGTTGTCCACGAGAGGGGGGTGGGATGGGGGGGCGAGCAGGAGAGGACAAGTTGTTCATCTATTGGTATGTACTCAGGCTTTATAGTGTTTGAAAGAATGTTCTTTCAAGTTCATATAAGAATGTAGCATCTTATTTCCAAAGTGTAGTAAATCTTTGTTTTCTCACAGCAGTGTGATCCCACTACAAGGCTGCAATTTTTATTTGCCGATCAAGTAGGCTTTTGGTGGAAATGACACACCACCAGCAGCATGTTGTACACGAGAGGGGGGTGGGATCGGGGGTCGAGCAGGAGAGGACAAGTTGTTCTTCTATTGGTATGTACTCAGGATTTATAGTGTTTGAAAGAATGTTCTTTCAAGTTCATATGAGAATGTAGCATTTTATTTCCAAAGTGTAGTAAATCTTTGTTTTCTCACAGCAGGGTGATCGCACTACAAGGCTGCAATTTTTATTTGCCCATCAAGTGGGCTTTTGGTGGAAATGACACACCACCAGCAGCATGTTGTCCACGAGAGGCGGGTGGGATGGGGGGGCGAGCAGGAGAGGACAAGTTGTTCATCTATTGGTATGTTCTCAGGCTTTATAGTGTTTGAAAGAATGTTCTTTCAAGTTCATATAAGAATGTAGCATCTTATTTCCAAAGTGTAGTAAATCTTTGTTTTCTCACAGCAGTGTGATCCCACTACAAGGCTGCAATTTTTATTTGCCGATCAAGTAGGCTTTTGGTGGAAATGACACACCACCAGCAGCATGTTGTACACGAGAGGGGGGTGGGATCGGGGGTCGAGCAGGAGAGGACAAGTTGTTCTTCTATTGGTATGTACTCAGGATTTATAGTGTTTGAAAGAATGTTCTTTCAAGTTCATATGAGAATGTAGCATTTTATTTCCAAAGTGTAGTAAATCTTTGTTTTCTCACAGCAGGGTGATCGCACTACAAGGCTGCAATTTTTATTTGCCCATCAAGTGGGCTTTTGGTGGAAATGACACACCACCAGCAGCATGTTGTCCACGAGAGGGGGGTGGGATGGGGGGGCGAGCAGGAGAGGACAAGTTGTTCATCTATTGGTATGTTCTCAGGCTTTATAGTGTTTGAAAGAATGTTCTTTCAAGTTCATATAAGAGTGTAGCATCTTATTTCCAAGGTGTAGTAAATCTTTGTTTTCTCACAGCAGTGTGATCCCACTACAAGGCTGCAATTTTTATTTGCCCATCAAGTGGGCTTTTAGTGGAAATGACACACCACCAGTAACATGTTGTACAAGAGAGGGGGGTGGGATGGGGGGGCGAGCAGGAGAGGACAAGTTGTTCTTCTATTGGTATGTACTCAGGCTTTATAGTGTTTGAAAGAATGTTCTTTCAAGTTCATATAAGAATGTAGCATTTTATTTCCAAAGTGTAGTAAATCTTTGTTTTTCCACAGCAGCGTGATCGCACTACAAGGCTGCAATTTTTATTTGCCCATCAAGTGGGCTTTTGGTGGAAAAGACACACCACCAGCAGCATGATGTCCACGAGAGGGGGGCGGGATGGGGGGGCGAGCAGGAGAGGACAAGTTGTTCTTCTATTGGTATGTACTCAGGATTTATAGTGTTTGAAAGAATGTTCTTTCAAGTACATATAAGAATGTAGCATTTTATTTCCAAAGTGTAGTAAATGTTTGTTTTCTCACAGCAGGGTGATCGCACTACAAGGCTGCAATTTTTATTTGCACATCAAGTGGGCTTTTGGTGGAAATGACACACCACCAGCAGCATGTTGTCCACGAGAGGGGGTCGTGATGGGGGGGCGAGCAGGAGAGGACAAGTTGTTCTTCTATTGGTATAGACTCAGGATTTATAGTGCTTGAAAGAATGTTCTTTCAAGCTCATATAAGAATGTGGCATTTTATTTCCAAAGTGTAGTAAATCTTTGTTTTCTCACAGCAGGGTGACGGCACTACAAGGCTGCAATTTTTATTTGCCCATCAAGTGGGCTTTTGGTGGAAATGACACACCACCAGCAGCATGTTGTCCACGAGAGGGGGGTGGGATGGGAGGGCGAGCAGGAGAGGACAAGTTGTTCTTCTATTGGTATGTACTCAGGCTTTATAGTGTTTGAAAGAATGTTCTTTCAAGTTCATATAAGAATGTAGCATCTTATTTCCAAAGTGTAGTAAATCTTTGTTTTCTCACAGCAGGGTGATCGCACTACAAGGTTGCAATTTTTATTTGCCCATCAAGTGGGCTTTTGGCGGAAATGACACACCACCAGCAGCATGTTGTCCACGAGAGGGGGGTGGGATGGGAGGGCGAGCAGGAGAGGACAAGTTGTTTTTCTATTGGTATGTACTCAGGCTTTATAGTGTTTGAAAGAATGTTCTTTCAAGTTCATATAAGAGTGTAGCATCTTATTTCCAAGGTGTAGTAAATCTTTGTTTTCTCACAGCAGTGTGATCCCACTACAACGCTGCAATTTTTATTTGCCCATCAAATGGGCTTTTGGTGGAAATGACACACCACCAGCAGCATGTTGTCCACGAGAGGGGGGTGGGATGGGGGGGCGAGCAGGAGAGGACAAGTCGTTCTTCTATTGGTATGTACTCAGGCTTTATAGTGTTTGAAAGAATGTTCTTTCAAGTTCATATAAGAATGTAGCATTTTATTTCCAAAGTGTAGGAAATCTTTGTTTTTCCACAGCAGCGTGATCGCACTACAAGGCTGCAATTTTTATTTGCCCATCAAGTGGGCTTTTGGTGGAAAAGACACACCACCAGCAGCATGTTGTCCACGAGAGGGGGGGGGATGGGGGGGCGAGCAGGAGAGGACAAGTTGTTCTTCTATTGGTATGTACTCAGGATTTATAGTGTTTGAAAGAATGTTCTTTCAAGTACATATAAGAATGTAGCATTTTATTTCCAAAGTGTAGTAAATCTTTGTTTTCTCACAGCAGGGTGATCGCACTACAAGGCTGCAATTTTTATTTGCCCATCAAGTGGGCTTTTGGTGGAAATGACACACCACCAGCAGCATGTTGTCCACGAGAGGGGGGTGGGATGGGTGGGCGAGCAGGAGAGGACAAGTTGTTCTTCTATTGGTATGTACTCAGGCTTTATAGTGTTTGAAAGAATGTTCTTTCAAGTTCATATAAGAATGTAGCATTTTATTTCCAAAGTGTAGTAAATCTTGGTTTTCTCACAGCAGGGTGATCTCGCTACAAGGCTCCAATTTTTATTTGCCCATCAAGTGGGCTTTTGGTGGAAATGACACACCACCAGCAGCATGTTGTCCACGAGAGGGGGTGGGATGGGGGGGCGAGCAGGAGAGGACAAGTTGTTCTTCTATTGGTATGTACACAGGCTTTATAGTGTTTGAAAGAATGTTCTTTCAAGTTCATATAAGAATGTAGCATTTTATTTCCAAAGTGTAGTAAATCTTTGTTTTCTCACAGCAGGGTGATATCGCTACAAGGCTGCAATTTTTATTTGCCCATCAAGTGGGCTTTTGGTGGAAATGACACACCACCAGCAGCATGTTGTCCACGAAAGGGGGTGGGATGGGGGGGCGAGCAGGAGAGGACAAGTTGTTCTTCTATTGGTATGTACTCAGGCTTTATAGTGTTTGAAAGAATGTTCTTTCAAGTTCATATAAGAATGTAGCATTTTATTTCCAAAGTGTAGTATATCTTTGTTTTCTCACAGCAGGTTGATCTCGCTACAAGGCTGCAATTTTTATTTGCCCATCAGGTGGTCTTTTGGTGGAAATGACACACCACCAGCAGCATGCTGTCCACGAGAGGGGGGTGGGATGGGGGGGCGAGCAGGAGAGGACAAGTTGTTCTTCTATTGGTATGTACTCAGGATTTATAGTGTTTGAAAGAATGTTCTTTCAAGTTCATATAAGAATGTAGCATTTTATTTCCAAAGTGTAGTAAATCTTTGTTTTCTCACAGCAGGGTGATCACTCCACAAGTCTGCAACTTTTATTTGCCCATCAAGTGGGCTTTTGGTGGAAATGACACACCACGAGCAGCATGTTGTCAACGAGAGTGGGGTGGGATGGGGGGGCGCGCAGGAGAGGAGAAGTTGTTCTTCTATTGGTATGTACTCAGGCTTTATAATGTTTGAAAGAGTGTTCCTTCAAGCTCACATAAGAATGTGGCATTTTATTTCCAAAGTGTAGTAAATGTTTGTTTTCTCACAGGAGGGAGATCCCACTACAAGGCTGCAATTTTTATTTGCCCATCAAGTGGGCTTTTGGTGGAATTGACACACCACCAGCAGCATGTTGTCCACGAGGGGGGGGTGGGATGGGGGGGGGCAAGCGTAAGAGGACAAGTTGTTCTTCTATTAGTATGTACTCAGGCCTTATAGTGTTTGAAAGAAAGTTCGTTCAAGTTCATATAAGAATGTAGCATTCTATTTCCAAAGTACAGTAAATCTTTGTTTTCTCACAGCAGGGAGATCGCACTACAAGGCTGCAATTTTTATTTGCCCATCAAGTGGGCTCTTGGTGGAAATGACACACCACCAGCAGCATGTTGTCCACGAGAGGCGGGTGTAATGGGGGGGCGAGCAGGAGAGGACAAGTTGTTCTTCTATTGGTATGTACTCAGGATTTATAGTGTTCGAAAGAACGTTCTTTCAAATTCATATAAGAATGTAGCATTTTATTTCCAAAGTGTAGTAAATCTTTGTTTTCTCACAGCAGGGTGATCGCACTACAAGTCTGCAATTTTTATTTGCCCATCAAGTGGGCTTTTGGTGGAAATGACACACCACCAGCAGCATGTTGTCCATGAGAGGGTGCTGTGGAGGGGGGGGGGGGGGGGGGGGGACTATTTATTATTCTATTGGTATGTACTAAGGCATTATAGTGTTTTAAAGAATGTTCTTTCAAGTTTATATAAGAATGTAGCTATTTATTTCCAAAGTGTAGTAAATCTTTGTTTTCTCACAGCAGGGTGATAGCACTACAAGGCTGCAATTTTTATTTGCCCATCAAGTGGCCTTTTGGTGGCAATGACACACCACCAGCAGCATGTTGTCCACGAGAGGGGGGTGGGAAGGGGGGGCGAGCGTAAGAGGACAAGTTGTTCTTCTATTGGTATGTACTCAGGCTTTATAGTGTTTGAAAGAATGTTCCTTCAAGTTCATATAAGAATGTCGCATTTTACTTCCAAAGTGTAGTATATCTTTGTTTCCTCACAGCAGGGTGATCGCACTACAAGGCTGCAATTTTTATTTGGCCATCAAGTGGGCTTTTGGTGGAAATGACACACCACCAGCAGCATGTTGTCCACGAGAGGGGGGTGGGATAGGGGGGCGAGCAGGAGATAAGAAGTTGTTCTTCTATTGGTATGTACTCAGGCTTTATTGTGTTTGAAAGAATGTTCTTTCAAGTTCATATAAGAATGTAGCATTTTATTTCCAAAGTGTAGTAAATCTTTGTTTTCTCACAGCAGGGTGATCGCACTACAAGGCTGCAATTTTTATTTGCCCATCAAGTGGGCTTTTGGTGGAAATGACACACCACCAGCAGCATGTTGCCCACGAGAGGGGGGGTGGGATGGGGGGGGGGGGGGGGGCGAGCAGGAGATGACAAGTTGTTCTTCTATTAGTATGTACTCAGGCTTTATAGTGTTTGAAAGAATGTTCTTTCAAGTTCATATAAGAATGTAGCATTTTATTTCCAAAGTGTAGTAAATCTTTGTTTTCTCATAGCAGGGTGATCGCACTACAAGGCTGCAATTCTTATTTGCCCATCAAGTGGGCTTTTGGTGGAAATTACACACCACCAGCAGCATGTTGCCCACAAGAGGGGGGGTGGGATGGGGGGGGGGGGGGCGTGTAGGAGAAGACAAGTTGTTCTTCTATTGGTATGTACTCAGGTTTTATAGTGTTTGAAAGAATGTTCTTTCAAGTTCATATAAGAATGTAGCACTTTATTTCCAATGTGTAGTAAATCTTTGTTTTCTCACAGCAGTGTGATCGCACTACAAGGCTGCAATTTTTATTTGGCCATCAAGTGGGCTTTTGCTGGAAATGACACACCACCAGCAGCATGTTGTCCACGAGAGGGTGCTGTGAGGGGGGGGGGGGGGACGGGACAATTTGTTATTCTATTGGTATGTACTAAGGCTTTATAGTGTCTTAAACAATGTTCTTTCAAGTTTATATACGAATGTAGGATTTTATTTCCAAAGTGTAGTAAATCTTTGTTTTCTCACAGCAGGGTGATCGCACTACAAGGCTGCAATTTTTATTTGCCCATCAAGTGGCCTTTTGGTGGCAATGACACACCACCAGCAGCATGTTGTCCACGAGAGGGGGGTGGGATGGGGGGGCGAGCGTAAGAGGACAAGTTGTTCTTCTATTGGTATGTACTCAGGATTTATAGTGTTTGAAAGAATGTTCTTTCAAGTTCATATAAGAATGTAGCATTTTATTTCCAAAGTGTAGTAAATCTTTGTTTTCTCACAGCAGGGTGATCGCACTACAAGGCTGCAATTTTTATTTGCCCATCAAGTGGGCTTTTGGTGCATATGACACACCACCAGCAGCATGTTGCCCACGAGAGGGAGGTGGGATGGGGAGGCGAGCAGGAGGGGAAAAGTTGTTCTTCAATTGGTATGTACTCAGGCTTTATAGTGTTTTAAAGAATGTTCTTTTAAGTTCATATAAGAATGTAGCATTTTATTTCCAAAGTGTAGTAAATCTTTGTCTTCTCACAGCAGGGTGATCGCACGACAAGGCTGCAATTTTTATTTGCCCATCAAGTGGGCTTTCAGTGGAAATGACACACCACCAGCAGCATGTTGTCCACGAGATGGGGGTAGGATGGGGGGGCGAGCAGGAGACGACAAGTTGTTCTTCTATTGGTATGTACTCAGGATTTATAGTGTTCAAAAGAACGTTCTTTCAAGTTCATATAAGAATGTAGCATTTTATTTCCAAAGTGTATTAAATTTTTGTTTTCTCACAGCAGGGTGATCGCACTACAAGGCTGCAATTTTTATTTGCCCAACAAGTGGCCTTTTGGTGGCAATGACACACCACCAGCAGCATGTTGTCCACGAGAGGGGGCTGGGATGGGGGGGCGAGCGTAACAGGACAAGTTGTTCTTCTATTGGTATGTACTCAGGCTTTATAGTGTTTGAAAGAGTGTTCTTTCAAGTTCATATAAGAATGTAGCATTTTATTTCCAAAAGGTAGTAAATCTTTGTTTTCTCACAGCAGGCTGATCACACTACAAGGCTGCAATTTTTATTTGCTCATCAAGTGGGCTTTCGGTGGAAATGACACACCACCAGCAGCATGTTGTCCACAAGAGGAGGGTGGGATGGGGGGGCGAGCAGGAGAGGACAAGTTGTTCTTCTATTGGTATGTACTCAGAATTTATAGTGTTTGAAAGAATGTTCTTTCAAGTTCATATAAGAATGTAGCATTTTATTTCAAAGTGTAGTAAATCTTTGTTTTCTCACAGCAGGGTGATCGCACTACAAGGCTGCAATTTTTATTTGGCCATCAAGTGGGCTTTTGGTGGAAATGACACACCACCAGCAGCATGTTGTCCACGAGAGGGGGGTGGGATAGGGGGGCGAGCAGGAGAGGACAAGTTGTTCTTCTATTGGTATGTACTCAGGCTTTATTGTGTTTGAAAGAATGTTCCTTCAAGTTCATATAAGAATGTAGCATTTTATTTCCAAAGTGTAGTAAATCTTTGTTTTCTCACAGCAGGGTGATCGCACTACAAGGCTGCAATTTTTATTTGCCCATCAAGTGGGCTTTTGGTGGAAATGACACACCACCAGCAGCATATTGCCCACGAGAGGGGGGGTGGGATGAGGGGGGGCGAGCAGGAGATGACAAGTTGTTCTTCTATTGGTATGTACTCAGGCTTTATAGTGTTTGAAAGAATGTTCTTTCAAGTTCATATAAGAATGTAGCATTTTATTTCCAAAGTGTAGTAAATCTTTGTTTTCTCACAGCAGGGTGATCGCACTACAAGGCTGCAATTTTTATTTGCCCATCAAGTGGGCTTTTGGTGGAAATGACACACCACCAGCAGCATGTTGTCCATGAGAGGGTGATGTGGAGGGGGGGGGGGGGGACTATTTCTTATTCTATTGGTATGTACTAAGGCTTTATAGTGTTTTAAAGAATGTTCTATCAAGTTTATATAAGAATGTAGCATTTTATTTCCAAAGTGTAGTAAATCTTTGTTTTCTCACAGCAGGGTGATTGCACTACAAGGCTGCAATTTTTATTTGCTTATCAAGTGGCCTTTTGGTGGCAATGACACACCACCAGCAGTATGTTGTCCACGAGAGGGGGGTGGGATGGGGCGGCGAGCGTAAGAGGACTAGTTGTTCTTCTATTGGTATGTACTCAGGCTTTATAGTGTTTGAAAGAATGTTCTTTCAAGTTCATATAAGAATGTAGCAACTTATTTCCAAAGTGTAGTAAATCTTTGTTTTCTCACAGCAGGGTGATCGCACTACAAGGCTGCAATTTTTATTCGCCCATCAAGTGGGCTTTTGGTGCAAATGACACACCACCAGCAGCATGTTGCCCACAAGAGGGGGGTGGGATGGGGTGGCGAGCAGGAGGGGAAAGGTTGTTCTTCAATTGGTAAGTACTCAGGCTTTATAGTGTTGGAAAGAATGTTCTTTCAAGTTCATATAAGAATGTAGCATTTTATTTCCAAAGTGTAGTAAATCTTTGTTTTCTCACAGCAGGGTGATCACACTACAAGGCTGCAATTTTTATTTGCTCATCAAGTGGGCTTTCGGTGGAAATGACACACCACCAGCAGCATGTTGCCCACGAGAGTGGGGGTGGGATGGGGGGGGGGCGAGCAGGAGAGGACAAGTTGTTCTTCTATTGGTATGTACTCAGGCTTTATAGTGATTGAAAGAATGTTCTTTCAAGTTCATATAAGAATGTAGCATTTTATTTCCAAAGTGTAGTAAATCTTTGTTTTCTCACAGCAGGATGATCGCACTACAAGGCTGCAATTTTTATTTGCCCATCAAGTTGGCTTTTGGTGGAAATGACACACCACCAGCAGCATGTTGTCCACGAGAGGGGGGTGGGATGGGGGGGCGAGCAGGAGTGGACAATTTGTTCTTCTATTGGTATGTACTCAGGCTTTATAGTGTTTGAAAGAATGTTCTTTCAAGTTCATATAAGAATGTAGCATTTTATTTCCAAAGTGTAGTAAATCTTTGTTTTCTCACAGCAGGGTGATCGCACTACAAGGCTGCAATTCTTATTTGCCCATCAAGTGGGCTTTTGGTGGAAACTACACACCACCAGCAGCATGTTGCCCACGAGAGGGGGGGTGGGATGGGGGGGGGGGGGCGAGTAGGAGAAGAGAAGTTGTTCTTCTATTGGTATGTACTATGGTTTTATAGTGTTTGAAAGAATGTTCTTTCAAGTTCATATAAGAATGTAGCATTTTATTTCCAAAGTGTAGTAAATCTTTGTTTTCTCACAGCAGGGTGATCGCACTACAAGGCTGCAATTTTTATTTGGCCATCAAGTGGGCTTTTGGCGGAAATAACACACCACCAGCAGCATGTTGTCCACGAGAGGGGGGTGGGATAGGGTGGCGAGCAGGAGAGGACAAGTTGTTCTTCTATTGGTATGTACTCAGGCTTTATAGTGTTTGAAAGAATTTACTTTCAAGTTCATATAAGAATGTAGCATTTTATTTCCAAAGTGTAGTAAATCTTTGTTTTCACACAGCAGGGTGATCGCACTACAAGGCTGCAATTTTTATTTGCCCATCAAGTGGGCTTTTGGTGGAAATGACACACCACCAGCAGCATGTTGTCCACGGGAGGGGGTTGGGATGGTGGGGCGAGCAGGAGAGGACAAGTTGTTCTTCTATTGGTATGTACTCAGGCTTTATAGTGTTTTGAAGAATGTTCTTTCAAGTTCATATTAGAATGTAGCATTTCATTTCCAAAGTGTAGTAAATCTTTGTTTTCTCACAGCAGGGTGATCGCACTACAAGGCTGCAATTTTTATTTTCCCATCAAGTGGGCTTTTGGTGGAAATGACACACCACCAGCAGCATGTTGCCCACGAGAGGGGGGGGTGGGATGGGGGGGGGGGCGAGCAGGAGAGGACAAGTTGTTCTTCTATTAGTATGTACTCAGGCTTTATAGTGTTTGAAAGAATGTTCTTTCAAGTTCATATAAGAATGTAGCATTTAATTTCCAAAGTATAGTAAATCTTTGTTTTCTCACAGCAGGGTGATTGCACTACAAGGCTGCAATTTTTATTTGCCCATCAAGTCTGCTTTTGGTGGAAATGACACACCACCAGCAGCATGTTGTCCACGAGAGTGTTTTGGGATGGGGGGGCGAGCAGGAGAGGACAAGTTGTTCTTCTATTGGTATGTACTCAGGATTTATAGTGTTCGAAAGAATGTTCTTTCAAGTTCATATAAGAATGTAGCATTTTATTTCCAAAGTGTAGTAAATCTTTGTTTTCTCACAGCAGGGTGATCGAACTACAAGGCTGCAATTTTTATTTGCCCATCAAGTGGGCTTTTGGTGGAAATGACACACCACCAGCAGCATGTTGTCCATGAGAGGGTGCTGTGGAGGGGGGGGGGGGGGGGGACTATTTCTTATTCTATTGGTATGTACTAAGGCTTTATAGTGTTTTAAAGAATGTTCTATCAAGTTTATATAAGAATGTAGCATTTTATTTCCAAAGTGTAGTAAATCTTTGTTTTCTCACAGCAGGGTGATTGCACTACAAGGCTGCAATTTTTATTTGCTAATCAAGTGGCCTTTTGGTGGCAATGACACACCACCAGCAGTATGTTGTCCACGAGAGGGGGGTGGGATGGGGCGGCGAGCGTAAGAGGACTAGTTGTTCTTCTATTGGTATGTACTCAGGCTTTATAGTGTTTGAAAGAATGTTCTTTCAAGTTCATATAAGAATGTAGCAACTTATTTCCAAAGTGTAGTAAATCTTTGTTTTCTCACAGCAGGGTGATCGCACTACAAGGCTGCAATTTTTATTCGCCCATCAAGTGGGCTTTTGGTGCAAATGACACACCACCAGCAGCATGTTGCCCACGAGAGGGGGGGTGGGATGGGGGGGGGGGGGCGAGCAGGAGAGGACAAGTTGTTCTTCTATTGGTATGTACTCAGGCTTTATAGTGTTTGAAAGAATGTTCTTTCAAGTTCATATAAGAAAGTAGCATTTTATTTCCAAAGTGTAGTAAATCTTTGTTTTCTCACAGCAGGCTGATCACACTACAAGGCTGCAATTTTTATTTGCTCATCAAGTGGGCTTTCGGTGGAAATGACACACCACCAGCAGCATGTTGCCCACGAGAGGGGGGGTGGGATGGGGGGGGGGGGGTGCGAGCAGGAAAGTTGTTCTTCTATTGGTATGTACTCAGGCTTTATAGTGTTTGAAAGAATGTTCTTTCAAGTTCATATAAGAATGTAGCATTTTATTTCCAAAGTGTAGTAAATCTTTGTTTTCTCACAGCAGGGTGATCGCACTACAAGGCTGCTATTTTTATTTGCCCATCAAGTTGGCTTTTGGTGGAAATGACACACCACCAGCAGCATGTTGTCCACGAGAGGGGGGTAGGATGGGGGGGCGAGCAGGAGAGGACAAGTTGTTCTTCTATTGGTTTGTACTCAGGATTTATAGTGTTCAAAAGAACGTTCTTTCAAGTTCATATAAGAATGTAGCATTTTATTTCCAAAGTGTATTAAATCTTTGTTTTCTCACAGCAGGCTGATCACACTACAAGGCTGCAATTTTTATTTGCTCATCAAGTGGGCTTTCGGTGGAAATGACACACCACCAGCTGCATGTTGTCCACAAGAGGGGGGTGGGATGGGGGGGCGAGCAGGAGAGCACAATTTGTTCTTCTATTGGTATGTACTCGGGCTTTATAGTGTTTGAAAGAATGTTCTTTCAAGTTCATATAAGAATGTAGCATTTTATTTCCAAAGTGTAGTAAATCTTTGTTTCTCACAGCAGGGTGATCGCACTCCAAGGCTGCAATTTTTATTTGGCCATCAAGTGGGCTTTTGGTGGAAATGACACACCACCAGCAGCATGTTGTCCACGAGAGGGGGGTGGGATAGGGTGGCGAGCAGGAGAGGACAAGTTGTTCTTCTATCGGTATGTACTCAGGCTTTATTGTATTTGAAAGAATGTTCCTTCAAGTTCATATAAGAATGTAGCATTTTATTTCCAAAGTGTAGTAAATCTTTGTTTTCGCACAGCAATGTGATCGCACTACAAGGCTGCAATTTTTATTTGCCCATCAAGTGGGCTTTTGGTGGAAATGACACACCACCAGCAGCATGTTGCCCACGAGAGGGGGGGTGGGATGAGGGGGGGGCGAGCAGGAGATGACAAGTTGTTCTTCTATTGGTATGTACTCAGGCTTTATAGTGTTTGAAAGAATGTACTTTCAAGTTCATATAAGAATGTAGCATTTTATTTCCAAAGTGTAGTAAATCTTTGTTTTCTCACAGCAGGGTGATCGCACTACAAGGCTGCAATTTTTATTTGCCCATCAAGTGGGCTTTTGGTAGAAATGACACACCACCAGCAGCATGTTGTCCACGGGAGGGGGTTGGGATGGTGGGGCGAGCAGGAGAGGACAAGTTGTTCTTCTATTGGTATGTACTCAGGCTTTATAGTGTTTTGAAGAATGTTCTTTCAAGTTCATATTAGAATGTAGCATTTCATTTCCAAAGTGTAGTAAATCTTTGTTTTCTCACAGCAGGGTGATCGCACTACAAGGCTGCAATTTTTATTTGCCCATCAAGTGGGCTTTTGGTGGAAATGACACACCACCACCAGCACTGTTGTCCACGAGAGGGGGGTGTAATGGGGGGGCGAACAGGAGAGGACAAGTTGTTCTTCTATTAGTATGTACTCAGGCTTTATAGTGTTTGAAAGAATGTTCTTTCAAGTTCATATAAGAATGTAGCATTTAATTTCCAAAGTGTAGTAAATCTTTGTTTTCTCACAGCAGGGTGATTGCACTACAAGGCTGCAATTTTTATTTGCCCATCAAGTCTGCTTTTGGTGGAAATGACACACCACCAGCAGCATGTTGTCCACGAGAGTGTTTTGGGATGGGGGGGCGAGCAGGAGAGGACAAGTTGTTCTTCTATTGGTATGTACTCAGGCTTTATAGTGTTTTGAAGAATGTTCTTTCAAGTTCATATTAGAATGTAGCATTTCATTTCCAAAGTGTAGTAAATCTTTGTTTTCTCACAGCAGGGTGATCGCACTACAAGTCTGCAATTTTTATTTGCCCATCATGTGCGATTTTGGTGGAAATGACACACCACCAACAGCATGTTGTCCACGAGAGGGGGGTGTAATGCGGGGGGCGAGCAGGAGAGGACAAGTTGTTCTTCTATTAGTATGTACTCAGGCTTTATAGTGTTCGAAAAGAACGTTCTTTCAAGTTCATATAAGAATGTAGCATTTTATTTCCAAAGTGTAGTAAATCTTTGTTTTCTCACAGCAGGGTGATCGAACTACAAGGCTGCAATTTTTATTTGCCCATCAAGTGGGCATTTGGTGGAAATGACACACCACCAGCAGCATGTTGTCCATGAGAGGGTGCTGTGGGGGGGGGGGGGCGGACTATTTCTTATTCAATTGGTATGTACTAAGGCTTTATAGTGTTTTAAAGAATGTTCTATCAAGTTTATATAAGAATGTAGCATTTTATTTCCAAAGTGTAGTAAATCTTTGTTTTCTCACAGCAGGGTGATTGCACTACAAGGCTGCAATTTTTATTTGCTAATCAAGTGGCCTTTTGGTGGCAATGACACACCACCAGCAGTATGTTGTCCACGAGAGGGGGGGTGGGATGGGGCGGGCGAGCGTAAGAGGACTAGTTGTTCTTCTATTGGTATGTACTCAGGCTTTATAGTGTTTGAAAGAATGTTCTTTCAAGTTCATATAAGAATGTAGCAACTTATTTCCAAAGTGTAGTAAATCTTTGTTTTCTCACAGCAGGGTGATCGCACTACAAGGCTGCAATTTTTATTCGCCCATCAAGTGGGCTTTTGGTGCAAATGACACACCACCAGCAGCATGTTGCCCACAAGAGGGGGGTGGGATGGGGAGGCGAGCAGGAGGGGAAAGGTTGTTCTTCAATTGGTAAGTACTCAGGCTTTATAGTGTTGGAAAGAATGTTCTTTCAATTTCATATAAGAATGTAGCATTTTATTTCCAAAGTGTAGTAAATCTTTGTTTTCTCACAGCAGGCTGATCACACTACAAGGCTGCAATTTTTATTTGCTCATCAAGTGGGCTTTCGGTGGAAATGACACACCACCAGCAGCATGTTGCCCACGAGAGGGGGGGTGGGATGGGGGGGGGGCGAGCAGGAGAGGACAAGTTGTTCTTCTATTGGTATGTACTCAGGCTTTATAGTGTTTGAAAGAATGTTCTTTCAAGTTCATATAAGAATGTAGCATTTTATTTCCAAAGTGTAGTAAATCTTTGTTTTCTCACAGCAGGGTGAGCGCACTACAAGGCTGCTATTTTTATTTGATCATCAAGTTGGCTTTTGGTGGAAATGACACACCACCAGCAGCATGTTGTCCACGAGAGGGGGGGTAGGATGGGGGGGCGAGCAGGAGAGGACAAGTTGTTCTTCTATTGGTATGTACTCAGGATTTATAGTGTTCAAAAGAACGTTCTTTCAAGTTCATATAAGAATGTAGCATTTTATTTCCAAAGTGTATTAAATCTTTGTTTTCTCACAGCAGGCTGATCACACTACAAGGCTGCAATTTTTATTTGCTCATCAAGTGGGCTTTCGGTGGAAATGACACACCACCAGCAGCATGTCGTCCACAAGAGGGGGGTGGATGGGGGGGCGAGAAGGAGAGGACAATTTGTTCTTCTATTGGTATGTACTCGGGCTTTATAGTGGTTGAAAGAATGTTCTTTCAAGTTCATATAAGAATGTAGCATTTTATTTCCAAGTGTACTAAATCTTTGTTTCTCACAGCAGGGTGATCGCACTACAAGGCTGCAATTTTTATTTGCCCATCAAGTGGGCTTTTGGTGGAAATGACACACCACCAGCAGCATGTTGCCCACGAGAGGGGGGTGGGATGGGGGGGCGAGCAGGAGAGGACAAGTTGTTCTTCTATTGGTATGTACTCAGGCTTCATAGTGTTTGAAAGAATGTTCTTTCAAGTTCATATAAGAATGTAGCATTTTACTTCCAAAGTGTAGTATATCTTTGTTTTCTCACAGCAGGGTGATCGCACTACAAGGCTGCAATTTTTATTTGGCCATCAAGTGGGCTTTTGGTGGAAATGACACACCACCAGCAGCATGTTGTCCACGAGAGGGGGGTGGGATAGGGGGGCGAGCAGGAGAGGACAAGTTGTTCTTCTATTGGTATGTACTCAGGATTTATTGTGTTTGAAAGAATGTTCTTTCAAGTTCATATAAGAATTTAGCATTTTATTTCCAAAGTGTAGTAAATCTTTGTTTTCTCACAGCAGGGTGATCGCACTACAAGGCTGCAATTCTTATTTGCCCATCAAGTGGGCTTTTGGTGGAAATTACACACCACCAGCAGCATGTTGCCCACGAGAGGGGTGGTGGGATGGGGGGGGGGGGGGGGAGTAGGGAGAGGACAAGTTGTTCTTCTATTGGTATGTACTCAGGTTTTATAGTGTTTGAAAGAATGTTCCTTCAAGTTCATATAAGAACGTAGCACTTTATTTCCAATGTGTAGTAAATCTTTGTTTTCTCACAGCAGGGTGATCGCACTACAAGGCTGCAATTTTTATTTGCCCATCAAGTGGGCTTTTGGTGGAAATGACACACCACCAGCAGCATGTTGTCCACGAGAGGGGGGTAGGAATGGGGGGGCGAGCAGGAGAGGACAAGTTGTTCTTCTATTGGTATGTACTCAGGATTTATAGTGTTCAAAAGAACGTTCTTTCAAGTTCATATAAGAATGTAGCATTTTATTTCCAAAGTGTAGTAAATCTTTGTTTTCTCACAGCAGGGTGATCGCACTACAAGGCTGCAATTTATATTTGCCAATCAAGTGGGCTTTTGGTGGAAATGACACACCACCAGCAGCATGTTGTCCACGAGAGGGTGCTGTGGAGGGGGGGGGGGACAATTTGTTATTCTATTGGTATGTACTAAGGTTTATAGTGTTTTAAACAATGTTCTTTCAAGTTTATATACGAATGTAGCATTTTATTTCCAAAGTGTAGTAAATCTTTGTTTTCTCACAGCAGGGTGATCGCACTAAAAGGCTGCAATTTTTATTTGCCCATCAAGTGGCCTTTTGGTGGCAATGACACACCACCAGCAGCATGTTGTACACGAGATGGGGGTAGGATGGGGGGGCGAGCAGGAGAGGACAAGTTGTTCTTCTATTGGAATGTACTCAGGAATTATAGTGTTCAAAAGAACGTTCTTTCAAGTTCATATAAGAATGTAGCATTTTATTTCCAAAGTGTAGTAAATCTTTGTTTTCTCACAGCAGGGTGATCGCACTACAAGGCTGCAATTTTTATTTGCCCATCAAGTGGGCTATCGGTGGAAATGACACACCACCAGCAGCATGTTGTACACGAGATGGGGGTAGGATGGGGGGGGCGAGCAGGAGAGGACAAGTTGTTCTTCTATTGGTATGTACTCAGGATTTATAGTGTTTGAAAGAATGTTCTTTCAAGTTCATATAAGAATGTAGCATTTTATTTCCAAAGTGTAGTAAATCTTTGTTTTCTCACAGCAGGGTGATCGCACTACAAGGCTGCAATTTTTATTTGCCAATCAAGTGGGCTTTTGGTGGAAATGACACACCACCAGCAGCATGTTGTCCACGAGAGGGTGCTGTGGAGGGGGGGGGGGGGGGACAATTTGTTATTCTATTGGTATGTACTAAGGCATTATAGTGTTTTAAAGAATGTTCTTTCAAGTTTATATAAGAATGTAGCTATTTATTTCCAAAGTGTAGTAAATCTTTGTTTTCTCACAGCAGGGTGATCGCACTACAAGGCTGCAATTTTTATTTGCCCATCAAGTGGCCTTTTGGTGGCAATGACACACCACCAGCAGCATGTTGTCCACGAGAGGGGGGTGGGATGGGGGGGCGAGCGTAAGAGGACAAGTTGTTCTTCTATTGGTATGTACTCAGGCTTTATAGTGTTTGAAAGAATGTTCTTTCAAGTTCATATAAGAATGTAGCATTTTATTTCCAAAGTGTAGTAAATCTTTGTTTTCTCACAGCAGGGTGATCGCACTACAAGGCTGCAATTTTTATTTGCTCATCAAGTGGTCTTCGGTGGAAATGACACACCACCAGCAGCATGTTGTCCACGAGAGGGGGATGGGACGGGGGGGCGAGCGTAAGAAGACAAGTTGTTCTTCTATTGGTATGTACTCCGGCTTTATAGTGTTTGAAAGAATCTTCTATCAAGTTCATATAACAATGTAGCATTTTATTTCCAAAGTGTAGTAAATCTTTGTTTTCTCACAGCAGGGTGATTGCACTACAAGGCTGCAATTTTTATTTGCCCATCAAGTGGGCTTTTCTTAGAAATGACACACCAGCAGCAGCATGTCGTCCACGAGAGGGGGATGGGCCGGGGGGGCGAGCGTAAGAAGACAAGTTGTTCTTCTATTGTTATGTAATCAGGCTTCATAGTGTTTGAAAGAATGTTCTATCAAGTTCATATAAGAATGTAGCATTTTATTTCCAAAGTGTAGTAAATCTTTTGTTTTCTCACAGCAGAGTGATCGCACTACAAGGCTGCAATTCTTATTTGCCCATCAAGTGGGCTTTTGGTGGAAATGACACACCACCAGCAGCATGTTGCCCACGAGAGGGGGGGGTGGGATGGGGGGGGGGGGCGAGCAGGAGAGGACAAGTTGTTCTTCTATTGGTATGTACTCAGGCATTATAGTGTTTGAAAGAATGTTCTTTCAAGTTCATATAAGAATGTAGCATTTTTTTTCCAAAATGTAGTAATTCTTTGTTTTCTCACAGCAGGGTGATCGCACTACAATTCTGCAATTTTTATTTGCCCATCAAGTGGGCTTTTGGTGCAAATGACACACCACCAGCAGCATGTAGCCCACGAGAGGGAGGTGGGATGGGGAGGCGAGCAGTAGGGGAAAAGTTGTTCTTCAATTGGTGTGTACTCAGGCTTTATAGTGTTTTATAGAATGTTCTTTCAAGTTCATATAAGAATGTAGCATTTTATTTCCAAAGTGTAGTAAATCTTTGTTTTCTCACAGCAGGCTGATCACACTACAAGGCTGCAATTTTTATTTGCTCATCAAGTGGTCTTTCGGTGGAAATGACACACCACCAGCAACATGTTGTCCACAAGAGGGGGGTGGGATGGGAGGGCGAGCAGGAGAGGACAAGTTGTTCTTCTATTGGTATGTACTCTGGATTTATAGTGTTTGAAAGAATGTTCTTTCAAGTTCATATAAGAATGTAGCATTTTATTTCCAAAGAGTAGTAAATCTTTGTTTCACACAGCAGGGTGATCGCACTACAAGGCTGCAATTTTTATTTGCCAATCAAGTGGGCTTTTGGTGGAAATGACACACCACCAGCAGCATGTTGTCCACGAGAGGGTGATGTGGAGGGGGGGGGGGGGGACAATTTGTTATTCTATTGGTATGTACTAAGGCTTTATAGTGTTTTAAAGAATGTTCTTTCAAGTTTATATAAGAATGTAGCATTTTATTTCCAAAGTGTAGTATATCTTTGTTTTCTCACAGCAGGGTGATCGCACTACAAGGCTGCAATTTTTATTTGCCCATCAAGTGGCCTTTTGGTGGCAATGACACACCACCAGCAGCATGTTGTCCACGAGATGGGGCTGGGATGGGTGGGCGAGCGTAAGAGGACAAGTTGTTCTTCTATTGGTATGTACTCAGGCTTTATAGTGTTTGAAAGAATGTTCTTTCAAGTTGATATAAGAATGTAGCATCTTATTTCCAAAGTGTAGTAAATCTTTGTTTTCTCACAGCAGGATGATCGCACTACAAGGCTGCAATTTTTATTTGCCCAGCAAGTGGGCTTTTGGTGGAAATGACACACCACCAGCAGCATGTTGTCCACGAGAGGGGGATGGGACGGGGGGGCGAGCGTAAGAAGACAAGTTGTTCTTCTATTGGTATGTACTCAGGCTTTATAGTGTTTGAAAGAATGTTCTATCAAGTTCATATAACAATGTAGCATTTTATTTCCAAAGTGTAGTAAATCTTTGTTTTCTCACAGCAGGGTGATCGCACTACAAGGCTGCAATTTTTATTTGCCCATCAAGTGGGCTTTTGGTGGAAATGACACACCACCAGCAGCATGTTGTCCACGAGAGGGGGATGGGACGGGGGGGGGGCGAGCGTAAGAACACAAGTTGTTCTTCTATTGGTATGTACTCGGGCTTTATAGTGTTTGAAAGAATGTTCTATCAAGTTCATATAAGAATGTAGCATTTTATTTCCAAAGTGTAGTAAGTCTTTGTTTTCTCACAGCAGGGTGATCGCACTACAATGTTGCAATTTTTATTTGCCCATCAAGTGGGCTTTTCGTGGAAATGACACACCACCAGCAGCATGTTGCCCACGAGAGGGGGGATGGGATGGGGGGGGGCGAGCAGGAGAGGACAAGTTGTTCTTCTGTTGGTATGTACTCAGGCTTTATAGTGTTTGAAAGAATGTTCTATCAAGTTCATATAAGAATGTAGCATTTTATTTCCAAAGTGTAGTAAATCTATGTTTTCTCAAAGCAGAGTGATCGCACTACAAGGCTGCAATTCTTATTTGCCCATCAAGTGGGCTTTTGGTGGAAATGACACACCACCAGCAGCATTTTGCCCACGAGAGGGGGGATGGGATGGGGGGGGGGGGGGGGCGAGCAGGAGAGGACAAGTTGTTCTTCTATTGGTATGTACTCAGGCTTTATAGTGTTTGAAAGAATGTTCTTTTAAGTTCATATAAGAATGTAGCATTTTATTTCCAAGTGTAGTAAATCTTTATTTTCTCACAGCAGGGTGATCGCACTACAAGGCTGCAATTTTTATTTGCCCATCAAGTGGGCTTTTGGTGGAAATGACACACCACCAGCAGCATGTTGCCCATGAGAGGGGGGGTGGGGTGAGGGGGGGCGAGCAGGAGAGGACAAGTTGTTCTTCTATTGGTATGTACTCAGGCTTTATAGTGTTTGAAAGTATGTTCTTTCAAGTTCATATAAGAATGTACCATTTTATTTCCAAAGTGTAGTAAATCTTTGTTTTCTCACAGCAGGATGATCGCACTACAAGGCTGCAATTTTTATTTGCCCATCAAGTGGGCTTTTGGTGGAAATGACACACCACCAGCAGCATGTTGTCCACGAGAGGGGGATGGGACGGGGGGGCGAGCGTAAGAAGACAAGTTGTTCTTCTATTGGTATGTACTCAGGCTTTATAGTGTTTGAAAGAATGTTCTATCAAGTTCATATAACAATGTAGCATTTTATTTCCAAAGTGTAGTAAATCTTTGTTTTCTCACAGCAGGGTGATCGCACTACAAGGCTGCAATTTTTATTTGCCCATCAAGTGGGCTTTTGGTGGAAATGACACACCACCAGCAGCATGTTGTCCACGAGAGAGGGATGGGACAGGGGGCCAGCGTAAGAAGACAAGTTGTTCTTCTATTGTTATGTACTCAGGCTTTATAGTGTTTGAAAGAATGTTCTATCAAGTTCATATAAGAATGTAGCATTTTATTTCCAAAGTGTAGTAAATCTATGTTTTCTCAAAGCAGGGTGATCGCACTACAAGGCTGCAATTCTTATTTGCTCATCAAATGGGATTTTGGTGGAAATGACACACCACCAGCAGCATGTTGCCCACGAGAGGGGGGGGTGGCATGGGGGGGAGGGGCGAGCAGGAGAGGACAAGTTGTTCTTCTATTGGTATGTACTCAGGCTTTATAGTGTTTGAAAGAATGTTCTTTTAAGTTCATATAAGAATGTAGCATTTTATTTCCAAAGTGTAGTAAATCTTTGTTTTCTCACAGCAGGGTGATCGCACTACAAGGCTGCAATTCTTATTTGCCCATCAAGTGGGCTTTTGGTGGAAATGACACACCACCAGCATCATGTTGTCCACAAGAGGGGGATGGGACGGGGGAGCGAGCGTAAGAAGACAAGTTGTTCTTCTATTGGTATGTACTCAGGCTTTATTGTGTTTGAAACAATGTTCTTTCAAGTTCATATAAGAATGTAGCATTTTATTTCCAAAGTGTAGTAAATCTTTGTTTTCTCACAGCAGGGTGATCGCACTACAAGGCTGCAATTTTTATTTGCCCATCAAGTGGGCTTTTGGTCGAAATGACACACCACCACCATCATGTTGCCCACGAGAGGGGGGATGGGATTGGGGGGGGGGGGGGGGCGAGCAGGAGAGGACAAGTTGTTCCTCTATTGGTATGTACTCAGGCTTTATAGTGTTTGAAAGAATGTTCTTTCAAGTTCATATAAGAATGTAGCATTTTATTTCCAAAGTGTAGTAAATCTTTGTTTTCTCACAGCAGGGTGATCGCACTACAAGGCTGCAATTTTTATTTGCCCATCAAGTGGGCTTTTGGTGGAAATGACACACCACCAGCAGCATGTTGTCCACGAGAGGGGGATGGGACGGGGGGGCGAGCGTAAGAAGACAATTTGTTCTTCTATTGGTATGTACTCAGGCTTTATAGTGTTTGAAAGAATGTTCTATCAAGTTCATATAAGAATGTAGCATTTTATTTCCAAAGTGTAGTAAGTCTTTGTTTTCTCACAGCAGGGTGATCGCACTACAATGTTGCAATTTTTATTTGCCCATCAAGTGGGCTTTTGGTAGATATGACACACCACCAGCAGCATGTTGTCCACGAGAGGGGGGTGGGATGGTTGGGCAAGCATAAGAGGACAAGTTGTTCTTCTATTGGTATGTACTCAGGCTTTATAGTGTTTGAAAGAATGTTCTTTCAAGTTCATATAAGAATGTAGCATTTTATTTCCAAAGTGTAGTAAATCTTTGTTTTCTCACAGCAGGGTGATCGCACTACAAGGCTGCAATTTTTATTTGCCCATCAAGTGGGCTTTCGGTGGAAATGACACACCACCAGCAGCATGTTGTCCACGAGATGGGGGTAGGATGGGGGGGCGAGCAGGAGAGGACAAGTTGTTCTTCTATTGGTATGTACTCAGGATTTATAGTGTTCAAAAGAACGTTATTTCAAGTTCATATAAGAATGTAGCATTTTATTTCCAAAGTGTAGTAAATCTTTGTTTTCTCACAGCAGGGTGATCGCACTACAAGGGTGCAATTTTTATTTGCCAATCAAGTAGGCTTTTGGTGGAAATGACACACCACCAGCAGCATGTTGTCCACGAGAGGGTGCTGTGGTGGGCGAGGGGGGGGGGGGGGGGACAATTTGTTATTCTATTGGTATGTACTCAGGCTTTACAGTGTTTGAAAGAATGTTCTTTCAAGTTCATATAAGAATGTAGCATTTTATTTCCAAAGTGTAGTAAATCTTTGTTTTCTCACAGCAGGCTGATCACACTACAAGGCTGCAATTTTTATTTGCTCATCAAGTAGGCTTTCGGTGGAAATGACACACCACCAGCAGCATGTTGTCCACAAGAGGGGGGTGGGATGGGGGGGCGAGCAGGAGAGGACAAGTTGTTCTTCTATTGGTATGTACTCAGGATTTATAGTGTTTGAAAGAATGTTCTTTCAAGTTCATATAAGAATGTAGCATTTTATTTCCAAAGTGTAGTAAATCTTTGTTTCTCACAGCAGGGTGATCGCACTACAAGGCTGCAATTTTTAATTGCCCATCATGTGGGCTTTTGGTGGAAATGACACACCACCAGCAGCATGTTGCCCACGAGAGGGGGGTGGGATGGGGGGGCGAGCAGGAGAGGACAAGTTGTTCTTCTATTGGTATGTACTCAGGCTTTATAGTGTTTGAAAGAATGTTCTTTCAAGTTAATATAAGAATGTAGCATTTTATTTCCAAAGAGTAGTAAATCTTTGTTTCACACAGCAGGGTGATCGCACTACAAGGCTGCAATTTTTATTTGCCCATCAAGTGGGCTTTTGGTGGAAATGACACACCACCAGCAGCATGTTGCCCACGAGAGGGGGGTGGGATGGGGGGGCGAGCAGGTGAGGACAAGTTGTACCTCTATTGGTATGTACTCAGGCTTTATAGTGTTTGAAAGATTGTTCTTTCAAGTTCATATAAGAATGTAGCATTTTATTTCCAAAGTGTAGTAAATCTTTGTTTTCTCACAGCAGGGTGATCGCACTACAAGGCTGCAATTTTTATTTGCCAATCAAGTGGGCTTTTGGTGGAAATGACACACCACCAGCAGCATGTTGTCCACGAGAGGGTGATGTGGTGGGGGGGGTGGGTGGGACAATTTGTTATTCTATTGGTATGTACTAAGGCTTTATAGTGTTTTAAGGAATGTTCTTTCAAGTTTATATAAGAATGTAGCATTTTATTTCCAAAGTGTAGTATATCTTTGTTTTCTCACAGCAGGGTGATCGCACTACAAGGCTGCAATTTTTATTTGCCCATTAAGTGGCCTTTTGGTGGCAATGACACACCACCAGCAGCATGTTGTCCACGAGATGGGGCTGGGATGGGGGGGCGAGCATAAGAGGACAAGTTGTTCTTCTATTGGTATGTACTCAGGCTTTATAGTGTTTGAAAGAATGTTCTTTCAAGTTGATATAAGAATGTAGCATCTTATTTCCAAAGTGTAGTAAATCTTTGTTTTCTCACAGCAGGATGATCGCACTACAAGGCTGCAATTTTTATTTGCCCAGCAAGTGGGCTTTTGGTGGAAATGACACACCACCAGCAGCATGTTGTCCACGAGAGGGGGATGGGACGGGGGGGCGAGCGTAAGAAGACAAGTTGTTCTTCTATTGGTATGTACTCAGGCTTTATAGTGTTTGAAAGAATGTTCTATCAAGTTCATATAACAATGTAGCATTTTATTTCCAAAGTGTAGTAAATCTTTGTTTTCTCACAGCAGGGTGATCGCACTACAAGGCTGCAATTTTTATTTGCCCATCAAGTGGGCTTTTGGTGGAAATGACACACCACCAGCAGCATGTTGTCCACGAGAGGGGGATGGGACAGGGGGCCAGCGTAAGAAGACAAGTTGTTCTTCTATTGTTATGTATTCAGGCTTTATAGTGTTTGAAAGAATGTTGTATCAAGTTCATATAAGAATGTAGCATTTTATTTCCAAAGTGTAGTAAATCTATGTTTTCTCAAAGCAGGGTGATCGCACTACAAGGCTGCAATTCTTATTTGCCCATCAAGTGGGCTTGTGGTGGAAATGACACACCACCAGCAGCATGTTGCCCACGAGACGGGGGGTGGGATGGGGGGGGGGGGGCGAGCAGGAGAAGACAAGTTGTTCTTCTATTGGTATGTACTCAGGCTTTATAGTGTTTGAAAGAATGTTCTTTCAAGTTCATATAAGAATGTAGCATTTTATTTCCAAAGTGTAGTAAATCTTTGTTTTCTCACAGCAGGGTGATCGCACTACAAGGCTGCAATTTTTATTTGCCCATCAAGTGGGCTTTTGGTGGAAATGACACACCACCAGCAGCATGTTGTCCACGAGAGGGGGATGGGACGGGGGGGGCGAGCGTAAGAACACAAGTTGTTCTTCTATTGGTATGTACTCGGGCTTTATAGTGTTTGAAAGAATGTTCTATCAAGTTCATATAAGAATGTAGCATTTTATTTCCAAAGTGTAGTAAGTCTTTGTTTTCTCACAGCAGGGTGATCGCACTACAATGTTGCAATTTTTATTTGCCCATCAAGTGGGCTTTTGGTGGAAATGACACACCACCAGCAGCATGTTGCCCACGAGAGGGGGGATGGGATGGGGGGGGGGGGCGAGCAGGAGAGGACAAGTTGTTCTTCTGTTGGTATGTACTCAGGCTTTATAGTGTTTGAAAGAATGTTCTATCAAGTTCATATAAGAATGTAGCATTTTATTTCCAAAGTGTAGTAAATCTATGTTTTCTCAAAGCAGAGTGATCGCACTACAAGGCTGCAATTCTTATTTGCCCATCAAGTGGGCTTTTGGTGGAAATGACACACCACCAGCAGCATTTTGCCCACGAGAGGGGGGATGGGATGGGGGGGGGGGCGAGCAGGAGAGGACAAGTTGTTCTTCTATTGGTATGTACTCAGGCTTTATAGTGTTTGAAAGAATGTTCTTTTAAGTTCATATAAGAATGTAGCATTTTATTTCCAAAGTGTAGTAAATCTTTGTTTTCTCACAGCAGGGTGATCGCACTACAAGGCTGCAATTTTTATTTGCCCATCAAGTGGGCTTTTGGTGGAAATGACACACCACCAGCAGCATGTTGCCCACGAGAGGGGGGGGTGGGGTGAGGGGGGGCGAGCAGGAGAGGACAAGTTGTTCTTCTATTGGTATGTACTCAGGCTTTATAGTGTTTGAAAGTATGTTCTATCAAGTTCATATAAGAATGTACCATTTTATTTCCAAAGTATAGTAAATCTTTGTTTTCTCACAGCAGGATGATCGCACTACAAGGCTGCAATTTTTATTTGCCCATCAAGTGGGCTTTTGGTGGAAATGACACACCACCAGCAGCATGTTGTCCACGAGAGGGGGATGGGACGGGGGGGCGAGCGTAAGAAGACAAGTTGTTCTTCTATTGGTATGTACTCAGGCTTTGTTGTGTTTGAAAGAATGTTCTATCAAGTTCATATAACAATGTAGCATTTTATTTCCAAAGTGTAGTAAATCTTTGTTTTCTCACAGCAGGGTGATCGCACTACAAGGCTGCAATTTTTATTTGCCCATCAAGTGGGCTTTTGGTGGAAATGACACACCACCAGCAGCATGTTGTCCACGAGAGAGGGATGGGACAGGGGGCCAAGGTAAGAAGACAAGTTGTTCTTCTATTGTTATGTACTCAGGCTTTATAGTGTTTGAAAGAATGTTCTATCAAGTTCATATAAGAATGTAGCATTTTATTTCCAAAGTGTAGTAAATCTATGTTTTCTCAAAGCAGGGTGATCGCACTACAAGGCTGCAATTCTTATTTGCTCATCAAATGGGATTTTGGTGGAAATGACACACCACCAGCAGCATGTTGCCCACGAGAGGGGGGGGTGGCATGGGGGGGGGGGGGCGAGCAGGAGAGGACAAGTTGTTCTTCTATTGGTATGTACTCAGGCTTTATAGTGTTTGAAAGAATGTTCTTTTAAGTTCATATAAGAATGTAGCATTTTATTTCCAAAGTGTAGTAAATCTTTGTTTTCTCACAGCAGGGTGATCGCACTACAAGGCTGCAATTCTTATTTGCCCATCAAGTGGGCTTTTGGTGGAAATGACACACCACCAGCATCATGTTGTCCACGAGAGGGGGATGGGACGGGGGAGCGAGCGTAAGAAGACAAGTTGTTCTTCTATTGGTATGTACTCAGGCTTTATTGTGTTTGAAACAATGTTCTTTCAAGTTCATATAAGAATGTAGCATTTTATTTCCAAAGTGTAGTAAATCTTTGTTTTCTCACAGCAGGGTGATCGCACTACAAGGCTGCAATTTTTATTTGCCCATCAAGTGGGCTTTTGGTGGAAATGACACACCACCACCAGCATGTTGCCCACGAGAGGGGGGATGGGATGGGGGGGGGGGGGGGCGAGCAGGAGAGGACAAGTTGTTCCTCTATTGGTATGTACTCAGGCTTTATAGTGTTTGAAAGAATGTTCTTTCAAGTTCATATAAGAATGTAGCATTTTATTTCCAAAGTGTAGTAAATCTTTGTTTTCTCACAGCAGGGTGATCGCACTACAAGGCTGCAATTTTTATTTGCCCATCAAGTGGGCTTTTGGTGGAAATGACACACCACCAGCAGCATGTTGTCCACGAGAGGGGGATGGGACGGGGGGGGCGAGCGTAAGAAGACAAGTTGTTCTTCTATTGGTATGTACTCAGGCTTTATAGTGTTTGAAAGAATGTTCTATCAAGTTCATATAAGAATGTAGCATTTTATTTCCAAAGTGTAGTAAGTCTTTGTTTTCTCACAGCAGGGTGATCGCACTACAATGTTGCAATTTTTATTTGCCCATCAAGTGGGCTTTTGGTAGATATGACACACCACCAGCAGCATGTTGTCCACGAGAGGGGGGTGGGATGGGGGGGCAAGCATAAGAGGACAAGTTGTTCTTCTATTGGTATGTACTCAGGCTTTATAGTGTTTGAAAGAATGTTCTTTCAAGTTCATATAAGAATGTAGCATTTTATTTCCAAAGTGTTGTAAATCTTTGTTTTCTCACAGCAGGGTGATCGCACTACAAGGCTGCAATTTTTATTTGCCCATCAAGTGGGCTTTCGGTGGAAATGACACACCACTAGCAGCATGTTGTCCACGAGATGGGGGTAGGATGGGGGGGCGAGCAGGAGAGGACAAGTTGTTCTTCTATTGGTATGTACTCAGGATTTATAGTGTTCAAAAGAACGTTATTTCAAGTTCATATAAGAATGTAGCATTTTATTTCCAAAGTGTAGTAAATCTTTGTTTTCTCACAGCAGGGTGATCGCACTACAAGGGTGCAATTTTTATTTGCCAATCAAGTAGGCTTTTGGTGGAAATGACACACCACCAGCAGCATGTTGTCCACGAGAGGGTGCTGTGGTGGGCGAGGGGGGGGGGGGGGGGGGGACAATTTGTTATTCTATTGGTATGTACTCAGGCTTTATAGTGTTTGAAAGAATGTTCTTTCAAGTTCATATAAGAATGTAGCATTTTATTTCCAAAGTGTAGTAAATCTTTGTTTTCTCACAGCAGGCTGATCACACTACAAGGCTGCAATTTTTATTTTCTCATCAAGTAGGCTTTCGGTGGAAATGACACACCACCAGCAGCATGTTGTCCACAAGAGGGGGGTGGGATGGGGGGGCGAGCAGGAGAGGACAAGTTGTTCTTCTATTGGTATGTACTCAGGATTTATAGTGTTTGAAAGAATGTTCTTTCAAGTTCATATAAGAATGTAGCATTTTATTTCCAAAGTGTAGTAAATCTTTGTTTCTCATAGCAGGGTGATCGCACTACAAGGCTGCAATTTTTATTTGCCCATCATGTGGGCTTTTGGTGGAAATGACACACCACCAGCAGCATGTTGCCCACGAGAGGGGGGTGGGATGGGGGGGCGAGCAGGAGAGGACAAGTTGTTCTTCTATTGGTATGTACTCAGGCTTTATAGTGTTTGAAAGAATGTTCTTTCAAGTTCATATAAGAATGTAGCATTTTATTTCCAAAGTATAGTAAATCTTTGTTTTCTCACAGCAGGGTGATCGCACTACAAGGCTGCAATTTTTATTTGGCCATCAAGTGGTCTTTTGGTGGAAATGACACACCACCAGCAGCATGTTGTCCCCGAGAGGGGGGTGGGATAGGGGAGCGAGCAGGAGAGGACAAGTTGTTCTTCTATTGGTATGTACTCAGGCTTTATTGTGTTTGAAAGAATGTTCTTTCAAGTTCATATAAGAATGTAGCATTTTATTTCCAAAGTGTAGTAAATCTTTGTTTTCTCACAGCAGGGTGATCGCACTACAAGGCTGCAATTTTTATTTGCCCATCAAGTGGGCTTTTGGTGGAAATGACACACCACCAGCAGCATGTTGCCCACGAGAGGGGGGGTGGGATGAGGGGGGGCGAGCAGGAGAGGACAAGTTGTTTTTCTATTGGTATGTACTCAGGCTTTATAGTGTTTGAAAGAATGTTCTTTCAAGTTCATATAAGAATGTAGCATTTTATTTCCAAAGTGTAGTAAATCTTTGTTTTCTCACAGCAGGATGATCGCACTACAAGGCTGCAATTTTTATTTGCCCATCAAGTGGGCTTGTGGTGGAAATGACACACCACCAGCAGCATGTTGCCCACGAGAGGGGGGGGTGGCATGGGGGGGGGGGGCAGCAGGAGAGGACAAGTTGTTCTTCTATTGGTATGTACTCAGGCTTTATAGTGTTTGAAAGAATGTTCTTTCAAGTTCACATAAGAATGTAGCATTTTATTTCCAAAGTGTAGTAAATCTTTGTTTTCTCACAGCAGGGTGATCGCACTACAAGGCTGCAATTTTTATTTGCCCATCAAGTGGGCTTTTGGTGGAAATGACACACCACCAGCATCATGTTGTCCACGAGAGGGGGATGGGAAGGGGGAGCGAGCGTAAGAAGACAAGTTGTTGTTCTATTGGTATGTACTCAGGCTTTATTGTGTTTGAAACAATGTTCTTTCAAGTTCATATAAGAATGTAGCATTTTATTTCCAAAGTGTAGTAAATCTTTGTTTTCTCACAGCAGGGTGATCGCACTAAAAGGCTGCAATTTTTATTTGCCCATCAAGTGGGCTTTTGGTGGAAATGACACACCACCACCAGCATGTTGTCCACGCGAGGGGGGATGGGATGGGGGGGGGGGGGGGGGCGAGCAGGAGAGGACACGTTGTTCTTCTATTGGTATGTACTCAGGCTTTATAGTGTTTGAAAGAATGTTCTTTCAAGTTCATGTAAGAATGTAGCATTTCATTTCCAAAGTGTAGTAAATCTTTGTTTTCTCACAGCAGGGTGATCGCACTACAAGGCTGCAATTTTTATTTGCACATCAAGTGGGCATTTGGTGGAAATGACACACCACCAGCAGCATGTTGCCCACGAGAGGGGGGTGGGAAGGGGGGGGGCGATCAGGAGAGGACAAGTTGTTCTTCTATTGGTATGTACTCAGGCTTTATAGTGTTTGAAAGAATGTTCTTTCAAGTTCATATAAGAATATAGCATTTTATTTCCAAAGTGTAGTAAATCTTTTTTTTCTCACAGCAGGGTGATCGCACTACAAGGCTGCAATTTTTATTTGCCCATCAATTGGGCTTTTGGTGGAAATGACACACCACCAGCAGCATGTTGTCCACGAGAGGGGGGTGGAATGGGGGGGCGAGCAGGAGAGGACAAGTTGTTCTTCTATTGGTATGTACTCAGGCTTTATGGTGTTTGAAAGAATGTTCTGTCAAGTTCATTTAAGAATGTAGCATTTTATTTCCAAAGTGTAGTAAATCTTTGTTTACTCACAGCAGGGTGATCACACTACAAGGCTGCAATGTTTACTTGCCCATCAAGTGGGCTTTTGGTGGAAATGACACACCACCAGCAGCATGTAGTCCAAGAGAGGGGGGTGGGATAAGGGGGCGAGCAGGAGAGGACAAGTTGTTCTTCTATTGGTATGTACTCATGCTTTAAAGTGTTTGAAAGAATGTTCTTTCAAGTTCATATAAGAATGTAGCATTTTATTTCCAAAGTGTAGTAAATCTTTGTTTTCTCACAGCAGGGTGATCACACTACAAGGCTGCAATTTTTATTTGCCCATCAAGTGGGCTTTTGGTGGAAATGACATACCACCAGCAGCATGTTGTCCACGAGAGTGGGGTAGGATGGGGGGGCGAGCAGGAGAGGACAAGTTGTTCTTCTATTAGTATGTACTCAGGCTTTATAGTGTTTGAAAGAATGTTCTTTCAAGTTCATATAAGAATGTAGCATTTTATTTCCAAAGTGTAGTAAATCTTTGTTTTCTCACAGGAGGGTGATGGCACTACAAGGCTGCAATTTTTATTTGCCCATCAAGTGGGCTCTTGGTGGAAATGACACACCGCCAGCAGCATGTTGCCCACGAGAGGGGGGTGGGATGGGGGGGCGAGCAGGAGAGGACAAGTTGTTCTTCTATTGGTATGTCCTCAGGCTTTATAGTGTTTGAAAGAATGTTCTTTCAAGTTCATATAAGAATGTAGCATTTTATATGCAAAGTGTAGTAATTCTTTGTTTTCTCACAGCAGGGTGATCGCACTACAAGGCTGCATTTTTTATTTGCCGATCAAGTGGGCTTTTGGTGGAAATGACACACCACTAGCAGCATGAAGCCCACGAGATGGGGGTGGGATGGGGGGGCGAGCAGGAGAGGACAAGTTGTTCTTCTATTGGTATGTACTCAGGCTTTATAGTGTTTGAAAGAATGTTCTTTCAAGTTCATACAAGAATGTAGCATTTTATTACCAAAGTGTAGTAAGTCTTTGTTTTCTCACAGCAGGGTGATCGCACTACAATGTTGCAATTTTTATTTGCCCATCAAGTGGGCTTTTGGTGGAAATGACACACCACCAGCAGCATGTTGTCCACGAGAGGGGGATGGGACGGGGGGGCGAGCGTAAGAAGACAAGTTGTTCTTCTATTGGTATGTACTCAGGCTTTATAGTGTTTGAAAGAATGTTCTTTCAAGTTCATATAAGAATGTAGCATTTTATTTCCAAGTTGTAGTAAGTCTTTGTTTTCTCACAGCAGGGTGATCGCACTACAATGTTGCAATTTTTATTTGCCCATCAAGTGGGCTTTTGGTGGAAATGACACACCACCAGCAGCATGTTGTCCACGAGAGGGGGATGGGATGGGGATCGAGCGTAAGAAGACAAGTTGTTCTTCTATTGGTATGTACTCAGGCTTTATAGTGTTTGAAAGAATGTTCTTTCAAGTTCATATAAGAATGTAGCATTTTATTTCCAAAGTGTAGTAAGTCTTTGTTTTCTCACAGCAGGATGATCGCACTACAATGTTGCAATTTTTATTTGCCCATCAAGTGGGCTTTTGGTGGAACTGACACACCACCAGCAGCATGTTGTCCACGAGAGGGGGATGGGACGGGGGGGGCGAGCGTGAGAAGACAAGTTGTTCTTCTATTGGTATGTACTCAGGCTTTATTGTGTTTGAAAGAATGTTCTTTCAAGTTCATATAAGAATGTAGCATTTTATTTCCAAAGTGTAGTAAGTCTTTGTTTTCTCACAGCAGGGTGATTGCACTACAATGTTGCAATTTTTATTTGCCCATCAAGTGGGCTTTTGGTGGAAATGACACATCACCAGCAGCATGTTGTCCACGAGAGGGTGGTGGGATGGGGGGGGCGAGCGTAAGAGGACAAATTGTTCATCTGTTGGTATGTACTCAGGCTTTATAGTGTTTGAAAGAATGTTCTTTCAAGTTCATATAAGAATGTAGCATTTCATTTCCAAAGTGTAGTAAATCTTTGTTTCTCACCGCAGGGTGATCGCACTACAAGGCTGCAATTTTTATTTGCCCATCAAGTGGGCTTTTGGTGGAAATGACACACCACCAGCAGCATGTTGCCCACGAGAGGGGGGTGGGATGGGGGGGCGATCAGGAGAGGACAAGTTGTTCTTCTATTGTTATGTACTCAGGCTTTATAGTGTTTGACAGAATGTTATTTCAAGTTCATATAAGAATGTAGCATTTTATTTCCAAAGTGTAGTAATTCTTTGTTTTCTCACAGCAGGGTGATCGCACTACAAGGCCGCAATTTTTATTTGCCCATCTAGAGGGCTTTTGGTGGAAATGACACACCACCAGCAGCATGTTGTCCACGAGAGGGCGGTGTGGGGGGAGGGGGGAGGGGGGGCGAGAGTAAGAGGACTAGTTGTTCTTCTATTGGTTTGTACTAACGGTTTATAGTGTTTTAAAGAATGTTCTTTCAAGTTCATATAAGAATGTAGCATTTTATTTCCAAAGTGTTGTAAATCTTTGTTTTCTCACAGCAGGGTGATCGCACTACAAGGGTGCAATATTTATTTGCCCATCAAGTGGGCTTTTGGTGGAAATGACACACCACCAGCAGCATGTTGTCCACGAGAGGGGGGTGGGATGGGGGGGCGAGCGTAAGAGGACAAGTTGTTCTTCTATTGGTATGTACTCAGGCTTTATAGTGTTTGAAAGAATGTTCTTTCAAGTTCATATAAGAATGGAGCATTATATTTCCAAAGTATTGTAAATCTTTGTTTCTCACAGCAGGGTGATTGCACTACAAGGCTGCAATTTTTATTTGCCCATCAAGTGGGCTTTTGGTGGAAATGACACACCACCAGCAGCATGTTGCCTACGAGAGAGGGGTGGGATGGGGGGGCGAGCAGGAGAGGACAAGTTGTTCATTTATTGGTATGTACTCAGGCCTTATAGTGTTTGAAACAATGTTCTTTGAAGTTCATATAAGAATGTAGCATTTTATTTCCAAAGTGTAGGAAGTCTTTGTTTTCTCACAGCAGGGTGATCTCACTACAATGTTGCAATTTTTATTTGCCCATCAAGTGGGCTTTTGGTGGAAATGACACACCACCAGCAGCATGTTGTCCACGAGAGGGGGATGGGACGGGGGGGCGAGAGTAAGAAGACAAGTTGTTCTTCTATTGGTATGTACTCAGGCTTTAGAGTGTTTGAAAGAATGTTCTACCAAGTTCATATAAGAATGTAGCATTTTATTTCCAAAGTGTAGTAAATCTTTGTTTTCTCACAGCAGGGTGATCGCACTACAAGGCTGCAATTTTTATTTGCCCATCAAGTGGGCTTTTGGTGGAAATGACACACCACCAGCAGCATGTTGCCCACGAGAGGGGGGGTGGGATGAGGGGGGGTGAGCAGGAGAGGACAAGTTGTTTTTCTATTGGTATGTACTCAGGCTTTATAGTGTTTGAAAGAATGTTCTTTCAAGTTCATATAAGAATGTAGCATTTTATTTCCAAAGTGTAGTAAATCTTTGTTTTCTCACAGCAGGATGATCGCACTACAAGGCTGCAATTTTTATTTGCCCATCAAGTGGGCTTGTGGTGGAAATGACACACCACCAGCAGCATGTTGCCCACGAGAGGGGGGGGTGGCATGGGGGGGGGGGGCCAGCAGGAGAGGACAAGTTGTTCTTCTATTGGTATGTACTCAGGCTTTATAGTGTTTGAAAGAATGTTCTTTCAAGTTCACATAAGAATGTAGCATTTTATTTCCAAAGTGTAGTAAATCTTTGTTTTCTCACAGCAGGGTGATCGCACTACAAGGCTGCAATTTTTATTTGCCCATCAAGTGGGCTTTTGGTGGAAATGACACACCACCAGCATCATGTTGTCCACGAGAGGGGGATGGGACGGGGGAGCGAGCGTAAGAAGACAAGTTGTTGTTCTATTGGTATGTACTCAGGCTTTATTGTGTTTGAAACAATGTTCTTTCAAGTTCATATAAGAATGTAGCATTTTATTTCCAAAGTGTAGTAAATCTTTGTTTTCTCACAGCAGGGTGATCGCACTAAAAGGCTGCAATTTTTATTTGCCCATCAAGTGGGCTTTTGGTGGAAATGACACACCACCACCAGCATGTTGTCCACGCGAGGGGGGATGGGATGGGGGGGGGGGGGGCGAGCAGGAGAGGACACGTTGTTCTTCTATTGGTATGTACTCAGGCTTTATAGTGTTTGAAAGAATGTTCTTTCAAGTTCATGTAAGAATGTAGCATTTCATTTCCAAAGTGTAGTAAATCTTTGTTTTCTCACAGCAGGGTGATCGCACTACAAGGCTGCAATTTTTATTTGCACATCAAGTGGGCATTTGGTGGAAATGACACACCACCAGCAGCATGTTGCCCACGAGAGGGGGGTGGGAAGGGGGGGGGCGATCAGGAGAGGACAAGTTGTTCTTCTATTGGTATGTACTCAGGCTTTATAGTGTTTGAAAGAATGTTCTTTCAAGTTCATATAAGAATATAGCATTTTATTTCCAAAGTGTAGTAAATCTTTTTTTTCTCACAGCAGGGTGATCGCACTACAAGGCTGCAATTTTTATTTGCCCATCAATTGGGCTTTTGGTGGAAATGACACACCACCAGCAGCATGTTGTCCACGAGAGGGGGGTGGAATGGGGGGGCGAGCAGGAGAGGACAAGTTGTTCTTCTATTGGTATGTACTCAGGCTTTATGGTGTTTGAAAGAATGTTCTGTCAAGTTCATTTAAGAATGTAGCATTTTATTTCCAAAGTGTAGTAAATATTTGTTTACTCACAGCAGGGTGATCACACTACAAGGCTGCAATGTTTACTTGCCCATCAAGTGGGCTTTTGGTGGAAATGACACACCACCAGCAGCATGTAGTCCAAGAGAGGGGGGTGGGATAAGGGGGAGAGCAGGAGAGGACAAGTTGTTCTTCTATTGGTATGTACTCATGCTTTAAAGTGTTTGAAAGAATGTTCTTTCAAGTTCATATAAGAATGTAGCATTTTATTTCCAAAGTGTAGTAAATTTTTGTTTTCTCACAGCAGGGTGATCACACTACAAGGCTGCAATTTTTATTTGCCCATCAAGTGGGCTTTTGGTGGAAATGACATACCACCAGCAGCATGTTGTCCACGAGAGTGGGGTAGGATGGGGGGGCGAGCAGGAGAGGACAAGTTGTTCTTCTATTAGTATGTACTCAGGCTTTATAGTGTTTGAAAGAATGTTCTTTCAAGTTCATATAAGAATGTAGCATTTTATTTCCAAAGTGTAGTAAATCTTTGTTTTCTCACAGGAGGGTGATGGCACTACAAGGCTGCAATTTTTATTTGCCCATCAAGTGGGCTCTTGGTGGAAATGACACACCGCCAGCAGCATGTTGCCCACGAGAGGGGGGTGGGATGGGGGGGCGAGCAGGAGAGGACAAGTTGTTCTTCTATTGGTATGTACTCAGGCTTTATAGTGTTTGAAAGAATGTTCTTTCAAGTTCATATAAGAATGTAGCATTTTATATCCAAAGTGTAGTAATTCTTTGTTTTCTCACAGCAGGGTGATCGCACTACAAGGCTGCATTTTTTATTTGCCCATCAAGTGGGCTTTTGGTGGAAATGACACACCACCAGCAGCATGAAGCGCACGAGATGGGGGTGGGATGGGGGGGCGAGCAGGAGAGGACAAGTTGTTCTTCTATTGGTATGTACTCAGGCTTTATAGTGTTTGAAAGAATGTTCTTTCAAGTTCATACAAGAATGTACCATTTTATTACCAAAGTGTATTAAGTCTTTGTTTTCTCACAGCAGGGTGATCGCACTACAATGTTGCAATTTTTATTTGCCCATCAAGTGGGCTTTTGGTGGAAATGACACACCACCAGCAGCATGTTGTCCACGAGAGGGGGATGGGACGGGGGGGCGAGCGTAAGAAGACAAGTTGTTCTTCTATTGGTATGTACTCAGGCTTTATAGTGTTTGAAAGAATGTTCTTTCAAGTTCATATAAGAATGTAGCATTTTATTTCCAAGTTGTAGTAAGTCTTTGTTTTCTCACAGCAGGGTGATCGCACTACAATGTTGCAATTTTTATTTGCCCATCAAGTGGGCTTTTGGTGGAAATGACACACCACCAGCAGCATGTTGTCCACGAGAGGGGGATGGGACGGGGAGCGAGCGTAAGAAGACAAGTTGTTCTTCTATTGGTATGTACTCAGGCTTTATAGTGTTTGAAAGAATGTTCTTTCAAGTTCATATAAGAATGTAGCATTTTATTTCCAAAGTGTAGTAAGTCTTTGTTTTCTCACAGCAGCATGATCGCACTACAATGTTGCAATTTTTATTTGCCCATCAAGTGGGCTTTTGGTGGAACTGACACACCACCAGCAGCATGTTGTCCACGAGAGGGGGATGGGACGGGGGGGCGAGCGTGAGATGACAAGTTGTTCTTCTATTGGTATGTACTCAGGCTTTATTGTGTTTGAAAGAATGTTCTTTCAAGTTCATATAAGAATGTAGCATTTTATTTCCAAAGTGTAGTAAGTCTTTGTTTTCTCACAGCAGGGTGATTGCACTACAAATTTGCAATTTTTATTTGCCCATCAAGTGGGCTTTTGGTGGAAATGACACATCACCAGCAGCATGTTGTCCACGAGAGGGTGGTGGGATGGGGGGGCGAGCGTAAGAGGACAAATTGTTCATCTGTTGGTATGTACTCAGGCTTTATAGTGTTTGAAAGAATGTTCTTTCAAGTTCATATAAGAATGTAGCATTTCATTTCCAAAGTGTAGTAAATCTTTGTTTCTCACCGCAGGGTGATCGCACTACAAGGCTGCAATTTCTATTTGCCCATCAAGTGGGCTTTTGGTGGAAATGACACACCACCAGCAGCATGTTGTCCACGAGAGAGGGGTGGGATGGGGGGGGGCGAGCGTAAGAGGACAAGTGCTTCTTCTATTGGTATGTACTCAGGCTCTATAGTGTTTGAAAGAATGTTCTTTCAAGTTCATATAAGAATGTAGCATTTTATTTCCAAAGTGTAGTAAGTCTTTGTTTTCTCACAGCAGGGTGATCGCACTACAATGTTGCAATTTTTATTTGCCCATCAGGTGGGCTTTTAGTGGAAATGACACACCACCAGCAGCATGTTGTCCACGAGAGGGGGATGGGACGGGTGGGGCGAACGTAAGAAGACAAGTTGTTCTTCTATTGGTATGTACTCAGGCTTTATAGTGTTTGAAAGAATGTTCTTTCAAGTTCATATAAGAATGTAGCATTTTATTTCCAAAGTGTAGTAAATCTTTGTTTCTCACAGCAGGGTGATCGCACTACAAGGCTGCAATTTTTATTTGCCCATCAAGTGGGCTTTTGGTGGAAATGACACACCACCAGCAGCATGTTGCCCACGAGAGGGGGGTGGGATGGGGGGGCGAGCAGGAGAGGACAAGTTGTTCTTCTATTGTTATGTACTCAGGCTTTATAGTGTTTGACAGAATGTTATTTCAAGTTCATATAAGAATGTAGCATTTTATTTCCAAAGTGTAGTAATTCTTTGTTTTCTCACAGCAGGGTGATCGCACTACAAGGCCGCAATTTTTATTTGCCCATCTAGAGGGCTTTTGGTGGAAATGACACACCACCAGCAGCATGTTGTCCACGAGAGGGCGGTGTGGGGGGAGGGGGGAGGGGGGGCGAGAGTAAGAGGACTAGTTGTTCTTCTATTGGTTTGTACTAACGGTTTATAGTGTTTTAAAGAATGTTCTTTCAAGTTCATATAAGAATGTAGCATTTTATTTCCAAAGTGTTGTAAATCTTTGTTTTCTCACAGCAGGGTGATCGCACTACAAGGGTGCAATATTTATTTGCCCATCAAGTGGGCTTTTGGTGGAAATGACACACCACCAGCAGCATGTTGTCCACGAGAGGGGGGTGGGATGGGGGGGCGAGCGTAAGAGGACAAGTTGTTCTTCTATTGGTATGTACTCAGGCTTTATAGTGTTTGAAAGAATGTTCTTTCAAGTTCATATAAGAATGGAGCATTTTATTTCCAAAGTATTGTAAATCTTTGTTTCTCACAGCAGGGTGATTGCACTACAAGGCTGCAATTTTTATTTGCCCATCAAGTGGGCTTTTGGTGGAAATGACACACCACCAGCAGCATGTTGCCTACGAGAGGGGGGTGGGATGGGGGGGCGAGCAGGAGAGGACAAGTTGTTCATTTATTGGTATGTACTCAGGCCTTATAGTGTTTGAAACAATGTTCTTTGAAGTTCATATAAGAATGTAGCATTTTATTTCCAAAGTGTAGTAATTCTTTGTTTTCTCACAGCAGGGTGATCGCACTACAATGTTGCAATTTTTATATGCCATCAAGTGGGCTTTTGGTGGAAATGACACACCACCAGCAGCATGTTGTCCACGAGAGGGGGATGGGACGGGGGGGCGAGCGTAAGAAGACAAGTTGTTCTTCTATTGGTATGTACTCAGGCTTTATAGTGTTTGAAAGAATGTTCTTTCAAGTTCATATAAGAATGTAGCATTTTATTTCCAAAGTGTAGTAATTCTTTGTTTTCTCACAGCAGGGTGATCGCACTACAAGGCTGCAATTTTTATTTGCCCATCAAGTGGGCTTTTGGTGGAAATGACACACCACCAGCAGCATGATGCCCACGAGAGGGGGGTGGGATGGGGGGGCGAGCAGGAGAGGACCAGTTGTTCTTCTATTGTTATGTACTCAGGCTTTATGGTGTTTGAAAGAATGTTCTTTCAAGTTCATATAAGAATGTAGCATTTTATTTCCAAAGTGTAGTAAGTCTTTGTTTTCTCACAGCAGGGTGATCGCACTACAATGTTGCAATTTTTATTTGCCCATCAGGTGGGCTTTTAGTGGAAATGACACACCACCAGCAGCATGTTGTCCACGAGAGGGGGATGGGACGGGTGGGGCGAACGTAAGAAGACAAGTTGTTCTTCTATTGGTATGTACTCAGGCTTTATAGTGTTTGAAAGAATGTTCTTTCAAGTTCATATAAGAATGTAGCATTTTATTTCCAAAGTGTAGAAAGTCTTTGTTTTCTCACAGCAGGGTGATCGCACTACAAGGCTGCAATTCTTATTTGCCCATCAAGTGGGCTTTTGGTGGAAATGACACACCACCAGCAGCAAGATGCCCACGAGAGGGGGGTGGGATGGGGGGGCGAGCAGGAGAGGACAAGTTGTTCTTCTATTGGTATGTACTCAGGCTTTATAGTGTTTGAAAGAATGTTCTTTCAAGTTCATATAAGAATGTAGCATTTTATTTCCAAAGTGTAGTAATTCTTTGTTTTCTCACAGCAGGGTGATCGCACTAGAAGGCTGCAATTTTTATTTGCCCATCAAGTGGGCTTTTGGTGGAAATGACACACCACCAGCAGCATGTTGTCCACGAGAGGGGGATGGGATGGGGGGGGCGAGAGTAAGAAGACAAGTTGTTCTTCTATTGGTATGTACTCAGGCTTTAGAGTGTTTGAAAGAATGTTCTACCGAGTTCATATAAGAATGTAGCATTTTATTTCCAAAGTGTAGTAATACTTTGTTTTCTCACAGCAGGGTGATCGCACTACAATGTTGCAATTTTTATATGCCATCAAGTGGGCTTTTGGTGGAAATGACACACCACCAGCAGCATGTTGTCCACGATAGGGGGATGGGACGGGGGGGCGAGCGTAAGAAGACAAGTTGTTCTTCTATTGGTATGTACTCAGTCTTTATAGTGTTTGAAAGAATGTTCTTTCAGGTTCATATAAGAATGTAGCATTTTTTTTCCAAAGTGTAGTAATTCTTTGTTTTCTCACAGCAGGGTGATCGCATTACAAGGCTGCAATTTCTATTTGCCCATCAAGTGGGCTTTTGGGGGAAATGACACACCACCAGCAGCATGTTGTCCACGAGAGGGGGGTGGGACGGCGGGGCGAGCGTAAGAAGACAAGTTGTTCTTCTATTGGTATGTACTCAGGCTTTATAGTGTTTGAAAGAATGTTCTTTCAAGTTCATATAAGAATGTAGCATTTTATTTCCAAAGTGTAGAAAGTCTTTGTTTTCTCACAGCAGGGTGATCGCACTAGAATGTTGCAATTTTTATTTGCCCATCAAGTGGGCTTTTGGTGGAAATGACACAATACCAGCAGCATGTTGTCCACGAGAGGGGGGTGGGATGGGGGGGCGAGCGTAAGAAGACAAGTTGTTCTTCTATTGGTATGTACTCAGGCTTTATAGTGTTTGAAAGAATGTTCTTTCAAGTTCATATAAGAATGTAGCATTTTATTTCCAAAGTGTAGTAAGTCTTTGTTTTCTCACAGCAGGGTGATCGCACTACAAGGCTGCAATTTTTATTTGCCCATCAAGTGGGCTTTTGGTGGAAATGACACACCACCAGCAGCATGTTGTCCACGAGAGGGGGGTGGGACGGGGGGGGCGAGCGTAAGAAGACAAGTTGTTCTTCTATTGGTATGTACTCAGGCTTCATAGTGTTTGAAAGAATGTTCTTTCAAGTTCATATAAGAATGTAGCATTTTATTTCCAAAGTGTAGAAAGTCTTTGTTTTCTCACAGCAGGGTGATCGCACTAGAATGTTGCAATTTTTATTTGCCCATCAAGTGGGCTTTTGGTGGAAATGACACAATACCAGCAGCATGTTGCCCACGAGAGGGGGGTGGGATGGGGGGCGAGCAGGAGAGGACAAGTTGTTCTTCTATTGTTATGTACTCAGGCTTTATAGTGTTTCAAAGAATGTTCTTTCAAGTTCATATTAGAATGTAGCGTTTTATTTCCAAAGTGTAGTAAATCTTTGTTTCTCACAGCAGGGTGATCGCACTACAAGGCTGCAATTTTAATTTGCCCATCAAGTGGGCTTTTGGTGGAAATGACACACCACCAGCTGCATGTTCCCCACGAGAGGGGGGTGGGATGGGGGGGCGAGCAGGAGAGGACAAGTTGTTCTTCTATTGGTATGTACTCAGGCTTTATAGTGTTTGCAAGAATGTTCTTTCAAGTTCATGTAAGAATGTAGCATTTTATTTTCAAAGTGTAGTAAGTCTTTGTTTTCTCACAGCAGGGTGATCGCACTACAAGGCTGCAATATTTATTTGCCCATCAAGTGGGCTTTTGGTGGAAATGACACACCACCAGCAGCATGTTGCCCACGAGAGGAGGGTGGGATGGGGGGGGGCGAGCAGGAGAGGACAAGTTGTTCTTCTATTGTTATGTACTCAGGCTTTATAGTGTTTGAAAGAATGTTCTTTCAAGTTCATATAAGAATGTAGCATTTTATTTCCAAAGTGTAGTAATTCTCTGTTTTCTCACAGCAGGGTGATCGCACTACAAGGCTGCAATTTTTATTTGCCCATCAAGTGGGCTTTTGGTGGAAATGACACACCACCAGCAGCATGTTGACCACGAGAGGGGGATGGGACGGGGGGGCGAGCGTAAGAAGACAAGTTGTTCTTCTATTGGTATGTACTCAGGTTTTATAGTGTTTTAAAGAATGTTCTTTCAAGTTCATATAAGAATGTAGCATTTTATTTCCAAAGTGTAGTAAGTCCTTGTTTTCTCACAGCAGGGTGATCGCACTACAATGTTGCAATTTTTATTTGCCCATCAAGTGGGCTTTTGGTGGAAATGACACACCACCAGCAGCATGTTGTCCACGAGAGGGGGATGGGACGGGGGGGCGAGCGTAACAAGACAAGTTGTTCTTCTATTGGTATGTACTCAGGCTTTATAGCGTTTGAATGAATGTTCTTTCAAGTTCATATAAGAATGTAGCATTTCATTTCCAAAGTGTAGTAAGTCTTTGTTTTCTCACAGCAGGGTGATCGCACTACAACGTTGCAATTTTTATTTGCCCATCAAGTGGGCTTTTGGTGGAAATGACACACCACCAGCAGCATGTTGCCCACAAGAGGGGGGTGGGATGGGGGGGCGAGCAGGAGAGGACAAGTTGTTCTTCTATTGGTATGTACTCAGGCTTTAGAGTGTTTGAAAGAATGTTCTTTCAAGTTCATATAAGAATGTAGCATTTTATTTCCAAAGTGTAGTAATTCTTTGTTTTCTCACAGCAGGGTGATCGCACTACAATGTTGCAATTTTTATTTGCCCATCAAGTGGGCTTTTGGTGGAAATGACATACCACCAGCAGCATGTTGCCCACAAGAGGGGGGTGGGATGAGGGGGCGAGCAGGAGAGGACAAGTTGTTCTTCTATTGGTATGTACTCAGGCTTTATAGTGTTTGAAAGAATGTTCTTTCAAGTTCATAAAAGAATGTAGCATTTTATTTCCAAAGTGTAGTAATTCTTTGTTTTCTCACAGCAGGGTGATCGCACTACAATGTTGCAATTTTTATTTGCCCATCAAGTGGGCTTTTGGTGGAAATGACACACCACCAGCAGCATGTTGTCCACGAGAGGGGGATGGGACGGGGGGGCGAGCGTAAGAAGACAAGTTGTTCTTCTATTGGTATGTACTCAGGCTTTATAGTGTTTGAAAGAATGTTCTTTCAAGTTCATATAAGAATGTAGCATTTTATTTCCAAAGTGTAGTAAGTCTTTGTTTTCTCACAGCAGGGTGATCGCACTACAATGTTGCAATTTTTATTTGCCCATCAAGTGGGCTTTTGGTGGAAATGACACACCACCAGCGGCATGTTGTCCACGAGAGATGGGTAGGATGGGGGGCGAGCATAAGTGGACAAGTTGTTCTTCTATTGGTATGTACTCAGGCTTTATAGTGTTTGATTGAATGTTCTTTCAAGTTCATATAAGAATGTAGCATTTTATTTCCAAAGTGTAGTAATTCTTTGTTTACTCACAGCAGGGTGATCGCACTACAAGGCTGCAATTTTTATTTGCCCATCAAGTGGGCTTTTGGTGGAAATGACACACCACCAGCAGCATGTTGCCCACGAGAGGGGGGTGGGATGGGGGGGCGAGCAGGACAGGACAAGTTGTTCTTGTATTGTTATGTACTCAGGCTTTATAGTGTTTGAAAGAATGCTCTTTCAAGTTCATATAAGAATGTAGCATTTTATTTCCAAAGTGTAGTAATTCTTTGTTTTCTCACAGCAGGGTGATCGCACTACAAGGCTGCTATTTTTATTTGCCCATCAAGTGGGCTTTTGGTGGAAATGACACACCACCAGCAGCATGTTGCTAACGAGAGGGGGGTGGGATGGAGGGGCGAGCAGGAGAGGACAAGTTGTTCTTCTATTCTTATGTACTCAGGCTTTATAGTGTTTGAAAGAATGTTCTTTCAAGTTCATATAAGAATGTAGCATTTTATTTCCAAAGTGTAGTAATTCTTTGTTTGCTCACAGCAGGGTGATTGCACTACAAGGCTGCAATTTTTATTTGCCCATCAAGTGGGCTTTTAGTGGAAATGACACACCACCAGCAGCGTGTTGCCCACGAGACTGGGGTGGGATGGGGGGGCGAGCAGGAGAGGACAAGTTGTTCTTCTATTGGTATGTACTCAGGCTTTATAGTGTTTGAAAGAATGTTCTTTCAAGTTCATATGAGAATGTAGCATTTTATTTCCAAAGTGTAGTAATTCTTTGTTTTCACACAGCAGGGTGATCGCACTACAAGGCTGCAATTTTTATTTGCCCATTAAGTGGGCTTTTGTTGGAAATAACACACCACCAGCAGCATGTTGCCCACGAGAGGGGGGTGGGTTGGGGGGGCGAGCAAGAGAGGACAAGTTCTTCTTCTATTGTTATGTACTCAGGCTTTATAGTGTTTGAAAGAATGTTCTTTCAAGTTCATATAAGAATGTAGCATTTTATTTCCAAAGTGTAGTAATTCTTTGTTTTCTCACAGCAGGGTGATCGCACTACAAGGCTGCAATATTTATTTGCCCATCAAGTGGGCTTTTGGTGGAAATGACACACCACCAGCAGCATGTTGCCCACGAGAGGGGGGTGGGATGGGGGGGGGGCGAGCAGGAGAGGACAAGTTGTTCTTCTATTGTTATGTACTCAGGCTTTATAGTGTTTGAAAGAATGTTCTTTCAAGTTCATATAAGAATGTAGCATTTTATTTCCAAAGTGTAGTAATTCTCTGTTTTCTCACAGCAGGGTGATCGCACTACAAGGCTGCAATTTTTATTTGCCCATCAAGTGGGCTTTTGGTGGAAATGACACACCACCAGCAGCATGTTGTCCATGAGAGGGGGATGGGACGGGGGGGCGAGCGTAAGAAGACAAGTTGTTCTTCTATTGGTATGTACTCAGGCTTTATAGTGTTTGAAAGAATGTTCTTTTAAGTTCATATAAGAATGTAGCATTTTATTTCCAAAGTGTAATAAGTCTTTGTTTTCTCACAGCAGGGTGATCGCACTAGAATGTTGCAATTTTTATTTGCCCATCAAGTGGGCTTTTGGTGGAAATGATACACCACCAGCAGCATGTTGTCCACGAGAGGGGGGTGGGATGGGAGTGCGAGCGTAAGAAGACAAGTTGTTCTTCTATTGGTATGTACTCAGGCTTTATAGTGTTTGAAAGAATGTTCTTTCAAGTTCATATAAGAATGTGGCATTTTATTTCCAAAGTGTAGTAAGTCTTTGTTTTCCCACAGCAGGGTGAACGCACTACAAGGCTGCAATTTTTATTTGCCCATCAGGTGGGCTTTTGGTGGAAATGACACACCACCAGCAGCATGTTGTCCACGAGAGGGGGGTGGGACGGGGGGGCGAGCATAAGAAGACAAGTTGTTCTTCTATTGGTATGTACTCAGGCTTTATAGTGTTTGAAAGAATGTTCTTTCAAGTTCATATAAGAATGTAGCATTTTATTTCCAAAGTGTAGTAAGTGTTTGTTTTCTCACAGCAGGGTGATCGCACTACAAGGCTGCAATTTTTATTTGCCCATCAAGTGGGCTTTTGGTGGAAATGACACACCACCAGCAGCATTTTGTCCACGAGAGGGGGATGGGACGGGGGGGGGGGGGGGGGGGGGGGGGGGGGGGGGGGAACGTAACAAGACAAGTTGTTCTTCTATTAGTATGTACTCAGGCTTTATAGTGTTTGAAAGAATGTTCTTTCAGGTTCATATAAGAATGTAGCATTTTATTTCCAAAGTGTAGTAAATCTTTGTTTCTCACAGAAGGGTGATCACACTACAAGGCTGCAATTTTTACTTGCTCATCTAGTGGGCTTTTCGTGGAAATGACACACCACCAGCAGCATGTTGCCCACGAGAGGGGGGTGGGATAGGGGGCGAGCAGGAGAGGACAAGTTGTTCTTCTATTGTTATGTACTCAGGCTTTATAGTGTTTCAAAGAATGTTCTTTCAAGTTCATATAAGAATGTAGCATTTTATTTCCAAAGTGTAGTAATTCTTTGTTTTCTCACTGCAGGGTGATCGCACTACAAGGCTGCAATTTTTATTTGCCCATCAAGTGGGCTTTTGGTGGAAATGACACACCACCAGCAGCATGTTGCCCACGAGAAGCGGGCGGGATGGGGGGGCGAGTAGGAGAGGACAAGTTGTTCTTCTATTGGTATGTACTCAGGCTTTATAGTGTTTGAAAGAATGTTCTTATAAGTTCATAAAAGAATGTAGCATTTTATTTCCAAAGTGTAGTAAGTCTTTGTTTTCTCACAGCAGGGTGATCGCACTACAAGGCTGCAATTTTTATTTGCCCATCAAGTGGGCTTTTGGGGGAAATGACACACCACCAGCAGCATGTTGCCCACAAGAGGGGGGTGGGATGGGGGGGCGAGCGTAAGAGGACAAGTTGTTCTTCTATTGGTATGTACTCAGGCTTTATAGTGTTTGAAAGAATGTTCTTTCAAGTTCATATAAGAATGTAGCATTTTATTTCCAAAGTGTAGTAAATCTTTGTTTCTCACAGCAGGGTGATCGCACTACAAGGCTGCAATTTTTATTTGCCCATCAAGTGGGCTTTTGGTGGAAATGACACACCACCAGCAGCATGTTGCCCACGAGAGGGGGGTGGGATGGGGGGGCGAGCAGGAGAGGACAAGTTGTTCTTCTATTGTTAGCTACTCAGGCTTTATAGTGTTTGAAAGAATGCTCTTTCAAGTTCATATAAGAATGTAGCATTTTATTTCCAAAGTGTAGTAATTCTTTGTTTTCTCACAGCAGGGTGATCGCACTACAAGGCTGCAATTTTTATTTGCCCATCAAGTGGGCTTTTGGTGGAAATGACACACCACCAGCAGCATGTTGCCCACGAGAGGGGGGTGGGATGGGGGGGCGAGCAGGAGAGGACAAGTTGTTCTTCTATTGTTATGTACTCAGGCTTTATAGTGTTTGAAAGAATGTTCTTTCAAGTTCATATAAGAATGTAGCATTTTATTTCCAAAGTGTAGTAATTCTTTGTTTTCTCGCAGCAGGGTGATTGCACTACAAGGCTGCAATTTTTATTTGCCCATCAAGTGGGCATTTAGTGGAAATGACACACCACCAGCAGCATGTTGCCCACGAGAGGGTGTGGGATGGGGGGGCGAGCAGGAGAGGACAAGTTGTTCTTCTATTGTTATGTACTCAGGCTTTATAGTGTTTGAAAGAATGTTCTTTCAAGTTCATATGAGAATGTAGCATTTTATTTCCAAAGTGTAGTAATTCTTTGTTTTCTCACAGCAGGGTGATCGCACTACAAGGCTGCAATTTTTATTTGCCCATTAAGTGGGCATTTGTTGGAAATGACACACCACCAGCAGCATGTTGCCCACGAGAGTGGGGTTGGATGGGGGGGCCAGCAGGAGAGGACAAGTTGTTCTTCTATTGTTATGTACTCAGGCTTTATAGTGTTTGAAAGAATGTTCTTTCAAGTTCATATAAGAATGTAGCATTTTTTTTCCAAAGTGTAGTAATTCTTTGTTTTCTCACAGCAGGGTGATCGCACTACAAGGCTGCAATTTTTATTTGCCCATCAAGTGGGCTTTTGGTGGAAATGACACACCACCAGCAGCATGTTGCCCACGAGAGGGGGGTGGGATGGGGGCGCGAGCAGGAGAGGACAAGTTGTTCTTCTATTGTTATGTACTCAGGCTTTATAGTGTTTGAATGAATGTTCTTTCAAGTTCTTATAAGAATGTAGCATTTTATTTCCAATGTGTAGTAATTCTTTGATTTCTCAGAGCAGGGTGATCGCACTATAAGGCTGCGATTTTTATTTGCCCATCAAGTCGGCTTTTTGTGGAAATGACACACCACCAGCAGCATGTTGCCCACGAGATGGGGGTGGGATGGGGGGGCGAGCAGGAGAGGACAAGTTGTTCTTCTATTGTTATGTACTCAGGCTTTATAGTGTTTGAAAGAATGTTCTTTCAAGTTCATATAAGAATGTAGCATTTTATTTCCAAAGTGTAGTAATTCTTTGTTTTCTCAGAGCAGGGTGATCGCACTACAAGGCTGCAATTATTATTTGCCCATCAAGTGGGCTTTTGGTGTAAATGACACACCACCAGCAGCATGTTGCCCACGAGAGGGGGGTGGGATGGGGGGGTGAGCAGGAGAGGACAAGTTGTTCTTCTATTGTTATGTACTCAGGCTATATAGTGTTTGAAAGAATGTTCTTTCAAGTTCATATAAGAATGTAGCATTTTATTTCCAAAGTGTAGTAATTCTTTGTTTTCTCACAGCAGGGTGATCGCACTACAAGGCTGCAATTTTTATTTGCCCAGCAAGTGGGCTTTTGGTGGAAATGACACACCACCAGCAGCATGTTGCCCACGAGAGGGGGGTGGGATGGGGGGGCGAGCAGGAGAGGACAAGTTGTTCTTCTATTGTTATGTACTCCGGCTTTATAGTGTTTGAAAGAATGTTCTTTCAAGTTCATATAAGAATGTAGCATTTTATTTCCAAAGTGTAGTAATTCTTTGTTTTCTCACAGCAGGGTGATCGCACTACAAGGCTGCAATTTTTATTTGCCCATCAAGTGGGCTTTTGGTGGAAATGACACACCACCAGCAGCATGTTGCCCACGAGAGGGGGGTGGGTTGGGGGGGCGAGCAGGAGAGGAAAAGTTGTTCTTCTATTGGTATGTACTCAGGCTTTATAGTGTTTGAAAGAATGTTCTTTCAAGTTCATATCAGAATGTAGCATTTTATTTCCAAAGTGTAGTAATTCTTTGTTTTCTCACAGCAGGGTGATCGCTCTACAAGGCTGCAATTTTTATTTGCCCAGCAAGTGGGCTTTTGGTGGAAATGACACACCACCAGCAGCATGTTGCCCACGAGAGGAGGGTGGGATGGGGCGGCGAGCAGGAGAGGACAAGTTGTTCTTCTATTGGTATGTACTCAGGCTTTATAGTGTTTGAAAGAATGTTCTATCAAGTTCATATAAGAATGTAGCATTTTATTTCCAAAGTGTAGTAAGTCTTTGTTTTCTCACAGCAGAGTGATCGCACTACAATGTTGCAATTTTTATTTGCTCGTCAAGTGGGCTTTTGGTGGAAATGACACACCACCAGCAGCATGTTGCCCACGAGAGGGGGGTGGGATGGGGGGGCGAGCAGGAGAGGACAAGTTGTTCTTCTATTGTTATGTACTCAGGCTTTATAGTGTTTGAAAGAATGTTCTTTCAAGTTCATATAAGAATGTAGCATTTTATTTCCAAAGTGTAGTAATTCTTTGTTTTCTCACAGCAGGGTGATCGCACTACAAGGCTGCAATTTTTATTTGCCCATCAAGTGGGGTTTTGGTGGAAATGACACACCACCAGCAGCATGTTGCCCACGAGAGGGGGGTGGGATGGGGGGGCGAGCAGTTGAGGACAAGTTGTTCTTCTATTGTTATGTACTCAGGCTTTATAGTGTTTGAAAGAATGTTCTTTCAAGTTCATATAAGAATGTAGCATTTTATTTCCAAAGTGTAGTAATTCTTTGTTTTCTCGCAGCAGGGTGATTGCACTACAAGGCTGCAATTTTTATTTGCCCATCAAGTGGGCTTTTAGTGGAAATGACACACCACCAGCAGCATGTTGCCCACGAGAGGGGGGTGGGATGGGGGGGCGAGCAGGAGAGGACAAGTTGTTCTTCTATTGTTATGTACTCAGGCTTTATAGTGTTTGAAAGAATGTTCTTTCAAGTTCATATAAGAATGTAGCATTTTATTTCCAAAGTGTAGTAATTCTTTGTTTTCTCACAGCAGGGTGATCGCACTATAAGGCTGCAATTTTTATTTGCCCATTAAGTGGGCATTTGTTGGAAATGACACACCACCAGCAGCATGTTGCCCACGAGAGTGGGGTTGGATGGGGGGGCGAGCAGGAGAGGACAAGTTGTTCTTCTATTGTTATGTACTCAGGCTTTATAGTGTTTGAAAGAATGTTCTTTTAAGTTCATATAAGAATGTAGCATTTTTTTTCCAAAGTGTAGTAATTCTTTGTTTTCTCACAGCAGGGTGATCGCACTACAAGGCTGCAATTTTTATTTGCCCATCAAGTGGGCTTTTGGTGGAAATGACACACCACCAGCAGCATGTTGCCCACGAGAGGGGGGTGGGATGGGGGCGCGAGCAGGAGAGGACAAGTTGTTCTTCTATTGTTATGTACTCAGGCTTTATAGTGTTTGAATGAATGTTCTTTCAAGTTCATATAAGAATGTAGCATTTTATTTCCAAAGTGTTGTAATTCTTTGATTTCTCACAGCAGGGTGATCGCACTATAAGGCTGCAATTTTTATTTGCCCATCAAGTCGGCTTTTGGTGGAAATGACACACCACCAGCAGCATGTTGCCCACGAGATGGGGGTGGGATGGGGGGGCGAGCAGGAGAGGACAAGTTGTTCTTCTATTGTTATGTACTCAGGCTTTATAGTGTTTGAAAGAATGTTCTTTCAAGTTCATATAAGAATGTAGCATTTTATTTCCAAAGTGTAGTAATTCTTTGTATTCTCAGAGCAGGGTGATCGCACTACAAGGCTGCAATTGTTATTTGCCCATCAAGTGGGCTTTTGGTGGAAATGACACACCACCAGCAGCATGTTGCCCACGAGAGGGGGGTGGGATGGGGGGGTGAGCAGGAGAGGACAAGTTGTTCTTCTATTGTTATGTACTCAGGCTATATAGTGTTTGAAAGAATGTTCTTTCAAGTTCATATAAGAATGTAGCATTTTATTTCCAAAGTGTAGTAATTCTTTGTTTTCTCACAGCAGGGTGATCGCACTACAAGGCTGCAATTTTTATTTGCCCAGCAAGTGGGCTTTTGGTGGAAATGACACACCACCAGCAGCATGTTGCCCACGAGAGGGGGGTGGGATGGGGGGGCGAGCAGGAGAGGACAAGTTGTTCTTCTATTGTTATGTACTCCGGCTTTATAGTGTTTGAAAGAATGTTCTTTCAAGTTCATATAAGAATGTAGCATTTTATTTCCAAAGTGTAGTAATTCTTTGTTTTCTCACAGCAGGGTGATCGCACTACAAGGCTGCAATTTCTATTTGCCCATCAAGTGGGCTTTTGGTGGAAATGACACACCACCAGCAGCATGTTGCCCACGAGAGGGGGGTGGGTTGGGGGGGCGAGAAGGAGAGGACAAGTTGTTCTTCTATTGGTATGTACTCAGGCTTTATAGTGTTTGAATAAATGTTCTTTCAAGTTCATATAAGAATGTAGCATTTTATTTCCAAAGTGTAGTAATTCTTTGTTTTCTCACAGCAGGGTGATCGCGCTACAAGGCTGCAATTTTTATTTGCCCATCAAGGGGGCTTTTGGTGGAAATGACACACCACCAGCAGCATGTTGCCCACGAGAGGGGGGTGGGATGGGGGGGCGAGCAGGAGAGGACAAGTTGATCTTCTATTGGTATGTACTCAGGCTTTATAGTGTTTGAAAGAATGTTCTTTCAAGTTCATATAAGAATGTAGCATTTTATTTCCAAAGTGTACTAAGTCTTTGTTTTCTCACAGCAGAGTGATCGCACTACAATGTTGCAATTTTTATTTGCCCGTCAAGTGGGCTTTTGGTGGAAATGACACACCACCAGCAGCATGTTGCCCACGAGAGGGGGGTGGGATGGGGGGGCGAGCAGGAGAGGACAAGTTGTTCTTCTATTGTTAGCTACTCAGGCTTTATAGTGTTTGAAAGAATGCTCTTTCAAGTTCATATAAGAATGTAGCATTTTATTTCCAAAGTGTAGTAATTCTTTGTTTTCTCGCAGCAGGGTGATTGCACTACAAGGCTGCAATTTTTATTTGCCCATCTAATTGGCTTTTAGTGGAAATGACACACCACCAGCAGCATGTTGCCCACGAGAGGGGGGTGGGATGGGGGGGCGAGCAGGAAAGGACAAGTTGTTCTTCTATTGTTATGTACTCAGGCTTTATAGTGTTTGAAAGAATGTTCTTTCAAGTTCATATAAGAATGTAGCATTTTATTTCCAAAGTGTAGTAATTCTTTGTTTTCTCACAGCAGGGTGATCGCACTACAAGGCTGCAATTTTTATTTGCCCATTAAGTGGGCATTTGTTGGAAATGACACACCACCAGCAGCATGTTGCCCACGAGAGTGGGGTTGGATGGGGGGGCGAGCAGGAGGGGACAAGTTGTTCTTCTATTGTTATGTACTCAGGCTTTATAGTGTTTGAAAGAATGTTCTTTCAAGTTCATATAAGAATGTAGCATTTTTTTTCCAAAGTGTAGTAATTCTTTGTATTCTCACAGCAGGGTGATCGCACTACAAGGCTGCAATTTTTATTTGCCCATCAAGTGGGCTTTTGGTGGAAATGACACACCACCAGCAGCATGTTGCCCACGAGAGGGGGGTGGGATGGGGGCGCGAGCAGGAGAGGACAAGTTGTTCTTCTATTGTTATGTACTCAGGCTTTATAGTGTTTGAATGAATGTTCTTTCAAGTTCATATAAGAATGTAGCATTTTATTTCCAAAGTGTAGTAATTCTTTGATTTCTCACAGCAGGGTGATCGCACTATAAGGCTGCAATTTTTATTTGCCCATCAAGTCGGCTTATGGTGGAAATGACACACCACCAGCAGCATGTTGCCCACGAGATGGGGGTGGGATGGGGGGGCGAGCAGGAGAGGGCAAGTTGTTCTTCTACTGTTATGTACTCAGGCTTTATAGTGTTTGAAAGAATGTTCTTTCAAGTTCATATAAGAATGTAGCATTTTATTTCCAAAGTGCAGTAATTCTTTGTTTTCTCAGAGCAGGGTGATCGCACTACAAGGCTGCAATTATTATTTGCCCATCAAGTGGGCTTTTGGTGTAAATGACACACCACCAGCAGCATGTTGCCCACGAGAGGGGGGTGGGATGGGGGGGTGAGCAGGAGAGGACAAGTTGTTCTTCTATTGTTATGTACTCAGGCTATATAGTGTTTGAAAGAATGTTCTTTCAAGTTCATATAAGAATGTAGCATTTTATTTCCAAAGTGTAGTAATTCTTTGTTTTCTCACAGCAGGGTGATCGCACTACAAGGCTGCAATTTTTATTTGCCCAGCAAGTGGGCTTTTGGTGGAAATGACACACCACCAGCAGCATGTTGCCCACGAGAGGGGGGTGGAATGGGGGGGCGAGCATTAGAGGACAAGTTGTTCTTTTATTGTTATGTACTCCGGGTTTATGGTGTTTGAAAGAATGTTCTTTCAAGTTCATATAAGAATGTAGCATTTTATTTCCAAAGTGTAGTAATTCTTTGTTTTCTCACAGCAGGGTGATCGCACTACAAGGCTGCAATTTTTATTTGCCCATCAAGTGGGCTTTTGGTGGAAATGACACACCACCAGCAGCATGTTGCCCACGAGAGGGGGGTGGGTTGGGGGGGCGAGCAGGAGAGGACAAGTTGTTCTTCTATTGGTATGTACTCAGGCTTTATAGTGTTTGAATAAATGTTCTTTCAAGTTCATATAAGAATGTAGCATTTTATTTCCAAAGTGTAGTAATTCTTTGTTTTCTCACAGCAGGGTGATCGCGCTACAAGGCTGCAATTTTTATTTGCCCATCAAGTGGGCTTTTGGTGGAAATGACACACCACCAGCAGCATGTTGCCCACGAGAGGGGGGTGGGATGGGGTGGCGAGCAGGAGAGGACAAGTTGATCTTCTATTGGTATGTACTCAGGCTTTATAGTGTTTGAAAGAATGTTCTTTCAAGTTCATATAAGAATGTAGCATTTTATTTCCAAAGTGTAGTAATTCTTTGTTTTCTCACAGCAGGGTGATCGCTCTACAAGGCTGCAATTTTTATTTGCCCAGCAAGTGGGCTTTTGGTGGAAATGACACACCACCAGCAGCATGTTGCCCACGAGAGGAGGGTGGGATGGGGCGGCGAGCAGGAGAGGACAAGTTGTTCTTCTATTGGTATGTACTCAGGCTTTATAGTGTTTGAAAGAATGTTCTATCAAGTTCATATAAGAATGTAGCATTTTATTTCCAAAGTGTAGTAAGTCTTTGTTTTCTCACAGCAGAGTGATCGCACTACAATGTTGCAATTTTTATTTGCCCGTCAAGTGGGCTTTTGGTGGAAATGACACACCACCAGCAGCATGTTGTCCACGAGAGGGGGGTGGGATGGGGGGGCGAGCGTAAGAGGACAAGTTGTTCTTCTATTGGTATGTACTCAGGCTTTATAGTGTTTGAAAGAATGTTCTTTCAAGTTCATATAAGAATGTAGCATTTTATTTCCAAAGTGTAGTAAATCTTTGTTTCTCACAGCAGGGTGATCGCACTACAAGGCTGCAATTTGTATTTGCCCATCAAGTGGGCTTTTGGTGGAAATGACACACCACCAGCAGCATGTTGTCCACGAGAGTGGGATGGAACGGGGGGGCGAGCGTAAGAAGACAAGTTGTTCTTCTATTGGTATGTACTCAGGCTTTATAGTGTTTGAAAGAATGTTCTCTCAAGTTCATATAAAAATGTAGCATTTTATTTGCAAAGTGTAGTAAGTCTTTGTTTTCTCACAGCAGGGTGATCGCACTACAATGTTGCAGTTTTTATTTGTCCATCAAGTGGGCTTTTGGTGGAAATGACACACCACCAGCAGCTTGATGCCCACGAGAGGGGGTTGGGATGGCGGGGCGAGCAGGAGAGGACAAGTTGTTCTTCTATTGTTATGTACTCAGGCTTTATAGTGTTTGAAAGAATGTTCTTTCAAGTTCATATAAGAATGTAGCATTTTATTTCCAAAGTGTAGTAATTCTTTGTTTTCTCACAGCAGGGTGATCGTACTACAAGGCTGCAATTTTTATTTGCCCATCAAGTGGGCTTTTGGTGGAAATGACACACCACCAGCAGCATGTTGCCCACGAGAGGGGGGTGGGATGGGGGGCGAGCAGGAGAGGACAAGTTGTTCTTCTATTGTTATGTACTCAGGCTTTATACTGTTTGAAAGAATGTTCTTTCAAGTTCATATAAGAATGTAGCATTTTATTTCCAAAGTGTAGTAATTCTTTGTTTTCTCACAGCAGGGTGATCGCACTACAAGGCTGCAATTTTTATTTGCCCATCAAGTGGGCTTTTGGTGGAAATGACACACCACCAGCAGCATGTTGTCCACGAGAGGGGGATGGGAAGAAGGGGCGAGCGTAAGAAGACAAGTTGTTCTTCTATTGGTATGTACTCAGGCTTTATAGTGTTTGAAAGAATGTTCTATCAAGTTCATATAAGAATGTAGCATTTTATTTCCAAAGTGTAGTAAGACTTTGTTTTCTCACAGCAGAGTGATCGCACTACAATGTTGCAATTTTTATTTGCCCGTCAAGTGGGCTTTTGGTGGAAATGACACACCACCAGCAGCATGTTGTCCACGAGAGGGGGGTGGGATGGGGGGGCGAGCATAAGAGGAGAAGTTGTTCTTCTATTGGTATGTACTCAGGCTTTATAGTGTTTGAAAGAATGTTCTGTCAAGTTCATATAAGAATGTAGCATTTTATTTCCAAAGTGTAGTAAGTCTTTGTTTTCTCACAGCAGAGTGATCGCACTACAATTTTGCAATTTTTATTTCCCCGTCAAGTGGGCTTTTGGTGGAAATGACACACCACCAGCAGCATGTTGTCCACGAGAGGGGGGTGGGATGGGGGGGAGAGCGTAAGAGGACAAGTTGTTCTTCTATTGGTATGTACTCAGGCTTTATAGTGTTTGAAAGAATGTTCTTTCAAGTTCATATAAGAATGTAGCATTTTATTTCCAAAGTGTAGTAAATCTTTGTTTCTCACAGCAGGGTGATCGCACTACAAGGCTGCAATTTTTATTTGCCCATCAAGTGGGCTTTTGGTGGAAATGACACACCACCAGCAGCATGTTGTCCACGAGAGGGGGATGGGACGGGGGGGCGAGCGTAAGAAGACAAGTTGTTCTTCTATTGGTATGTACTCAGTCTTTATAGTGTTTGAAAGAATGTTCTTTCAAGTTCATATAAGAATGTAGCATTTTTTTTCCAAAGTGTAGTAATTCTTTGTTTTCTCACAGCAGGGTGATCGCACTACAAGGCTGCAATTTTTATTTGCCCATCAAGTGGGCTTTTGGTGGAAATGATACACCACCAGCAGCATGATGCCCACGAGAGGGGGGTGGGATGGGGGGGTGAGCAGGAGAGGACCAGTTGTTCTTCTATTGTTATGTACTCAGGCTTTATGGTGTTTGAAAGAATGTTCTTTCAAGTTCATATAAGAATGTAGCATTTTATTTCCAAAGTGTAGTAATTCTTTGTTTTCTCACAGCAGGGTGATCGCACTACAAGGCTGCAATTTTTATTTGCCCATCAAGTGGGCTTTTGGTGGAAATGACACACCACCAGCAGCATGTTGCCCACGAGAGGGGGGTGGGATGGGGGGCGACCAGGAGAGGACAAGTTGTTCTTCTATTGTTATGTACTCAGGCTTTATAGTGTTTGAAAGAATGTTCTTTCAAGTTCATATAAGAATGTAGCATTTTATTTCCAAAGTGTAGTAATTCTTTGTTTTCTCACAGCAGGGTGATCGCACTACAAGGCTGAATTTTTATTTGCCATCAAGTGGGCTTTTGGTGGAAATGACACACCACCAGCAGCATGTTGCCCACAAGAGGGGGGTGGGATTGGGGGGCGAGCAGGAGAGGACAAGTTGATCTTCTATTGGTATGTACTCAGGCTTTATAGTGTTTGAAAGAATGTTCTTTCAAGTTCATATAAGAATGTAGCATTTTATTTCCAAAGTGTAGTAATCTTTGTTTTCTCACAGCAGGGTGATCGCACTACAGGGCTGCAATTTTTATTTGCCCATCAAGTGGGCTTTTGGTGGAAATGACACACCACCAGCAGCATGATGCCCACGAGAGGGGGGTGGGATGGGGGGGCGAGCAGCAGAGGTCAAGTTGTTCTTCTATTGGTATGTACTCAGGCTTTATAGTGTTTGAAAGAATGTTCTTTCAAGTTCATATAAGAATGTAGCATTTTATTTCCAAAGTGTAGTAAGTCTTTGTTTTCTCACAGCAGGGTGTTCGCACTACAAGGCTGCAATATTTATTTGCCCATCAAGTGGGCGTTTGGTGGAAATGACACACCACCAGCAGCATGATGCCCACGAGAGGGGGGTGGGATGGGGGGGCGAGCAGGAGAGGACAAGTTGTTCTTCTATTGTTATGTACTCAGGCTTTATAGTGTTTGAAAGAATGTTCTTTCAAGTTCATATAAGAATGTAGCATTTTATTTCCAAAGTGTAGTAAGTCTTTGTTTTCTCACAGCAGGGTGATCGCACTACAAGGCAGCAATTTTTATTTGCCCATCAAGTGGGGTTTTGGTGGAATTGACACACCATCAGCAGCATGTTGTCCACGAGAGGGGGATGGGAAGGGGGGGCGAGCGTAAGAAGACAAGTTGTTCTTCTATTGGTATGTACTCAGGCTTTATAGTGTTTGAAACAATGTTCTATCAAGTTCATATAAGAATGTAGCATTTTATTTCCAAAGTGTAGTAAGTCTTTGTTTTCTCACAGCAGGGTGATCGCACTACAATGTTGCAATTTTTATTTGCCCATCAAGTGGGCTTTTGGTGGAAATGACACACCACCAGCAGCATGTTGCCCACGAGAGGCGGCTGGGTTGGTGGGGCGAGCAGGAGAGGACAAGTTGTTCTTCTATTGTTATGTACTCAGGCTTTATAGTGTTTGAAAGAATGTTCTTTCAAGTTCATATAAGAACATAGCATTTTATTTCCAAAGTGTAGTAAATCTTTGTTTCTCACAGCTGGGTGATCGCACTACAAGGCTGCAATTTTGATTTTCCCATCAAGTGGGCTTTTGGTGGAAATGACACACTACCAGCAGCATGTTGTCCACGAGAGGAGGATGGGACGGGGGGGCGAGCGTAAGAAGACAAGTTGTTCTTCTATTGGTATGTACTCAGGCTTTATAGTGTTTGAAAAAATGTTCTTTCAAGTTCATATAAGAATGTAGTATTTTATTTCCAAAGTGTAGTAAGTCTTTGTATTCTCACAGCAGGGTGATCGCACTACAATGTTGCAATTTTTATTTGCCCATCAAGTGGGCTTTTGGTGGAAATGACACACCACCAGCAGCATGATGCCCACGAGAGGGGGGTGGGATGGGGGGGCGAGCAGGAGAGGACAAGTTGTTCTTCTATTGTTATGTACTCAGGCTTTATAGTGTTTGAAAGAATGTTCTTTCAAGTTCATATAAGAATGTAGCATTTTATTTCCAAAGTGTAGTAAATCTTTGTTTTCTCACAGCAGGGTGATCGCACTACAAGGCTGCAATTTTGATTTGCCCATCAAGTGGGCTTTTGGTGGAAATGACACACCACCAGCAGCATGTTGCCCACGAGAGGGGGGTGGGATGGGGGGGCGAGCAGGAGAGGACAAGTTGTTCTTCTATTGTTATGTACTCAGGCTTTATAGTGTTTGAAAGAATGTTCTATCAAGTTCATATAAGAATGTAGCATTTTATTTCCAAAGTGTAGTAAGTCTTTGTTTTCTCACAGCAGAGTGATCGCACTACAATGTTGCAATTTTTATTTGCCCGTCAAGTGGGCTTTTGGTGGAAATGACACACCACCAGCAGCATGTTGTCCACGAGAGGGGGGTGGGATGGGGGGGATAGCGTAAGAGGACAAGTTGTTCTTCTATTGGTATGTACTCAGGCCTTATAGTGTTTGAAAGAATGTTCTTTCAAGTTCATATAAGAATGTAGCATTTTATTTCCAAAGTGTAGTAAATCTTTGTTTCTCACAGCAGGGTGATCGCACTACAAGGCTGCAATTTTTATTTGCCCATCAAGTGGGCTTTTGGTGGAAATGACACACCACCAGCAGCATGTTGTCCACGAGAGTGGGATGGGACGGGGGGGCGAGCGTAAGAAGACAAGTTGTTCTTCTATTGTTATGTACTCAGGCTTTATAGTGTTTGAAAGAATGTTCTTTCAAGTTCATATAAGAATGTAGCATTTTATTTCCAAAGTGTAGTAAATCTTTGTTTTCTCACAGCTGGGTGATCGCACTACAAGGCTGCAATTTTTATTCGCCCATCAAGTGGGCTTTTGGTGGAAATGACACACCACCAGCAGCATGTTGCCCACGAGAGGGGGGTGGGATTGGGGGGCGAGCAGGAGAGGACAAGTTGTTCTTCTATTGTTATGTACTCAGGCTTTTTAGTGTTTGAAAGTATGTTCTTCCAAGTTCATATAAGAATGTAGCATTTTATTTCCAAAGTGTAGTAATTCTTTATTTCTCACAGCAGGGTGATCGCACTACAAGGCTGCAATTTTTATTTGCCCATCAAGTGGGCTTTTGGTGGAAATGACACACCACCAGCAGCATGTTGCCCACGAGAGGGGGGTGGGATGGGGGGCGACCAGGAGAGGGCAAGTTGTTCTTCTATTGTTATGTACTCAGGCTTTATAGTGTTTGAAAGAGTGTTCTTTCAAGTTCATATAAGAATGTAGCATTTTATTTCCAAAGTGTAGTAATTCTTTGTTTTCTCACAGCAGGGTGATCGCACTACAAGGCTGCAATTTTTATTTGCCCAGCAAGTGGGCTTTTGGTGGAAATGACACACCACCAGCACCATGTTGCCCATGAGAGGGGGGTGGGATGGGGGGGCGAGCAGGAGAGGACAAGTTGTTCTTCTATTGTTATGTACTCAGGCTTTTTAGTGTTTGAAAGAATGTTCTTCCAAGTTCATATAAGAATGTAGCATTTTATTTCCAAAGTGTAGTAATTCTTTATTTCTCACAGCAGGGTGACCGCACTACAAGGCTGCAATTTTTATTTGCCCATCAAGTGGGCTTTTGGTGGAAATGACACACCACCAGCAGCATGTTGCCCACGAGAGGGGGGTGGGATGGGGGGCGACCAGGAGAGGACAAGTTGTTCTTCTATTGTTATGTACTCAGGCTTTATAGTGTTTGAAAGAATGTTCTTTCAAGTTCATATAAGAATGTAGCATTTTATTTCCAAAGTGTAGTAATTCTTTGTTTTCTCACAGCAGGGTGATCGCACTACAAGGCTGCAATTTTTATTTGCCATCAAGTGGGCTTTTGGTGGAAATGACACACCACCAGCAGCATGTTGCCCACAAGAGGGGGGTGGGATTGGGGGGCGAGCAGGAGAGGACAAGTTGATCTTCTATTGGTATGTACTCAGGCTTTATAGTGTTTGAAAGAATGTTCTTTCAAGTTCATATAAGAATGTAGCATTTTATTTCCAAAGTGTAGTAATCTTTGTTTTCTCACAGCAGGGTGATCGCACTACAGGGCTGCAATTTTTATTTGCCCATCAAGTGGGCTTTTGGTGGAAATGACACACCACCAGCAGCATGATGCCCACGAGAGGGGGGTGGGATGGGGGGGCGAGCAGGAGAGGTCAAGTTGTTCTTCTATTGGTATGTACTCAGGCTTTATAGTGTTTGAAAGAATGTTCTTTCAAGTTCATATAAGAATGTAGCATTTTATTTCCAAAGTGTAGTAAGTCTTTGTTTTCTCACAGCAGGGTGTTCGCACTACAAGGCTGCAATATTTATTTGCCCATCAAGTGGGCGTTTGGTGGAAATGACACACCACCAGCAGCATGATGCCCACGAGAGGGGGGTGGGATGGGGGGGCGAGCAGGAGAGGACAAGTTGTTCTTCTATTGTTATGTAATCAGGCTTTATAGTGTTTGAAAGAATGTTCTTTCAAGTTCATATAAGAATGTAGCATTTTATTTCCAAAGTGTAGTAAATCTTTGTTTTCTCACAGCAGGGTGATCGCACTACAAGGCTGCAATTTTGATTTGCCCATCAAGTGGGCTTTTGGTGGAAATGACACACCACCAGCAGCATGTTGCCCACGAGAGGGGGGTGGGATGGGGGGGCGAGCAGGAGAGGACAAGTTGTTCTTCTATTGTTATGTATTCAGGCTTTTTAGTGTTTGAAAGAATGTTCTTTAAAGTTCATATAAGAATGTAGCATTTTATTTCCAAAGTGTAGTAATTCTCTGTTTTCTCACAGCAGGGTGATCGCACTACAAGGCTGCAATTTTTATTTGCCCATCAAGTGGGCTTTTGGTGGAAATGACACAGGCTTTTTAGTGTTTGAAAGAATGTTCTTCCAAGTTCATATAAGAATGTAGCATTTTATTTCCAAAGTGTAGTAATTCTTTATTTCTCACAGCAGGGTGACCGCACTACAAGGCTGCAATTTTTATTTGCCCATCAAGTGGGCTTTTGGTGGAAATGACACACCACCAGCAGCATGTTGCCCACGAGAGGGGGGTGGGATGGGGGGCGACCAGGAGAGGACAAGTTGTTCTTCTATTGTTATGTACTCAGGCTTTATAGTGTTTGAAAGAATGTTCTTTCAAGTTCATATAAGAATGTAGCATTTTATTTCCAAAGTGTAGTAATTCTTTGTTTTCTCACAGCAGGGTGATCGCACTACAAGGCTGCAATTTTTATTTGCCATCAAGTGGGCTTTTGGTGGAAATGACACACCACCAGCAGCATGTTGCCCACAAGAGGGGGGTGGGATTGGGGGGCGAGCAGGAGAGGACAAGTTGATCTACTATTGGTATGTACTCAGGCTTTATAGTGTTTGAAAGAATGTTCTTTCAAGTTCATATAAGAATGTAGCATTTTATTTCCAAAGTGTAGTAATCTTTGTTTTCTCACAGCAGGGTGATCGCACTACAGGGCTGCAATTTTTATTTGCCCATCAAGTGGGCTTTTGGTGGAAATGACACACCACCAGCAGCATGATGCCCACGAGAGGGGGGTGGGATGGGGGGGCGAGCAGGAGAGGTCAAGTTGTTCTTCTATTGGTATGTACTCAGGCTTTATAGTGTTTGAAAGAATGTTCTTTCAAGTTCATATAAGAATGTAGCATTTTATTTCCAAAGTGTAGTAAGTCTTTGTTTTCTCACAGCAGGGTGTTCGCACTACAAGGCTGCAATATTTATTTGCCCATCAAGGTTGCGTTTGGTGGAAATGACACACCACCAGCAGCATGATGCCCACGAGAGGGGGGTGGGATGGGGGGGCGAGCAGGAGAGGACAAGTTGTTCTTCTATTGTTATGTAATCAGGCTTTATAGTGTTTGAAAGAATGTTCTTTCAAGTTCATATAAGAATGTAGCATTTTATTTCCAAAGTGTAGTAAATCTTTGTTTTCTCACAGCAGGGTGATCGCACTACAAGGCTGCAATTTTGATTTGCCCATCAAGTGGGCTTTTGGTGGAAATGACACACCACCAGCAGCATGTTGCCCACGAGAGGGGGGTGGGATGGGGGGGCGAGCAGGAGAGGACAAGTTGTTCTTCTATTGTTATGTACTCAGGCTTTTTAGTGTTTGAAAGAATGTTCTTTAAAGTTCATATAAGAATGTAGCATTTTATTTCCAAAGTGTAGTAATTCTCTGTTTTCTCACAGCAGGGTGATCGCACTACAAGGCTGCAATTTTTATTTGCCCATCAAGTGGGCTTTTGGTGGAAATGACACACCACCAGCAGCATGTTGCCCACGAGAGGGGGATGGGATGGGGCGGCGAGCAGGAGAGGACAAGTTGTTCTTCTATTGTTATGTACTCAGGCTTTATAGTGTTTGAAAGAATGTTCTTTCAAGTTCATATAAGAATGTAGCATTTTATTTCCAAAGTGTAGTAATTCTTTGTTTTCTCACAGCAGGGTGATCGCACTACTAGGCTGCAATTTTTATTTGCCCATCAAGTGGGCATTTGGTGGAAATGACACACCACCACCAGCATGTTGCCCACGAGAGGGGGGTGGGATGGGGGGGCGAGCAGGAGAGGACAAGTTGTTCTTCTATTGTTATGTACTCAGGCTTTATAGTGTTTGAAGGAATGTTCTTTCAAGTTCATATAAGAATGTAGCATTTTATTTCCAAAGTGTAGTAATTCTTTGTTTTCTCACAGCAGGGTGATCGCACTACAAGGCTGAAATTTTTATTTGCCCATCAAGTGGGCTTTTGGTGGAAATGACACACCACCAGCAGCATGTTGCCCACGAGAGGGGGGCGGGATGGGGCGGCGAGCAGGAGAGGACAAGTTGTTCTTCTATTGTTATGTACTCAGGCTTTATAGTGTTTCAAAGAATGTTCTTTCAAGTTCATATAAGAATGTAGCATTTTATTTCCAAAGTGTAGTAATTCTTTGTTTTCTCACAGCAGGGTGATCGCACTACAAGGCTGCAATTTTTATTTGCCCATCAAGTGGGCTTTTGGTGGAAATGACACACCACCAGCAGCATGTGGCCCACGAGAGGGGGGTGCGATGGGGGGGCGAGCAGGAGAGGACAAGTTGTTCTTCTATTGTTATGTACTCAGGCTTTATAGTGTTTGAAAGAATGATCTTTCAAGTTCATATAAGAATGTAGCATGTTATTTCCAAAGTGTAGTAATTCTTTGTTTTCTCACAGCAGGGTGATCGCACTACAAGGCTGCAATTTTTATTTGCCCATCACGTGGGCTTTTAATGGAAATGACACACCACCAGCAGCATTTTGCCCACGAGAAGGGGGTGGGATGGGGCGGCGAGCAGGAGAGGACAAGTTGTTCTTCTATTGTTATGTACTCAGGCTTTATAATGTTTGAAAGAATGTTCTTTCAAGTTCATATATGAATGTAGCATTTTATTTCCAAAGTGTAGTAATTTCTTGTTTTCTCACAGCAGGGTGATCGCACTACAAGGCTGCAATTTTTATTTGCCCATCAAGTGGGCTTTTGGTGGAAATGACACACCACCAGCAGCATGTTGCCCACGAGAGGGGGGTGGGATGGGGGGGCGAGCAGGAGAATACAAGTTGTTCCTCTATTGTTATGTACTCGGGCTTTATAGTGTTTGAAAGAATGTTCTTTCAAGTTCATATAAGAATGTAGCATTTTATTTCCAAAGTGTAGTAATTGTTTGTTTTCTCACAGCAGGGTGATCGCACTACAAGGCTGCAATTTTTATTTGCCCATCAAGTGGGCTTTTGGTGGAAATGACACACCACCAGCAGCATGTTGCCCACGAGAGGGGGGTGGGATGGGGGGGCGAGCAGGAGAGGACAAGTTGTTCTTCTATAGTTATGTACTCAGGCTTTATAGCGTTTGAAAGAATGTTCTTTCAAGTTCATATAAGAATGTAGCATCTTATTTCCAAAGTGTAGTAAGTCTTTGTTTTCTCACAGCAGGGTGATCGCACTACAATGTTGCAATTTTTATTTGCCTATCAAGTGGGCTTTTGGTGGAAATGACACACCACCAGCAGCATGATGCCCACGAGAGGGGGGTGGGATTGGGGGGCGAGCAGGAGAGGACAAGTTGTTCTTCTATTGTTATGTACTCAGGCTTTATAGTGTTTGAAAGAATGTTCTTTCAAGTTCATATAAGAATGTAGCATTTTATTTCCAAAGTGTAGTAATTCTTTGTTTTCTCACAGCAGGGTGATCGCACTACAAGGCTGCAATTTTTATTTGCCCATCAAGTGGGCTTTTGGTGGAAATGACACACCACCAGCAATATGTTGCCCACGAGAGGGGGGTGGGATGAGGCGGCGAGCAGGAGAGGACAAGTTGTTCTTCTATTGTTATGTACTCAGGCTTTATAGTGTTTGAAAGAATGTTCTTTCAAGTTCATATAAGAATGTAGCATTTTATTTCCAAAGTGTAGTAATTCTTTGTTTTCTCACAGCAGGGTGATCGCACTACAAGGCTGTAATTTTTATTTGCCCATCAAGTGGGATTTTGGTGGAAATGACACACCACCAGCAGCATGTTGCCCACGAGAGGGGGGTGGGATGGGGGGGCGAGCAGGAGAGGACAAGTTGTTCTTCTATTGTTATGTACTCAGGCTTTATAGTGTTTGAAAGAATGTTTTTTCAAGTTCATATAAGAATGTAGCATTTTATTTCCAAAGTGTAGTAATTCTTTGTTTTCTCACAGCAGGGTGATCGCACTACTAGGCTGCAATTTTTATTTGCCCATCAAGTGGGCTTTTGGTGGAAATGACACACCACCAGAAGCATGTTGCCCACGAGAGGGGGGTGGGATGGGGCGGCGAGCAGGAGAGGACAAGTTGTTCTTCAATTGTTATGTACTCAGGCTTTATAGTGCTTGAAAGAATGTTCTTTCAAGTTCATATAAGAATGTAGCATTTTATTTCCTAAGTGTAGTAATTCTTTGTTTTCTCACAGCAGGGTGATCGCACTACAAGGCTGCAATTTTTATTTGCCCATCAAGTGGGCTTTTGGTGGAAATGACACACCACCAGCAGCATGTTGCCCACGAGAGGGGGGTGGGATGGGGCGGCCAGCAGGAGAGGACAAGTTGTTCTTCTATTGTTATGTACTCAGGCTTTATAGTGTTTGAAAGAATGTTCTTTCAAGTTCATATAAGAATGTAGCATTTTATTTCCGAAGTGTAGTAAGTCTTTGTTTTCTCACAGCAGGGTGATCGCACTACAATGTTGCAATTTTTATTTGCCCATCAAGTGGGCTTTTGGTGGAAATGACACACCACCAGCAGCATGATGCCCACGAGAGGGGGGTGGGATGGGGGGGCGAGCAGGAGAGGACAAGTTGTTCTTCTATTGTTATGTACTCAGGCTTTATAGTGTTTGAAAGAATGTTCTTTCAAGTTCATATAAGAATGTAGCATTTTATTTCCAAAGTGTAGTAATTCTTTGTTTTCTCACAGCAGGGTGATCGCACTACGAGGCTGCAATTATTATTTGCCCATCAAGTGGGCTTTTGGTGGAAATGACACACCACCAGCAGCATGTTGCCCAGGAGAGGGGGGTGGGATATTGCGGCGAGCAGGAGAGGATAAGTTGTTCTTCTATTGTTATGTATTCAGGCTTTATAGTGTTTGAAAGAATGTTCTTTCAAGTTCATATAAGAATGTAGCATTTTATTTCCAAAGTGTAGTAAATCTTTGTTTCTCACAGCTGGGTTATCGCACTACAAGGCTGCAATTTTTATTTTCCCATCAAGTGGGCTTTTGGTGGAAATGACCCACCACCAGCAGCATGTTGCCCACGAGAGGGGGGTGGGATGGGGGGGCGAGCAGGAGAGGACAAGTTGTTCTTCTATTGTTATGTACTCAGGCTTTATAGCGTTTGAAAGAATGTTCTTTCAAGTTCATATAAGAATGTAGCATTTTATATCCAAAGTGTAGTAATTCTTTGTTTTCTCACAGCAGGGTGATCGCACTACAAGGCTGCAATTTTTATGTGCCTATCAAGTGGGGTTTTGGTGGAAGTGACACACCACCAGCAGCATGTTGCCCACGAGAGGGGGGTGGGATGGGGGGGCGAGCAGGAGAGGACAAGTTGTTCTTCTATTGGTATGTACTCAGGCTTTATAGTGTTTGAAAGAATGTTCTTTCAAGTTCATATAAGAATGTAGCATTTTATTACCAAAGTGTAGTAATTCGTTTTCTTCTCACAGCAGGGTGATCGCACTACAAGGCTGCAATTTTTATTTGCCCATCAAGTGGGCTTTTGGAGGAAATGACACACCACCAGCAGCATGTTGTCCACGAGAGGGGGGTGGGATGGGGGGGCGAGCGTAAGAGGACAAGTTGTTCTTCTATTGGTATGTACTCAGGCTTTATTGTGTTTGAAAGAATGTTCTTTCAAGTTCATATAAGAATGTAGCATTTTATTTCTAAAGTGTAGTAAATCTTTGTTTCTCACAGCTGGGTGATCGCACTACAAGGCTGCAATTTTTATTTGCCCATCAAGTGGGCTTTTGGTGGAAATGACACACCACCAGCAGCATGTTGTCCACGAGAGGGGGATGGGACGGGGGGGGCGAGCGTAAGAAGACAAGTTGTTCTTCTATTGGTATGTACTCAGGCTTTATAGTGTTTGAAAGAATGTTCTTTCAAGTTCATATAAGAATGTAGCATTTTATTTCCAAAGTGTAGTAAGTCTTTGTTTTCTCACAGCAGGGTGATCGCACTACAATGTTGCAATTTTTATTTGCCCATCAAGTGGGCTTTTGGTGGAAATGACACACCACCAGCAGCATGATGCCCACGAGAGGGGGGTGGGATGGGGGGGCGAGCAGGAGAGGACAAGTTGTTCTTCTATTGTTATGTACTCAGGCTTTATAGTGTTTGAAAGAATGTTCTTTCAAGTTCATATAAGAATGTAGCATTTTATTTCCAAAGTGTAGTAATTCTTTGTTTTCTCACAGCAGGGTGATCGCACTACAAGGCTGCAAATTTTATTTGCCCATCAAGTGGGATTTTGGTGGAAATGACACACCACCAGCAGCATGTTGCCCACGAGAGGGGGGTGGGATGGGGGGGCGAGCAGGAGAGGACAAGTTGTTCTTCTATTGTTATGTACTCAGGCTTTATAGTGTTTGAAAGAATGTTCTTTCAAGATCATATATGAATGTAGCATTTTATTTCCAAAGTGTAGTAATTCTTTGTTTTCTCACAGCAGGGTGACCGCACTACAAGGCTGCAATTTTTATTTGCCCATCAAGTGGGCTTTTGGTGGAAATGACACACCACCAGCAGCATGTTGCCCACGAGAGTGGGGTGGGATGGGGCGGCGAGCAGGAGAGGACAAGTTGTTCTTCTATTATTATGTACTCAGGCTTTATAGTGTTTGAAAGAATGTTCTTTCAAGATCATATAAGAATGTAGCATTTTATTTCCAAAGTGTAGTAATTCTTTGTTTTCTCACAGCAGGGTGATCGCACTACAAGGCTGCAATTTTTATTTGCCCATCAAGTGGGCTTTTGGTGGAAATGACACACCACCAGAAGCATGTTGCCCACGAGAGGGGGGTGGGATGGGCCGGCGAGCAGGAGAGGACAAGTTGTTCTTCTATTGTTATGTACTCAGGCTTTATAGTGTTTGAAAGAATGTTCTTTCAAGTTCATATAAGAATGTAGCATTTTATTTCCAAAGTGTAGTAATTCTTTGTATTCTCACAGCAGGGTGGTCGCACTACAAGGCTGCAATTTTTATTTGCCCATCAAGTGGGCTTTTGCTGGAAATGACACACCACCAGCTGCATGTTGCCCACGAGAGGGGAGTGGGATGGGGGGGCGAGCAGGAGAGGACAAGTTGTTCTTCTATTGTTATGTACTCAGGCTTTATAGTGTTTGAAAGAATGTTCTTTCAAGTTCATATAAGAATGAAGCATTTTATTTCCAAAGTGTAGTAATTCTTTGTTTTCTCACAGCAGGGTGATCGCACTACAAGTCTGCAATTTTTATTTGCCCATCAAGTGGGCTTTTGGTGGAAATGACACACCACCAGCAGCATGTTGCCCACGAGAGTGGGGTGGGATGGGGCGGCGAGCAGGAGAGGACAAGTTGTTCTTCTATTGTTATGTACTCAGGCTTTATAGTGTTTGAAAGAATGTTCTTTCAAGTTCATATAAGAATGTAGCATTTTATTTCCAAAGTGTAGTAATTCTTTGTTTTCTCACAGCAGGGTGATCGCACTACAAGGCTGCAACTTTTATTTGCCCATCAAGTGGGCTTTTAGTGGAAATGACACACCACCAGCAGCATGTTGCCCACGAGAGGGGGGTGGGATGGGGGGGCGAGCAGGAGAGGACAAGTTGTTCTTCTACTGTTATGTACTCAGGCTTTATAGTGTTTGAAAGAATGTTCTTTCATGTTCATATAAGAATGTAGCATTTTATTTCCAAAGTGTAGTAATTCTTTGTTTTCTCACAGCAGGGTGATCGCACTACAAGGCTGCAATTTTTATCTGCCCATCGAGTGGGCTTTTGGTGGAAATGACACACCACCAGCAGCATGTTGCCCACGAGAGGGGGGTGGGATGGGGGGGCGAGCAGGAGAGTACAAGTTGTTCTTCTACTGTTATGTACTCAGGCTTTATAGTGTTTGAAAGAATGTTCTTTCAAGTTCATATAAGAATGTAGCATTTTATTTCCAAAGTGTAGTAATTCTTTGTTTTCTCACAGCAGGGTGATCGCACTACAAGGCTGCAATTTTTATTTGCCCATCAAGTGGGCTTTTGGTGGAAATGACACACCACCAGCAGCATGTTGCCCACGGGAGGGGGGTGGGATGGGGGGGCGAGCAGGAGAGGACAAGTTGTTCTTCTATTGTTATGTACTCAGGCTTTATAGTGTTTGAAAGAATGTTCTTTCAAGTTCATATAAGAATGTAGCATTTTATTTCCAAAGTGTAGTAATTCTTTGTTTTCTCACAGCAGGGTGATCGCACTACAAGGCTGCAATTTTTATTTGCCCATCAAGTGGGCTTTTGGTGGAAATGACACACCACCAGCAGCATGTCGCCCACGAGAGGGGGGTGGGATGGGGGGGCGAGCAGGAGAGGACAAGTTGTTCTTCTGTTGTTATGTACTCAGGCTTTATAGCGTTTGAAAGAATGTTCTTTCAAGTTCATATAAGAATGTAGCATTTTATTTCCAAAGTGTAGTAATTCTTTGTTTTCTCACAGCAGGGTGATCGCACTACAAGGCTGCAATTTTTATGTGCCTATCAAGTGGGCTTTTGGTGGAAATGACACACCACCAGCAGCATGTTGCCCACGAGAGTGGGGTGGGGTGGGGCGGCGAGCAGGAGAGGACAAGTTGTTCTTCTATTGTTATGTACTCAGGCTTTATAGTGTTTGAAAGAATGTTCTTTCAAGTTCATATAAGAATGTAGCATTTTATTTCCAAAGTGTAGTAATTCTTTGTTTTCTCACAGCAGGGTGATCGCACTACAAGGCTGCAATTTTTATTTGCCCATCAAGTGGGCTTTTGGTGGAAATGACACACCACCAGCAGCATGTTGCCCACGAGAGGGGGGTGGGATGGGGGGTCGAGCAGGAGAGGTCAAGTTGTTCTTCTATTGTTATGTACTCAGGCTTTATAGTGTTTGAAAGAATGTTCTTTCAAGTTAATATAAGAATGTAGCATTTTATTTCCAAAGTGTAGTAATTCTTTTTTTTCTCACAGCAGGGTGATCGCACTACAAGGCTGCAATTTTTATTTGCCCATCAAGTGGGCTTTTGGTGGAAATGACACACCACCAGCAGCATGTTGCCCACGAGAGGGGGGTGGGATGGGGGGACGAGCAGGAGAGGACAAGTTGTTCTTCTATTGTTATGTACTCAGGCTTTATAGTGTTTGAAAGAATGTTCTTTCAAGTTCATATAAGAATGTATCATTCTATTTCCAAACTGTAGTAAATCTTTCTTTTCTAACAGCAGGGTGATCGCACTACAAGGCTGCAATTTTTATTTGCCCATCAAGTGGGCTTTCGGTGGAAATGACTCACCACCAGCAGCATGATGCCCACGAGAGGGGGGTGGGATGGAGGGGCGAGCAGGAGAGGACAAGTTGTTCTTCTATTGGTATGTACTCAGGCTTTATAGTGTTTGAAAGAATGTTCTTTCAAGTTCATATAAGAATGTAGCATTTTATTTCCAAAGTGTAGTAATTCTTTGTTTTCTCACAGCGGGGTGATCGCACTACAAGGCTGCAATTTTTATTTGCCCATCAAGTGGGCTTTTGGTGGAAATGACACACCACCAGCAGCATGTTGCCCACGAGAGGGGGGTGGGATGGGGGGGCGAGCAGGAGAGGACAAGTTGTTCTTCTATTGTTATGTACTCAGGCTTTATAGTGTTTGAAAGAATGTTCTTTCAAGTTCATATAAGAATGTAGCATTTTATTTCCAAAGTGTAGTAATTCTTTGTTTTCTCACAGCAGGGTGATCGCACTACAAGGCTGCAATTTTTATTTGCCCATCAAGTGGGCTTTTGGTGGAAATGACACACCACCAGCAGCATGTTGCCCACGAGAGGGGGGAGGGTTGGGGGGGCGAGCAGGAGAGGACAAGTTGTTCTTCTATTGTTATGTACTCAAGCTTTATAGTGTTTGAAAGAATGCTCTTTCAAGTTCATATAAGAATGTAGCATTTTATTTGCAAAGTGTAGTAATTCTTTGTTTTCTCACAGCAGGGTGATCGCACTACAAGGCTGCAATTTTTATTTGCCCATCAAGTGGGCTTTTGGTGGAAATGACACACCACCAGCAGCATGTTGCCCACGAGAGGGGGGTGGGATGGGGCGGCGAGCAGGAGAGGACAAGTTGTTCTTCTATTGTCATGTACTCACGCTTTATAGTGTTTGAAAGAATGTTCTTTCAAGTTCATATAAGAATGTAGCATTTTATTTCCAAAGTATAGTAATTATTTGTTTTCTCACAGCAGAGTGATCGCACTTCAAGGCTGCAATTTTTATTTGCCCATCAAGTGGGCTTTTGGTGGAAATGACACACCACCAGCAGCATGTTGCCCACGAGAGGGGTGTGGGATGGGGGGGCGAGCAGGAGAGGACAAGTTGTTCTTCTATTGTTATGTACTCAGGCTTAATAGTGTTTGAAAGAATGTTCTTTTAAGTTCATATAAGAATGTAGCATTTTATTTCCAAAGTGTAGTAATTCTTTGTTTTCTCACAGCAGGGTGATCGCACTACAAGGCTGCAAATTTTATGTGCCCATCAAGTGGGCTTTTGGTGGAAATGACACACCACCAGCAGCATGTTGCCCACGAGAGGGGGGTGGGATGGGGGGGCGAGCAGGAGAGGACAAGTTGTTCTTCTATTGTTATGTACTCAGGCTTTATAGTGTTTGAAAGAATGTTCTTTCAAGTTCATAGATGAATGTAGCATTTTATTTCCAAAGTGTAGTAATTCTTTGTTTTCTCACAGCAGGGTGATCGCACTACAAGGCTGCAATTTTTATTTGCCCATCAAGTGGGCTTTTGGTGGAAATGACACACCACCAGCAGCATGTTGCCCACGAGAGGGGGGTGGGATGGGGCGGCGAGCAGGAGAGGACAAGTTGTTCTTCTATTGTTATGTACTCAGGCTTTATAGTGTTTGAAAGAATGTTCTTTCAAGTTCATATAAGAATGTAGCATTTTATTTCCAAAGTGTAGTAATTCTTTGTTTTCTCACAGCAGGGTGATCACACTACAAGGCTGCAATTTTTATTTGCCCATCAAGTGGGCTTTTGCTGGAAATGACACACCACCAGCAGCATGTTGCCCACAAGAGGGGGGGGGGGGGGGGGTGGGGGGGCGAGCAGGAGAGGACAAGTTGTTCTTCTATTGTTATGTACTCAGGCTTTATAGTGTTTGAAAGAATGTTCTTTCAAGTTCATATAAGAATGTAGCATTTTATTTCCAAAGAGTAGTAATTCTTTGTTTTCTCACAGCACGGTGATCGCACTACAAGGCTGCAATTTTATTTGCCAATCAAGTGGGCTTTTGGTGGAAATGACACACCACCAGCAGCATGTTGCCCACGAGAGGGGGGTGGGATGGGGCGGCGAGCGGGAGAGGATAAGTTGTTCTTCTATTGTTATGTACTCTGGCTTTATAGTGTTTGAAAGCATGTTCTTTCAAGTTCATATAAGAATGTAGCATTTTATTTCCAAAGTGTAGTAATTCTTTGTTTTCTCACAGCAGGGTGATCGCACTACAAGGCTGCAATTTTTATTTGCCCATCAAGTGGGCTTTTGGTGGAAATGACACACCACCAGCAGCATGTCGCCCACGAGAGGGGGGTGGGATGGGGGGGCGAGCAGGAGAGGACAAGTTGTTCTTCTATTGTTATGTACTCAGGCTTTATAGCGTTTGAAAGAATGTTCTTTCAAGTTCATATAAGAATGTAGCATTTTATTTCCAAAGTGTAGTAATTATTTGTTTTCTCACAGCAGGGTGATCGCACTACAAGGCTGCAATTTTTATGTGCCTATCAAGTGGGCTTTTGGTGGAAATGACACACCACCAGCAGCATGTTGCCCACGAGAGGGGGGTGGGATGGTGCGGCGAGCAGGAGAGGACAAGTTGTTCTTCTATTGTTATGTACTCAGGCTTTATAGTGTTTGAAAGAATGTTCTTTCTAGTTCATATAAGAATGTAGCATTTTATTTCCAAAGTGTAGTAATTCTTTGTTTTCTCACAGCAGGGTGATCGCACTACAAGGCTGCAATTTTTATTTGCCCATCAAGTGGGCTTTTGGTGGAAATGACACACCACCAGCAGCATGTTGCCCACGAGAGGGGGGTGGGATGGGGGGTCGAGCAGGAGGGGACACGTTGTTCTTCTATTGTTATGTACTCAGGCATTATAGTGTTTGAAAGAATGTTCTTTCAAGTTCATATAAGAATGTAGCATTTTATTTCCAAAGTGTAGTAATTCTTTTTTTCTCACAGCAGGGTGATCGCACTACAAGGCTGCAATTTTTATTTGCCCATCAAGTGGGCTTTTGGTGGAAATGACACACCACCAGCAGCATGTTGCCCACGAGAGGGGGGTGGGATGGGGGGACGAGCAGGAGAGGACAAGTTGTTCTTCTATTGTTATGTACTCAGGCTTTATAGTGTTTGAAAGAATGTTCTTTCAAGTTCATATAAGAATGTAGCATTTTATTTCCAAAGTGTAGTTATTCTTTGTTTTCTCACAGCAGGGTGATCGCACTACAAGGCTGCAATTTTTATTTGCCCATCAAGTGGGCTTTTGGTGGAAATGACACACCACCAGCAGCATGTTGCCCACGAGAGGGGGGTGGGTTGGGGGGGCGAGCAGGAGAGGACAAGTTGTTCTTCTATTGTTATGTACTCAGGCTTTATAGTGTTTGAAAGAATGTTCTTTCAAGTTCATATAAGAATGTAGCATTTTATTTCCAAAGTGTAGTAATTCTTTGTTTTCTCACAGCCGGGTGATCGCACTACAAGGCTGCAATTTTTATTTGCCCATCAAGTGGGCTTTTGGTGGAAATGACACACCACCAGCAGCATGTTGCCCACGAGAGGGGGGTGGGATGGGGCGGCGAGCAGGAGAGGACAAGTTGTTCTTCTATTGTTATGTACTCAGGCTTTATAGTGTTTGAAAGAATGTTCTTTCAAGTTCATATAAGAATTTAGCATTTTATTTCCAAAGTGTAGTAATTATTTGTTTTCTCACAGCAGAGTGATCGCACTACAAGGCTGCAATTTTTATTTGCCCATCAAGTGGGCTTTTGGTGGAAATGACACACCACCAGCTGCATGTTGCCCCTGAGAGGGGTGTGGGATGGGGGGGCGAGCAGGAGAGGACAAGTTGTTCTTCTATTGTTATGTACTCAGGCTTTATAGTGTTTGAAAGAATGTTCTTTTAAGTTCATATAAGAATGTAGCATTTTATTTCCAAAGTGTAGTAATTCTTTGTTTTCTCACAGCAGGGTGATCGCACTACAAGGCTGCAAATTTTATTTGCCCATCAAGTGGGCTTTTGGTGGAAATGACACACCACCAGCAGCATGTTGCCCACGAGAGGGGGGTGGGATGGGGGGGCGAGCAGGAGAGGACAAGTTGTTCTTCTATTGTTATGTACTCAGGCTTTATAGTGTTTGAAAGAATGTTCTTTCAAGTTCATATAAGAATGTAGCATTTTATTTCCAAAGTGTAGTAATTCTTTGTTTTCTCACAGCAGGGTGATCGCACTACAAGACTGCAATTTTTATTTGCCCATCAAGTGGACTTTTGGTGGAAATGACACACCACCAGCAGCATGTTGCCCACGAGAGGGGGGTGCGATGAGGGGGCGAGCAGGAGAGGACAAGTTGTTCTTCTTTTGTTATGTACTCAGGCTTTATAGTGTTTGAAAGAATGTTCTTTCAAGTTCATAGATGAATGTAGCATTTTATTTCCAAAGTGTAGTAATTCTTTGTTTTCTCACAGCAGGGTGATCGCACTACAAGGCTGCAATTTTTATTTGCCCATCAAGTGGACTTTTGGTGGAAATGACACACCACCAGCAGCATGATGCCCACGAGAGGGGGGTGGGATGGGGGGGCGAGCAGGAGAGGACAAGTTGTTCTTCTATTGTTATGTACTCAGGCTTTATAGTGTTTGAAAGAATGTTCTTTCAAGTTCATATAAGAATGTAGCATTTTATTTCCAAAGTGTAGTAATTCTTTGTTTTCTCACAGCAGGGTGATCACACTACAAGGCTGCAATTTTTATTTACCCATCAAGTGGGCTTTTGGTGGAAATGACACACCACCAGTAGCATGATGCCCACGAGAGGGGGGTGGGATGGGGGGGCAAGCAGGAGAGGACAAGTTGTTCTTCTATTGTTATGTACTCAGGCTTTATAGTGTTTGAAAGAATGTTCTTTCAAGTTCATATAAGAATGTAGCATTTTATTTCCAAAGTGTAGTAATTCTTTGTTTTCTCACAGCAGGGTGATCGCACTACAAGGCTGCAATTTTTATTTGCCCAGCAAGTGGGCTTTTGGTGGAAATGACACACCACCAGCAGCATGTTGCCCACGAGAGGGGGGTGGGATGGGGGGGCGAGCAGGAGAGGACAAGTTGTTCTTCTATTGTTATGTACTCAGGCTTTATAGTGTTTGAAAGAATGTTCTTTCAAGTTCATATAAGAATGTAGCATTTTATTTCCAAAGTGTAGTAATTCTTTGTTTTCTCACAGCAGGGTGATCGCACTACAAGGCTGCAATTTTTATTTGCCCAGCAAGTGGGCTTTTGGTGGAAATGACACACCACCAGCAGCATGTTGCCCACGAGAGTGGGGTGGGATGGGGGGGCGAGCAGGAGGGGACAAGTTGTTCTTCTATTGTTATGTACTCAGGCTTTATGGTGTTTGAAAGAATGTTCTTTCAAGTTCATATAAGAATGTAGCATTTTATTTCCAAAGTGTAGTAATTCTTTGTTTTCTCACAGCAGGGTGATCGCACTACAAGGCTGAAATTTTTATTTGCCCATCAAGTGGGCTTTTGGTGGAAATGACACACCACCAGCAGCATGTTGCCCACGAGAGGGGGGTGGGATGGGGGGGCGAGCAGGAGAGGACAAGTTGTTCTTCTATTGTTATGTACTCAGACTTTATAGTGTTTGAAAGAAGGTTCTTTCAAGTTCATATAAGAATGTAGCATTTTATTTCCAAAGTATAGTAATTCTTTGTTTTCTCACAGCAGGGTGATCGCACTACAAGGCTGCAATTTTTATTTGCCCATCAAGTGGGCTTTTGGTGGAAATGACACACCACCAGCAGCATGTTGCCCACGAGAGGAGGGTGGGATGGGGGGGCGAGCAGGAGAGGACAAGTTGTTCTTCTATTGTTATGTACTCAGGCTTTATGGTGTTTGAAAGAATGTTCTTTCAAGTTCATATAAGAATGTAGCATTTTATTTCCAAAGTGTAGTAATTCTTTGTTTTCTCACAGCAGGGTGATCGCACTACAAGGCTGAAATTTTTATTTGCCCATCAAGTGGGCTTTTGGTGGAAATGACACACCACCAGCAGCATGTTGCCCACGACAGGGGGGTGGGATGGGGGGGCGAGCAGGAGAGGACAAGTTGTTCTTCTATTGTTATGTACTCAGGCTTTATGGTGTTTGAAAGAATGTTCTTTCAAGTTCATATAAGAATGTAGCATTTTATTTCCAAAGTGTAGTAATTCCTTGTTTTCTCACAGCAGGGTGATCGCACTCACAAGGCTGCAATTTTTATTTGCCCATCAAGTGGACTTTTGGTGGAAATGACACACCACCAGCAGCATGATGCCCACGAGGGGGGGTGGGATGGGGGGGCGAGCAGGAGAGGACAAGTTGTTCCTCTATTGTTATGTACTCAGGCTTTATAGTGTTTGAAAGAATGTCCTTTCAAGTTCATATAAGAATGTAGCATTTTATTTCCAAAGTGTAGTAATTCTTTGTTTTCTCACAGCAGGGTGATCGCACTACAAGGCTGCAATTTTTATTTACCCATCAAGTGGGCTTTTGGTGGAAATGACACACCACCAGTAGCATGATGCCCACGAGAGGGGGGTGGGATGGGGGGGCAAGCAGGAGAGGACAAGTTGTTCTTCTATTGTTATGTACTCAGGCTTTATAGTGTTTGAAAGAATGTTCTTTCAAGTTCATATAAGAATGTAGCATTTTATTTACAAAGTGTAGTAATTCTTTGTTTTCTCACAGCAGGGTGATCGCACTACAAGGCTGCAATTTTTATTTGCCCATCCAGTGGGCTTTTGGTGGAAATGACACACCAACAGCAGCATGTTGCCCACGAGAGGGGGGTGGGATGGGGGGGCGAGCAGGAGAGGACAAGTTGTTCATCTATTGTTATGTACTCAGGCTTTATAGTGTTTGAAAGATAGTTCTTTCAAGTTCATATAGGAATGTAGCATTTTATTTCCAAAGTGTAGTAATTCTTTGTTTTTTCACAGCAGGGTGATCGCACTACAGGGCTGCCATTTTTATTTGCCCATCAAGTGGGCTTTTGGTGGAAATGACACACCACCAGCAGCATGTTGCCAACGAGAGGGGGGTGGGATGGGGGGGCGAGCAGGAGAGGACAAGTTGTTCTTCTATTGTTATGTACTCAGGCTTTATGGTGTTTGAAAGAATGTTCTTTCAAGTTCATATAAGAATGTAGCATTTTATTTCCAAAGTGTAGTAATTCTTTGTTTTCTCACAGCAGGGTGATCGCACTACAAGGCTTCAATGTTTATTTGCCCATCAAGTGGGCTTTTGGTGGAAATGACACACCACCAGCAGCATGATGCCCACGAGAGTGGGGTGGGATGGGGGGGCGAGCAGGAGAGGACAAGTTGTTCTTCTATTGTTATGTACTGAGGCTTTATAGTGTTTGAAAGAATGTTCTTTCAAGTTCATATAAGAATGTAGCATTTTATTTCCAAAGTGTAGTAATTCTTTGTTTTCTCACAGCAGGGTGATCGCACTACAAGGCTGAAATTTTTATTTGCCCATCAAGTGGGCTTTTGGTGGAAATGACACACCACCAACAGCATGTTGCCCACGAGAGGGGGGTGGGATTGGGGGGCGAGCAGGAGGGGACAAGTTGTTCTTCTATTGTTATGTACTCAGACTTTATAGTGTTTGAAAGAATGTTCTTTCAAGTTCATATAAGAATGTAGCATTTTATTTCCAAAGTGTAGTAATTCTTTGTTTTCTCACAGCAGGGTGATCGCACTACAAGGCTGCAATTTTTATTTGCCCATCAAGTGGGCTTTTGGTGGAAATGACACACCACCAGCAGCATGTTGCCCACGAGAGGGGGGTGGGATGGGGGGGCGAGCAGGAGAGGACAAGTTGTTCTTCTATTGTTATGTACTCAGGCTTTATAGTGTTTGAAAGAATGTTCTTTCAAGTTCATATAAGAATGTAGCATTTTATTTCCAAAGTGTAGTAATTCTTTGTTTTCTCACAGCAGGGTGATCGCACTACAAGGCTGCAATTTTTATTTGCCCATCAAGTGGGCTTTTGGTGGAAATGACACACCACCAGCAGCATGATGCCCACGAGAGGGCTGTGGGATGGGGGGGCGAGCAGGAGAGGACAAGTTGTTCTTCTATTGTTATGTACTCAGGCTTTATAGTGTTTGAAAGAATGTTCTTTCAAGTTCATATAAGAATGTAGCATTTTATTTCCAAAGTGTAGTAAGTCTTTGTTTTCTCACAGCAGGGTGTCGCACTACAAGGCTGCAATTTTTATTTGCCCTTCAAGTGGGCTTTTGCTGGAAATGACACACCACCAGCAGCATGTTGCCTACGAGAGGGGGGTGGGATGGGGGGGCGAGCAGGAGAGGACAAGTTGTTCTTCTATTGTTATGTACTCAGGCTTTATAGTGTTTGAAAGAATGTTCTTTCAAGTTCATATAAGAATGTAGCATTTTATTCCCAAAGTGTAGTAATTCTTTGTTTTTTCACAGCAGGGTGATCGCACTACAAGGCTGCAATGTTTATTTGCCCATCAAGTGGGCTTTTGGTGGAAATGACACACCACCAGCAGCATGTTGTCCACGAGAGGGGGGTGGGAGGGGGGGGGCGAGCAGGAGAGGACAATTTGTTCTTCTATTGTTATGTACTCATGCTTTATAGTGTTTGAAAGAATGTTCTTTCAAGTTCATATAAGAATGTAACATTTTATTTCCAAAGTGTAGTAATTCTTTGTTTTCTCACAGCAGGATGATCGCACTACAAGGCTGCAATTTTTATTCGCCCATCAAGTGGGCTTTTGGTGAAAATGACACACCACCAGCAGCATGTTGCCCACGACAGGGGGGTGGGATGGGGGGGCGAGCAGGAGAGGACAAGTTGTTCTTCTATTGTTATGCACTCAGGCTTTATAGTGTTTGAAAGAATGTTCTTTCAAGTTCATATAAGAATGTAGCATTTTATTTCCAAAAAGTAGTAATTCTTTGTTTTCTCACAGCAGGGTGATCGCACTACAAGGCTGCAATTTTTATTTGCCCATCAAGTGGGCTTGTGGTGGAAATGACACACCACCAGCAGCATGATGCCCACGAGAGGGGGGTGGGATGGGGGGGGCGAGCAGGAGAGGACGAGTTGTTCTTCTATTGTTATGTACTCAGGCTTTATAGTGTTTGAAAGAATGTTCTTTCAAGTTCATATAAGAATGTAGCATTTTATTTCCAAAGTGTAGTAATTCTTTGTTTTCTCACAGCAGGGTGATCGCACTACAAGGCTGCAATTTTTATTTGCCCATCAAGTGGGCTTTTGGTGGAAATGACACACCACCAGCAGCATGTTGTCCACGAGAGGGGGATGGGATGGGGGGTCCAGCAGGAGAGGACAAGTTGTTCTTCTATTGGTATGTACTCAGGCTTTATAGTGTTTGAAAGAATGTTCTTTCAAGTTCATATAAGAATGTAGCATTTTATTTCCAAAGTGTAGTAATTCTTTGTTTTCTCACAGCAGGGTGATTGCACTACAAGGCTGCAATTTTTATTTGCCCATCAAGTGGGCTTTTGGTGGAAATGACACACCACCAGAAGCATGTTGCCCACGAGAGGGGGGTGGGATGGGGGGGCGAGCAGGAGAGGACAAGTTGTTCTTCTATTGTTATGTACTCAGGCTTTATAGTGTTTGAAAGAATGTTCTTTCAAGTTCATATAAGAATGTAGCATTTTATTTCCAAAGTGTAGTAATTCTTTGTTTTCTCACAGCAGGGTGATCGCACTACAAGGCTGCAATTTTTATTTGCCCATCAAGTGGGCTTTTGGTGGAAATGACACACCACCAGCAGCATGTTGCCCATGAGTGCCGGTGGGATGGGGGGGCGAGCATTAGAGGACAAGTTGTTCTTCTATTGTTATGTACTCAGGCTTTATAGTGTTTGAAAGAATGTTCTTTCAAGTTCATATAAGAATGTAGCATTTTATTTCCAAAGTGTAGTAATTCTTTGTTTTCTCACAGCAGGGTGATCGCACTACAAGGCTGCAATTTTTATTTGCCCATCAAGTGGGCTTTTGGTGGAAATGACACACCACCAGCAGCATGATGCCCACGAGAGGGGGGTGGGATGGGGGGGCGAGCAGGAGAGGACAAGTTGTTCTTCTATTGTTATGTACTCAGGCTTTATAGTGTTTGAAAGAATGTTCTTTCAAGTTCATATAAGAATGTAGCATTTTATTTCCAAAGTGTAGTAATTCTTTGTTTTCTCACAGCAGGGTGATCGCACTACAAAGCTGCAATTTTTATTTGCCCATCAAGTGGGCTTTTGGTGGAAATGACACACCACCAGCAACATGTTGCCCACGAGAGGGGGGTGGGATTGGGGGGCGAGCAGGAGAGGACAAGTTGTTCTTCTATTGGTATGTACTCAGGCTTTATAGTGTTTGAAAGAATGTTCTTTCAAGTTCATATAAGAATGTAGCATTTTATTTCCAAACTGTAGCAATTCTTTGTTTTCTCACAGCAGGGTGATCGCACTACAAGGCTGCAATTTTTATTTGCCCATCAAGTGGGCTTTTGGTGGAAATGACACACCACCAGCAGCATGATGCCCACGAGAGGGGGGTGGGATGGGGGGGCGAGCAGGAGAGGACAAGTTGTTCTTCTATTGTTATGTACTCAGGCTTTATAGTGTTTGAAAGAATGTTCTTTCAAGTTCATATAAGAATGTAGCATTTTATTTCCAAAGTGTAGTAATTCTTTGTTTTCTCACAGCAGGGTGATCGCACTACAAGGCTGCAATTTTTATTTGCCCATCAAGTGGGCTTTTGGTGGAAATGACACACCACCAGCAGCATTATGCCCACGAGAGGGGGGTGGGATGGGGGGGCGAGCAGGAGAGGACAAGTTGTTCTTCTATTGTTATGTACTCAGGCTCTATAGTGTTTGAAAGAATGTTCTTTCAAGTTCATATAAGAATGCAGCATTTTATTTCCAAAGTGTAGTAATTCTTAGTTTTCTCACAGCAGGGTGATCGCACTACAAGGCTGCAATTTTTATTTGCCCATCAAGTGGGCTTTTGGTGGAAATGACACACCACCAGCAGCATGTTGTCCACGAGAGGGGGATGGGACGGGGGGGCGAGCAGGAGAGGACAAGTTGTTCTTCCATTGTTCTGTACTCAGGCTTTATAGTGTTTGAAAGAATGTTCTTTCAAGTTCATATAAGAATGTAGCATTTTATTTCCAAAGTGTAGTAATTCTTTGTTTTCTCACAGCAGGGTGATCGCACTACAAGGCTGCAATTTTTATTTACCCATCAAGTGGGCTTTTGGTGGAAATGACACACCACCAGAAGCATGTTGCCCACGAGAGGGGGGTGGGATGGGGGGGCGAGCAGGAGAGGACAAGTTGTTCTTCTATTGTTATGTACTCAGGCTTTGTAGTGTTTGAAGGAATGTTCTTTCAAGTTCATATAAGAATGTAGCATTTTATTTCCAAAGTGTAGTAGTTCTTGGTTTTCTCACAGCAGGGTGATCGCACTACAAGGCTGCAATTTTTATTTGCCCATCAAGTGGGCTTTTGGTGGAAATGACACACCACCAGCAGCATGTTGCCCACAAGAGGGGGGTGGGATGGGGGGGCGAGCAGGAGAGGACAAGTTGTTCTTCTATTGTTATGTACTCAGGCTTTATAGTGTTTGAAAGAATGTTCTTTCAAGTTCATATAAGAATGTAGCATTTTATTTCCAAAGTGTAGTAATTCTTTGTTTTCTCACAGCAGGGGGATCGCACTACAAGGCTGCAATTTGTATTTGCCCATCAAGTGGGCTTTTGGTGGAAATGACACACCACCAGCAGCATGATGCCCACGAGAGGGGGGTGGGATGGGGGGGCGAGCAGGAGAGGACAAGTTGTTCTTCTATTGTTATGTACTCAGGCTTTATAGTGTTTGAATGAATGTTCTTTCAAGTTCATATAAGAATGTAGCATTTTATTTCCAAAGTGTAGTAATTCTTTGTTTTCTCACAGCAGGGTGATCGTACTACAAGGCTGCAATTTTTATTTGCCCATCAAGTGGGCTTTTGGTGGAAATGACACACCACCAGCAGCATGTTGCCCACGAGAGGGGGGTGGGATGGGGGGGGCGAGCAGGAGAGGACAAATTGTTCATCTATTGTTATGTACTCAGGCTTTATAGTGTTTGAAAGAAAGTTCTTTCAAGTTCATATAAGAATGTCGCATTTTATTTCCAAAGTGTAGTAATTCTTTGTTTTCTCACAGCAGGGTGATCGCACTACAAGGCTGCAATTTTTATTTGCCCATCAAGTGGGCTTTTGGTGGAAATGACACACCGCCAGCAGCATGTTGTCCACGAGAGGGGGATGGGACGGGAGGGCGAGCAGGAGAGGACAAGTTGTTCTTCTATTGTTATGTACTCAGGCTTTATAGTGTTTGAAAGAATGTTCTTTCAAGTTCATATAAGAATGTAGCATTTTATTTCCAAAGTGTAGTAATTCTTTGTTTTCTCACAGCAGGGTGATCGCACTACAAGGCTGCAATTTTTATTTGCCCATCAAGTGGGCTTTTGGTGGAAATGACACACCACCAACAGCATGTTGTCCACGAGAGGGGGATGGGACGGGGGGGCGAGCAGGAGAGGACAAGTTGTTCTTCTATTGTTATGTACTCAGGCTTTATAGTGTTTGAAAGAATGTTCTTTCAAGTTCATATAAGAATGTAGCATTTTATTTCCAAAGTGTAGTAATTCTTTGTTTTCTCACAGCAGGGTGATCGCACTACAAGGCTGCAATTTTTATTTGCCCATCAAGTGGGCTTTTGGTGGAAATGACACACCATCAGCAGCATGTTGCCCACGAGAGGGGGGTGGGATGGGGGGGCGAGCAGGAGAGGACAAGTTGTTCTTCTATTGTTATGTACTAAGGCTTTATAGTCTTTGAAAGAATGTTCTTTCAAGTTCATATAAGAATGTAGCATTTTATTTCCAAAGTGTAGTAATTCTTTATTTTCTCACAGCAGGGTGATCGCACTACAAGGCTGCAATTTTTATTTGCCCATCAAGTGGGCTTTTGGTGGAAATGACACACCACCAGCAGCATGATGCCCACGAGAGGGGGGTGGGATGGGGGGGCGAGCAAGAGAGGACAAGTTGTTCTTCTATTGTTATGTACTCAGGCTTTATAGTGTTTGAAAGAATGTTCTTTCAAGTTCATATAAGAATGTAGCATTTTATTTCCAAAGTGTAGTAATTCTTTGTTTTCTCACAGCAAGGTGATCGCACTACAAGGCTGCAATTTTTATTTGCCCATCAAGTGGGCTTTTGGTGGAAATGACACACCGCCAGCAGCATGTTGTCCACGAGAGGGGGATGGGACGGGGGGGCGAGCAGGACAGGACAAGTTGTTCTTCTATTGGTATGTACTCAGGCTTTATAGTGTTTGAAAGAATGTTCTTTCAAGTTCATATAAGAATGTAGCATTTTATTTCCAAAGTGTAGTAATTCTTTGTTTTCTCAGAGCAGGGTGATCGCACTACAAGGCTGCAATTTTTATTTGCCCATCAAGTGGGCATTTGGTGGAAATGACACACCACCAGCAGCATGTTGCCCACGAGAGGGGGGTGGGATGGGGGGGCGAGCAGGAGAGGACAAGTTGTTCTTCTATTGTTATGTACTCAGGCTTTATAGTGTTTGAAAGAATGTTCTTTCAAGTTCATATAAGAATGTAGCATTTTATTTCCAAAGTGTAGTAATTCTTTGTTTTCTCACAGCAGGGTTATCGCACTACAAGGCTGCAATTTTTATTTGCCCATCAAGTGGGCTTTTGGTGGAAATGACACACCACCAGCAGCATGATGCCCACGAGAGGGGGGTGGGATGGGGGGGCGAGCAGGAGAGGATTGGTTATTCTTCTATTGTTATGTACTCAGGCTTTATAGTGTTTGAAAGAATGTTCTTTCAAGTTCATATAAGAATGTAGCATTTTATTTCCAAAGTGTAGTAATTCTTTGTTTTCTTACAGCAGGGTGATCGCACTACAAGGCTGCAATTTTTATTTGCCCATCAAGTGGGTTTTTGGTGGAAATGACACACCACCAGCAGCATGTTGCCCACGAGAGGGGGGTGGGATGGGGGGGGGGGGGGCGAGCAGGAGAGGACAAGTTGTTGTTCTATTGTTATGTACTCAGGCTTTATAGTGTTTGAAAGAATGTTCTTTCAAGTTCATATAAGAATGTAGCATTTTATTTCCAAAGTGTAGTAATTCTTTGTTTTCTCACAGCAGGGTGATCGCACTACAAGGCTGCAATTTTTATTTGCCCATCAAGTGGGCTTTTGGTGGAAATGACACACCACCAGCAGCATGATGCCCACGAGAGGGGGGTGGGATGGGGGGGCGAGCAGGAGAGGACTGGTTATTCTTCTGTTGTTATGTACTCAGGCTTTATAGTGTTTGAAAGAATGTTCTTTCAAGTTCATATAAGAATGTAGCATTTTATTTCCAAAGTGTAGTAATTCTTTGTTTTCTCACAGCAGGGTGATCGCACTACAAGGCTGCAATTTTTATTTGCCCATCAAGTGGGCTTTTGGTGGAAATGACACACCACCAGCAGCATGTTGCCCACGAGAGTGGGGAGGGATGGGGGGGCGAGCAGGAGCGGACAAGTTGTTCTTCTATTGTTATGTACTCAGGCTTTATAGTGTTTGAAAGAATGTTCTTTCAAGTTCATATAAGAATGTAGCATTTTATTTCCAAAGTGTAGTAATTCTTTGTTTTCTCACAGCAGGCTGATCGCACTACAAGGCTGCAATTTTTATTTGCCCATCAAGTGGGCTTTTGGTGGAAATGACACACCACCGGCAGCATGATGCCCACGAGAGGGGGGTGGGATGGGGGGGCGAGCAGGAGAGGACAAGTTGTTCTTCTATTGTTATGTACTCAGGCTTTATAGTGTTTGAAAGAATGTTCTTCCAAGTTCAATTAAGAATGTAGCATTTTATTTCCAAAGTGTAGTAATTCTTTGTTTTCTCACAGCAGGGTGATCGCACTACAAGGCTGCAATTTTTATTTGCCCATCAAGTGGGCTTTTGGTGGAAATGACACACCACCAGCAGCATGATGCCCACGAGAGGGGGGTGGGATGGGGGGGCGAGCAGGAGAGGACAAGTTGTTCTTCTATTGTTATGTACTCAGGCTTTATAGTGTTTCAAAGAGTGTTCTTTCAAGTTCATATAAGAATGTAGCATTTTATTTCCAAAGTGTAGTAATTCTTTATTTTCTCACAGCAGGGTGATCGCACTACAAGGCTGCAATTTTTATTTGCCCATCAAGTGGGCTTTTGGTGGAAATGACACACCACCAGCAGCATGATGCCCACGAGAGGGGGGTGCGATGGGGGGGCGAGCAGGAGAGGACAAGTTGTTCTTCTATTGTTATGTACTCAGGCTTTATAGTGTTTGAAAGAATGTTCTTTCAAGTTCATATAAGAATGTAGCATTTTATTTCCAAAGTGTAGTAATTCTTTGTTTTCTCACAGCAGGGTGATCGCACTACAAGGCTGCAATTTTTTTTGCCCATCAAGTGGGCTTTTGGTGGAAATGACACACCACCAGCAGCATGATGCCCACGAGAGGGGGGTGGGATGGGGGGGCGAGCAGGAGAGGACTGGTTATTCTTCTATTGTTATGTACTCAGGCTTTATAGTGTTTGAAAGAATGTTCTTTCAAGTTCATATAAGAATGTAGCATTTTATTTCCAAAGTGTAGTAATTCTTTGTTTTCTCACAGCAGGGTGATCGCACTACAAGGCTGCAATTTTTATTTGCCCATCAAGTGGGCTTTTGGTGGAAATGACACACCACCAGCAGCATGTTGCCCACGAGAGTGGGGAGGGATGGGGGGGCGAGCAATAGCGGACAAGTTGTTCTTCTATTGTTATGTACTCAGGCTTCATAGTGTTTGAAAGAATGTTCTTTCAAGTTCATATAAGAATGTAGCATTTTATTTCCAAAGTGTAGTAATTCTTTGTTTTCTCACAGCAGGGTGATCGCACTACAAGGCTGCAATTTTTATTTGCCCATCAAGTGGGCTTTTGGTGGAAATGACACACCACCGGCAGCATGATGCCCACGAGAGGGGGGTGGGATGGGGGGGCGAGCAGGAGAGGACAAGTTGTTCTTCTATTGTTATGTACTCAGGCTTTATAGTGTTTCAAAGAGTGTTCCTTCAAGTTCATATAAGAATGTAGCATTTTATTTCCAAAGTGTAGTAATTCTTTATTTTCTCACAGCAGGGTGATCGCACTACAAGGCTGCAATTTTTATTTGCCCATCAAGTGGGTTTTTGGTGGAAATGACACACCACCAGCAGCATGTTGCCCACGAGAGGGGGGTGGGATGGGGGGGGGGCGAGCAGGAGAGGACAAGTTGTTGTTCTATTGTTATGTACTCAGGCTTTATAGTGTTTGAAAGAATGTTCTTTCAAGTTCATATAAGAACGTAGCATTTTATTTCCAAAGTGTAGTAATTCTTTGTTTTCTCACAGCAGGGTGATCGCACTACAAGGCTGCAATTTTTATTTGCCCATCAAGTGGGCTTTTGGTGGAAATGACACACCACCAGCAGCATGATGCCCACGAGAGGGGGGTGGGATGGGGGGCCGAGCAGGAGAGGACTGGTTATTCTTCTGTTGTTATGTACTCAGGCTTTATAGTGTTTGAAAGAATGTTCTTTCAAGTTCATATAAGAATGTAGCATTTTATTTCCAAAGTGTAGTAATTCTTTGTTTTCTCACAGCAGGGTGATCGCACTACAAGGCTGCAATTTTTATTTGCCCATCAAGTGGGCTTTTGGTGGAAATGACACACCACCAGCAGCATGTTGCCCACGAGAGTGGGGAGGGATGGGGGGGCGAGCAGGAGCGGACAAGTTGTTCTTCTATTGTTATGTACTCAGGCTTTATAGTGTTTGAAAGAATGTTCTTTCAAGTTCATATAAGAATGTAGCATTTTATTTCCAAAGTGTAGTAATTCTTTGTTTTCTCACAGCAGGCTGATCGCACTACAAGGCTGCAATTTTTATTTGCCCATCAAGTGGGCTTTTGGTGGAAATGACACACCACCGGCAGCATGATGCCCACGAGAGGGGGGTGGGATGGGGGGGCGAGCAGGAGAGGACAAGTTGTTCTTCTATTGTTATGTACTCAGGCTTTATAGTGTTTGAAAGAATGTTCTTCCAAGTTCATATAAGAATGTAGCATTTTATTTCCAAAGTGTAGTAATTCTTTGTTTTCTCACAGCAGGGTGATCGCACTACAAGGCTGCAATTTTTATTTGCCCATCAAGTGGGCTTTTGGTGGAAATGACACACCACCAGCAGCATGTTGCCCACGAGAGGGGGGTGGGATGGGGGGGCGAGCAGGAGAGGACAAGTTGTTCTTCTATTGTTATGTACTCAGGCTTTATAGTGTTTCAAAGAGTGTTCTTTCAAGTTCATATAAGAATGTAGCATTTTATTTCCAAAGTGTAGTAATTCTTTATTTTCTCACAGCAGGGTGATCGCACTACAAGGCTGCAATTTTTATTTGCCCATCAAGTGGGCTTTTGGTGGAAATGACACACCACCAGCAGCATGATGCCCACGAGAGGGGGGTGCGATGGGGGGGCGAGCAGGAGAGGACAAGTTGTTCTTCTATTGTTATGTACTCAGGCTTTATAGTGTTTGAAAGAATGTTCTTTCAAGTTCATATAAGAATGTAGCATTTTATTTCCAAAGTGTAGTAATTCTTTGTTTTCTCACAGCAGGTTGATCGCACTACAAGGCTGCAATTTTTATTTGCCCATCAAGTGGGCTTTTGGTGGAAATGACACACCACCAGCAGCATGATGCCCACGAGAGGGGGGTGGGATGGGGGGGCGAGCAGGAGAGGACTGGTTATTCTTCTATTGTTATGTACTCAGGCTTTATAGTGTTTGAAAGAATGTTCTTTCAAGTTCATATAAGAATGTAGCATTTTATTTCCAAAGTGTAGTAATTCTTTGTTTTCTCACAGCAGGGTGATCGCACTACAAGGCTGCAATTTTTATTTGCCCATCAAGTGGGCTTTTGGTGGAAATGACACACCACCAGCAGCATGTTGCCCACGAGAGTGGGGAGGGATGGGGGGGCGAGCAGGAGCGGACAAGTTGTTCTTCTATTGTTATGTACTCAGGCTTCATAGTGTTTGAAAGAATGTTCTTTCAAGTTCATATAAGAATGTAGCATTTTATTTCCAAAGTGTAGTAATTCTTTGTTTTCTCACAGCAGGGTGATCGCACTACAAGGCTGCAATTTTTATTTGCCCATCAAGTGGGCTTTTGGTGGAAATGACACACCACCGGCAGCATGATGCCCACGAGAGGGGGGTGGGATGGGGGGGCGAGCAGGAGAGGACAAGTTGTTCTTCTATTGTTATGTACTCAGGCTTTATAGTGTTTCAAAGAGTGTTCTTTCAAGTTCATATAAGAATGTAGCATTTTATTTCCAAAGTGTAGTAATTCTTTATTTTCTCACAGCAGGGTGATCGCACTACAAGGCTGCAATTTTTATTTGCCCATCAAGTGGGCTTTTGGTGGAAATGACACACCAGCAGCAGCATGATGCCCACGAGAGGGGGGTGCGATGGGGGGGCGAGCAGGAGAGGACAAGTTGTTCTTCTATTGTTATGTACTCAGGCTTTATAGTGTTTGAAAGAATGTTCTTTCAAGTTCATATAAGAATGTAGCATTTTATTTCCAAAGTGTAGTAATTCTTTGTTTTCTCACAGCAGGTTGATCGCACTACAAGGCTGCAATTTTTATTTGCCCATCAAGTGGGCTTTTGGTGGAAATGACACACCACCAGCAGCATGATGCCCACGAGAGGGGGGTGGGATGGGGGGGCGAGCAGGAGAGGACTGGTTATTCTTCTATTGTTATGTACTCAGGCTTTATAGTGTTTGAAAGAATGTTCTTTCAAGTTCATATAAGAATGTAGCATTTTATTTCCAAAGTGTAGTAATTCTTTGTTTTCTCACAGCAGGGTGATCGCACTACAAGGCTGCAATTTTTATTTGCCCATCAAGTGGGCTTTTGGTGGAAATGACACACCACCAGCAGCATGTTGCCCACGAGAGTGGGGAGGGATGGGGGGGCGAGCAGGAGCGGACAAGTTGTTCTTCTATTGTTATGTACTCAGGCTTCATAGTGTTTGAAAGAATGTTCTTTCAAGTTCATATAAGAATGTAGCATTTTATTTCCAAAGTGTAGTAATTCTTTGTTTTCTCACAGCAGGGTGATCGCACTACAAGGCTGCAATTTTTATTTGCCCATCAAGTGGGCTTTTGGTGGAAATGACACACCACCGGCAGCATGATGCCCACGAGAGGGGGGTGGGATGGGGGGGCGAGCAGGAGAGGACAAGTTGTTCTTCTATTGTTATGTACTCAGGCTTTATAGTGTTTCAAAGAGTGTTCTTTCAAGTTCATATAAGAATGTAGCATTTTATTTCCAAAGTGTAGTAATTCTTTATTTTCTCACAGCAGGGTGATCGCACTACAAGGCTGCAATTTTTATTTGCCCATCAAGTGGGCTTTTGGTGGAAATGACACACCACCAGCAGCATGATGCCCACGAGAGGCGGTTGCGATGGGGGGGCGAGCAGGAGAGGACAAGTTGTTCTTCTATTGTTATGTACTCAGGCTTTATAGTGTTTGAAAGAATGTTCTTTCAAGTTCATATAAGAATGTAGCATTTTATTTCCAAAGTGTAGTAATTCTTTGTTTTCCCACAGCAGGTTGATCGCACTACAAGGCTGCAATTTTTATTTGCCCATCAAGTGGGCTTTTGGTGGAAATGACACACCACCAGCAGCATTATGCCCACGAGAGGGGGGTGGGATGGGGGGGCGAGCAGGAGAGGACAAGTTGTTCTTCTATTGTTATGTACTCAGGCTTTATAGTGTTTGAAAGAATGTTCTTTCAAGTTCATATAAGAATGTAGCATTTTATTTCCAAAGTGTAGTAATTCTTTGTTTTCTCACAGCAGGGTGATCGTACTACAAGGCTGCAATTTTTATTTGCCCATCAAGTGGGCTTTTGGTGGAAATGACACACCACCGGCAGCATGTTGCCCACGAGAGGTGGGTGGGATGGGGGGGCGAGCAGGAGAGGACAAGTTGTTCTTCTATTGTTATGTACTCAGGCTTTATAGTGTTTGAAAGAATGTTCTTTCAAGTTCATATAAGAATGTAGCATTTTATTTCCAAAGTGTAGTAATTCTTTGTTTTCTCACAGCAGGGTGATCGCACTACAAGGCTGCAATTTTTATTTGCCCATCAAGTGGGCTTTTGGTGGAAATGACACACCACAAGCAGCATGTTGCCCATGAGAGTGGGGTGGGATTGGGCGGCGAGCAGGAGCGGACAAGTTGTTCTTCTATTGTTATGTACTCAGGCTTTATAGTGTTTGAAAGAATGTTCTTTCAAGTTCATATAAGAATGTAGCATTTTAGTTCCAAAGTGTAGTAATTCTTTGCTTTCTCACAACAGGGTGATCGCACTACAAGTCTGCAATTTTTATTTGCCCATCAAGTGGGCTTTTGGTGGAAATGACACACCACCAGCAGCATGATGCCCACGAGAGGGGGGTGGGATGGGGGGGTGAGCAGGAGAGGACAAGTTGTTCTTCTATTGTTATGTACTCAGGCTTTATAGTGTTTGAAAGAATGTTCTTTCAAGTTCATATAAAAATGTAGCATTTTATTTCCAAAGTGTAGTAATTCTTTGTTTTCTCACAGCAGGGTGATCGCACTACAAGGCTGCAATTTTTATTTGCCCATCAAGTGGGCTTTTGGTGGAAATGACACACCACCAGCAGCATGTTGCCCACGAGAGTGGGGTGGGATGGGGGGGCGAGCAGGAGAGGACAAGTTGTTCTTCTATTGTTATGTACTCAGGCTTTATAGTGTTTGAAAGAATGTTCTTTCAAGTTCATATAAGAATGTAGCATTTTATTTCCAAAGTGTAGTAATTCTTTGTTTTCTCACAGCAGGGTGATCGCACTACAAGGCTGCAATTTTTATTTGCCCATCAAGTGGGCTTTTGGTGGAAATGACACACCACCAGCAGCATGTTGCCCACGAGAGGGGGGTGGGATGGGAGGGCGAGCAGGAGAGGACAAGTTGTTCTTCTATTGTTATGTACTCAGGCTTTATAGTGTTTGAAAGAATGTTCTTTCAAGTTCATATAAGAATGTAGCATTTTATTTCCAAAGTGTAGTAATTCTTTGTTTTCTCACAGCAGGGTGATCGCACTACAAGGCTGCAATTTTTATTTGCCCATCAAGTGGGCTTTTGGTGGAAATGACACACCACCAGCAGCATGTTGCCCACGAGAGTGGGGTGGCGTGGGGGGGCGAGCAGGAGAGGACAAGTTGTTCTTCTATTGTTATGTACTCAGGCTTTATAGTGTTTGAAAGAATGTTCTTTCAAGTTCATATAAGAATGTAGCATTTTATTTCCAAAGTGTAGTAATTCTTTGTTCTCTCACAGCAGGGTGATCGCACTACAAGGCTGCAATTTTTATTTGCCCATCAAGTGGGCTTTTGGTGGAAATGACACACCACCAGCAGCATGTTGCCCACGAGAGGGGGGTGGGATGGGGGGGCGAGCAGGAGAGGACAAGTTGTTCTTCTATTGTTATGTACTCAGGCTTTATAGTGTTTGAAAGAATGTTCTTTCAAGTTCATATAAGAATGTAGCATTTTATTTCCAAAGTGTAGTAATTCTATGTTTTCTCACAGCTGGGTGATCGCACTACAAGGCTGCAATTTTTATTTGCCCATCAAGTGGGCTTTTGGTGGAAATGACACACCACCAGCAGCATGATGCCCACGAGAGGGGGGTGGGTTGGGGGGGCGAGCAGGAGAGGACAAGTTGTTCTTCTATTATTATGTACTCAGGCTTTAAAGTGTTTGAATGAATGTTCTTTGAAGTTCATATAAGAATGTAGCATTTTATTTCCAAAGTGTAGTAATTCTTTGTTTTCTCACAGCAGGGTGATCGCACTACAAGGCTGCAATTTTTATTTGCCCATCAAGTGGGCTTTTGGTGGAAAGGACACACCACCAGCAGCATGTTGCCCACGAGAGGGGGGTGGGCTGGGGGGGGGCCAGCAGGAGAGGACAAATTGTTCTTCTATTGTTATGTACTCAGGCTTTATAATGTTTGAAAGAATGTTCTTTCAAGTTCATATAAGAATGTAGCATTTTATTTCCAAAGTGTAGTAATTCTTTGTTTTCTCACAGCAGGGTGATCGCACTACAAGGCTGCAATTTTTATTTGCCCATCAAGTGTGCTTTTGGTGGAAATGACACACCACCAGCAGCATGTTGTCCACGAGAGGGGGATGGGACGGGAGGGCGAGCAGGAGAGGACAAGTTGTTCTTCTATTGTTATGTACTCAGGCTTTATAGTGTTTGAAAGAATGTTCTTTCAAGTTCATATAAGAATGTAGCATTTTATTTCCAAAGTGTAGTAATTCTTTGTTTTCTCAGAGCAGGGTGATCGCACTACAAGGCTGCAATTTTTATTTGCCCATCAAGTGGGCTTTTGGTGGAAATGACACACCACCAGCAGCATGTTGTCCACGAGAGGGGGATGGGATGGGGGGGTGAGCAGGAGAGGACAAGTTGTTCTTCTATTGTTATGTACTCAGGCTTTATAGTGTTTGAAAGAATGTTCTTTCAAGTTCATATAAGAATGTAGCATTTTATTTCCAAAGTGTAGTAATTCTTTGTTTTCTCACAGCAGGGTGTTCGCACTACAAGGCTGCAAATTTTATTTGCCCATCAAGTGGGCTTTTGGTGGAAATGACACCCCACCAGCAGCATGATGCCCACGAGAGGGGGGTGGGATGGGGGGGCGAGCAGGAGAGGACAAGTTGTTCTTCTATTGTTATGTACTCAGGCTTTATAGTGTTTGAAAGAATGTTCTTTCAAGTTCATATAAGAATGTAGCATTTTATTTCCAAAGTGTAGTAATTCTTTATTTTCTCACAGCAGGGTGATCGCACTACAAGGCTGCAATTTTTATTTGCCCATCAAGTGGGTTTTTGGTGGAAATGACACACCACCAGCAGCATGATGCCCACGAGAGGGGGATGGGATGGGGGGGCGAGCAGGAGAGGACAAGTTGTTCTTCTATTGGTATGTACTCAGGCTTTATAGTGTTTGAAAGAATGTTCTTTCAAGTTCATATAAGAATGTAGCATTTTATTTCCAAAGTGTAGTAATTCTTTGTTTTCTCACAGCAAGGTGATCGCACTACAAGGCTGCAATTTTTATTTGCCCATCAAGTGGGCTTTTGGTGGAAATGACACACCACCAGCAGCATGTTGTCCACGAGAGGGGGATGGGACGGGGGGGGCGAGCAGGAGAGGACAAGTTGTTCTTCTATTGGTATGTACTCAGGCTTTATAGTGTTTGAAAGAATGTTCTTTCAAGTTCATATAAGAATGTAGCATTTTATTTCCAAAGTGTAGTAATTCTTTGTTTTCTCAGAGCAGGGTGATCGCACTACAAGGCTGCAATTTTTATTTGCCCATCAAGTGGGCTTTTGGTGGAAATGACACCCCACCAGCAGCATGTTGCCCACGAGAGGGGGGTGGGATGGGGGGGCGAGCAGGAGAGGACAAGTTGTTCTTCTATTGTTATGTACTCAGGCTTTATAGTGTTTGAAAGAATGTTCTTTCAAGTTCATATAAGAATGTAGCATTTTATTTCCAAAGTGTAGTAATTCTTTGTTTTCTCACAGCAGGGTGATCGCACTACAAGGCTGCAATTTTTATTTGCCCATCAGGTGGGCTTTTGGTGGAAATGACACACCACCAGCAGCATGTTGCCCACGAGAGGGGGGTGGGATGGGGGGGGGGCGAGCAGGAGAGGACAAGTTGTTCTTCTATTGTTATGTACTCAGGCTTTATAGTGTTTGAAAGAATGTTCTTTCATGTTCATATAAGAATGTAGCATTTTATTTCCAAAGTGTAGTAATTCTTTGTTTTCTCACAGCAGGGTGATCGCACTACAAGGCTGCAATTTTTATTTGCCCATCAAGTGGGCTTTTGGTGGAAATGACACACCACCAGCAGCATGATGCCCACGAGAGGGGGGTGGGATGGGGGGGCGAGCAGGAGAGGACAAGTTATTCTTCTATTGTTATGTACTCAGGCTTTATATTGTTTGAAAGAATGTTCTTTCAAGTTCATATAAGAATGTAGCATTTTATTTCCAAAGTGTAATAATTCTTTGTTTTCTCACAGCAGGGTGATCGCACTACAAGGCTGCAATTTTTATTTGCCCATCAAGTGGGCTTTTGGTGGAAATGACACACCACCAGCAGCATGTTGCCCACGAGAGTGGGGTGGGATGGGGGGGCGAGCAGGAGCGGACAAGTTGTTCTTCTATTGTTATGTACTCAGGCTTTATAGTGTTTGAAAGAATGTTCTTTCAAGTTCATATAAGAATGTAGCATTTTATTTCCAAAGTGTAGTAATTCTTTGTTTTCTCACAGCAGGGTGATCGCACTACAAGGCTGCAATTTTTATTTGCCCATCAGGTGGGCTTTTGGTGGAAATGACACACCACCAGCAGCATGTTGCCCACGAGAGTGGGGTGGGATGGGGGGGCGAGCAGGAGAGGACAAGTTATTCTTCTATTGTTATGTACTCAGGCTTTATATTGTTTGAAAGAATGTTCTTTCAAGTTCATATAAGAATGTAGCATTTTATTTCCAAAGTGTAGTAATTCTTTGTTTTCTCACAGCAGGGTGATCGCACTACAAGGCTGCAATTTTTATTTGCCCATCAGGTGGGCTTTTGGTGGAAATGACACACCACCAGCAGCATGTTGCCCACGAGAGGGGGGTGGGATGGGGGGGGGCGAGCAGGAGAGGACAAGTTGTTCTTCTATTGTTATGTACTCAGGCTTTATAGTGTTTGAAAGAATGTTCTTTCATGTTCATATAAGAATGTAGCATTTTATTTCCAAAGTGTAGTAATTCTTTGTTTTCTCACAGCAGGGTGATCGCACTACAAGGCTGCAATTTTTATTTGCCCATCAAGTGGGCTTTTGGTGGAAATGACACACCACCAGCAGCATGTTGCCCACGAGAGGGGGGTGGGATGGGGCGGCGAGCAGGAGAGGACAAGTTGTTATTCTATTGTTATGTACTCAGGCTTTATAGTGTTTGAAAGAATGTTCTTTCAAGTTCATATAAGAATGTAGCATTTTATTTCCAAAGTGTTGTAATTCTTTGTTTTCTCACAGCAGGGTGATCGCACTACAAGGCTGCAATTTTTATTTGCCCATCAAGTGGGCTTTTGGTGGAAATGACACACCACCAGCAGCATGTTGCCCACGAGAGGGGGGTGGGATGGGAGGGCGAGCAGGAGAGGACAAGTTGTTCTTCTATTGTTATGTACTCAGGCTTTATAGTGTTTGAAAGAATGTTCTTTCAAGTTCATATAAGAATGTAGCATTTTATTTCCAAAGTGTAGTAATTCTTTGTTTTCTCACAGCAGGGTGATCGCACTACAAGGCTGCAATTTTTATTTGCCCATCAAGTGGGCTTTTGGTGGAAATGACACACCACCAGCAGCATGTTGCCCACGAGAGTGGGGTGGCGTGGGGGGGCGAGCAGGAGAGGACAAGTTGTTCTTCTATTGTTATGTACTCAGGCTTTATAGTGTTTGAAAGAATGTTCTTTCAAGTTCATATAAGAATGTAGCATTTTATTTCCAAAGTGTAGTAATTCTTTGTTCTCTCACAGCAGGGTGATCGCACTACAAGGCTGCAATTTTTATTTGCCCATCAAGTGGGCTTTTGGTGGAAATGACACACCACCAGCAGCATGTTGCCCACGAGAGGGGGGTGGGATGGGGGGGCGAGCAGGAGAGGACAAGTTGTTCTTCTATTGTTATGTACTCAGGCTTTATAGTGTTTGAAAGAATGTTCTTTCAAGTTCATATAAGAATGTAGCATTTTATTTCCAAAGTGTAGTAATTCTATGTTTTCTCACAGCTGGGTGATCGCACTACAAGGCTGCAATTTTTATTTGCCCACCAAGTGGGCTTTTGGTGGAAATGACACACCACCAGCAGCATGATGCCCACGAGAGGGGGGTGGGTTGGGGGGGCGAGCAGGAGAGGATAAGTTGTTCTTCTATTATTATGTACTCAGGCTTTATAGTGTTTGAATGAATGTTCTTTGAAGTTCATATAAGAATGTAGCATTTTATTTCCAAAGTGTAGTAATTCTTTGTTTTCTCACAGCAGGGTGATCGCACTACAAGGCTGCAATTTTTATTTGCCATCAAGTGGGCTTTTGGTGGAAAGGACACACCACCAGCAGCATGTTGCCCACGAGAGGGGGGTGGGTTGGGGGGGGGCCAGCAGGAGAGGACAAATTGTTCTTCTATTGTTATGTACTCAGGCTTTATAATGTTTGAAAGAATGTTCTTTCAAGTTCATATAAGAATGTAGCATTTTATTTCCAAAGTGTAGTAATTCTTTGTTTTCTCACAGCAGGGTGATCGCACTACAAGGCTGCAATTTTTATTTGCCCATCAAGTGGGCTTTTGGTGGAAATGACACACCACCAGCAGCATGTTGTCCACGAGAGGGGGATGGGACGGGAGGGCGAGCAGGAGAGGACAAGTTGTTCTTCTATTGTTATGTACTCAGGCTTTATAGTGTTTGAAAGAATGTTCTTTCAAGTTCATATAAGAATGTAGCATTTTATTTCCAAAGTGTAGTAATTCTTTGTTTTCTCAGAGCAGGGTGATCGCACTACAAGGCTGCAATTTTTATTTGCCCATCAAGTGGGCTTTTGGTGGAAATGACACACCACCAGCAGCATGTTGTCCACGAGAGGGGGATGGGATGGGGGGGCGAGCAGGAGAGGACAAGTTGTTCTTCTATTGTTATGTACTCAGGCTTTATAGTGTTTGAAAGAATGTTCTTTCAAGTTCATATAAGAATGTAGCATTTTATTTCCAAAGTGTAGTAATTCTTTGTTTTCTCACAGCAGGGTAATCGCACTACAAGGCTGCAAATTTTATTTGCCCATCAAGTGGGCTTTTGGTGGAAATGACACCCCACCAGCAGCATGATGCCCACGAGAGGGGGGTGGGATGGGGGGGCGCGCAGGAGAGGACAAGTTGTTCTTCTATTGTTATGTACTCAGGCTTTATAGTGTTTGAAAGAATGTTCTTTCAAGTTCATATAAGAATGTAGCATTTTATTTCCAAAGTGTAGTAATTCTTTATTTTCTCACAGCAGGGTGATCGCACTACAAGGCTGCAATTTTTATTTGCCCATCAAGTGGGTTTTTGGTGGAAATGACACACCACCAGCAGCATGATGCCCACGAGAGGGGGATGGGATGGGGGGGCGAGCAGGAGAGGACAAGTTGTTCTTCTATTGGTATGTACTCAGGCTTTATAGTGTTTGAAAGAATGTTCTTTCAAGTTCATATAAGAATGTAGCATTTTATTAACAAAGTGTAGTAATTCTTTGTTTTCTCACAGCAAGGTGATCGCACTACAAGGCTGCAATTTTTATTTGCCCATCAAGTGGGCTTTTGGTGGAAATGACACACCACCAGCAGCATGTTGTCCACGAGAGGGGGATGGGACGGGGCGGGCGAGCAGGAGAGGACAAGTTGTTCTTCTATTGGTATGTACTCAGGCTTTATAGTGTTTGAAAGAATGTTCTTTCAAGTTCATATAAGAATGTAGCATTTTATTTCCAAAGTGTAGTAATTCTTTGTTTTCTCAGAGCAGGGTGATCGCACTACAAGGCTGCAATTTTTATTTGCCCATCAAGTGGGCTTTTGGTGGAAATGACACACCACCAGCAGCATGTTGCCCACAAGAGGGGGGTGGGATGGGGGGGCGAGCAGGAGAGGACAAGTTGTTCTTCTATTGTTATGTACTCAGGCTTTATAGTGTTTGAAAGAATGTTCTTTCAAGTTCATATAAGAATGTAGCATTTTATTTCCAAAGTGTAGTAATTCTTTGTTTTCTCACAGCAGGGTGATCGCACTACAAGGCTGCAATTTTTATTTGCCCATCAGGTGGGCTTTTGGTGGAAATGACACACCACCAGCAGCATGTTGCCCACGAGAGTGGGGTGGGATGGGGGGGCGAGCAGGAGAGGACAAGTTATTCTTCTATTGTTATGTACTCAGGCTTTATATTGTTTGAAAGAATGTTCTTTCAAGTTCATATAAGAATGTAGCATTTTATTTCCAAAGTGTAGTAATTCTTTGTTTTCTCACAGCAGGGTGATCGCACTACAAGGCTGCAATTTTTATTTGCCCATCAAGTGGGCTTTTGGTGGAAATGACACACCACCAGCAGCATGATGCCCACGAGAGGGGGGTGGGATGGGGCGGCGAGCAGGAGAGGACAAGTTGTTATTCTATTGTTATGTACTCAGGCTTTATAGTGTTTGAAAGAATGTTCTTTCAAGTTCATATAAGAATGTAGCATTTTATTTCCAAAGTGTAGTAATTCTTTGTTTTCTCACAGCAGGGTGATCGCACTACAAGGCTGCAATTTTTATTTGCCCATCAAGTGGGCTTTTGGTGGAAATGACACACCACCAGCAGCATGTTGCCCACGAGAGTGGGGTGGGATGGGGGGGCGAGCAGGAGAGGACAAGTTGTTCTTCTATTGTTATGTACTCAGGCTTTATAGTGTTTGAAAGAATGTTCTTTCAAGTTCATATAAGAATGTAGCATTTTATTTCCAAAGTGTAGTAATTCTTTGTTTTCTCACAGCAGGGTGATCGCACTACAAGGCTGCAATTTTTATTTGCCCATCAAGTGGGCTTTTGGTGGAAATGACACACCACCAGCAGCATGTTGCCCACGAGAGGGGGGTGGGATGGGGGGGCGAGCAGGAGAGGACAAGTTGTTCTTCTATTGTTATGTACTCAGGCTTTATAGTGTTTGAAAGAATGTTCTTTCAAGTTCATATAAGAATGTAGCATTTTATTTCCAAAGTGTAGTAATTCTTTGTTTTCTCACAGCAGGGTGATCGCACTAGAAGGCTGCAATTTTTATTTGCCCATCAAGTGGGCATTTGGTGGAAATGACACCCCACCAGCAGCATGTTGCCCACGAGAGGGGGGTGGGAAGGGGGGCGAGCAGGAGAGGACAAGTTGTTCTTCTATTGTTATGTACTCAGGCTTTATAGTGTTTGAAAGAATGTTCTTTCAAGTTCATATAAGAATGTAGCATTTTATTTCCAAAGTGTAGTAATTCTTTGTTTTCTCACAGCAGGGTGATCGCACTACAAGGCTGCAATTTTTATTTGCCCATCAAGTGGGCTTTTGGTGGAAATGACACACCACCAGCAGCATGTTGCCCACGAGAGGGGGGTGGGATGGGGGGGCGAGCAGGAGAGGACAAGTTGTTCTTCTATTGTTATGTACTCAGGCTTTATAGTGTTTGAAAGAATGTTCTTTCAAGTTCATATAAGAATGTAGCATTTGATTTCCAAAGTGTAGTAATTCTTTGTTTTCTCACAGCAGGGTGATCGCACAACAAGGCTGCAATTTTTATTTGCCCATCAAGTGGGCTTTTGGTGGAAATGACACACCACCAGCAGCATGTTGCCCACGAGAGGGGGGTGGGATGGGGGGGCGAGCAGGAGAGGACAAGTTGTTCTTCTATTGTTATGTACTCAATCTTTATAGTGTTTAAAAGAATGTTCTTTCAAGTTCATATAAGAATGTAGCATTTTATTTCCAAAGTGTTGTAATTCTTTGTTTTCTCACAGCAGGGTGATCGCACTACAAGGCTGCAATTTTTATTTGCCCATCAAGTGGGCTTTTGGTGGAAATGACACACCACCAGCAGCATGTTGCCCACGAGAGTGAGGTGGGATGGGGGGGCGAGCAGGAGAGGACAAGTTGTTCTTCTATTGTTATGTACTCAGGCTTTATAGTGTTTGAAAGAATGTTCTTTCAAGTTCATATAAGAATGTAGCATTTTATTTCCAAAGTGTAGTAATTCTTTGTTTTCTCACAGCAGGGTGATCGCACTACAAGGCTGCAATTTTTATTTGCCCATCAAGTGGGCTCTTGGTGGAAATGACACACCACCAGCAGCATGTTGCCCACGAGAGGGGGGTGGGATGGGGGGGCGAGCAGGAGAGGACAAGTTGTTCTTCTATTGTTATGTACTCAGGCTTTATAGTGTTTGAAAGAATGTTCTTTCAAGTTCATATAAGAATGTAGCATTTTATTTCCAAAGTGTAGTAATTCTTTGTTTTCTCACAGCAGGGTGATCGCACTACAAGGCTGCAATTTTTATTTGCCCATCAAGTGGGCTTTTGGTGGAAATGACACACCACCAGCAGCATGTTGCCCACGAGAGGGGGGTGGGTTGGGGGGGCGAGCAGGAGAGGACAAGTTGTTCTTCTATTGTTATGTACTCAGTCTTTATAGTGTTTGAAAGAATGTTCTTTCAAGTTCATATAAGAATGTAGCATTTTATTTCCAAAGTGTAGTAATTCTTTGTTTTCTCACAGCAGGGTGATCGCACTACAAGGCTGCAATTTTTATTTGCCCATCAAGTGGGCTTTTGGTGGAAGTGACACACCACCAGCAGCATGTTGCCCATGAGAGGGGGGTGGGATGGGGGGGCGAGCAGGAGAGGACAAGTTGTTCTTCTATTGTTATGTACTCAGGCTTTATAGTGTTTGAAAGAATGATCTTTCAAGTTCATACAAGCATGTAGCATTTTATTTCCAAAGTGTAGTAATTCTTTGTTTTCTCACAGCAGGGTGATCGCACTACAAGGCTGCAATTTTTATTTGCCCATCAAGTGGGCTTTTGGTGGAAATGACACACCACTAGCAGCATGTTGCCCACGAGAGGGGGACGGGATGGGGGGGCGAGCAGGAGAGGACAAGTTGTTCTTCTATTGTTATGTACTCAGGCTTTATAGTGTTTGAAAGAATGTTCTTCCAAGTTCATATAAGAATGTAGCATTTTATTTCCAAAGTGTAGTAATTCTTTGTTTTCTCACAGCAGGGTGATCGCACTACAAGGCTGCAATTTTTATTTGCCCATCAAGTGGGCTTTTGGTGGAAATGACACACCACCAGCAGCATGTTGCCCACGAGAGGGGGGTGGGATGGGGGTGCGAGCAGGAGAGGACAAGTTGTTCTTCTATTGTTATGTACTCAGGCTTTATAGTGTTTGAAAGAATGTTCTTTCAAGTTCATATAAGAATGTAGCATTTTATTTCCAAAGTGTAGTAATTCTTTGTTTTCTCACAGCAGGGTGATCGCACTACAAGGCTGCAATTTTTATTTGCCCATCAAGTGGGATTTTGGTGGAAATGACACACCACCAGCAGCATGTTGCCCACGAGAGGGGGGTGGGATGGGGGGGCGAGCAGGAGAGGACAAGTTGTTCTTCTATTGTTATGTACTCAGGCTTTATAGTGTTTGAAAGAATGTTCTTTCAAGTTCATATAAGAATGTAGCATTTTATTTCCAAAGTGTAGTAATTCTTTGTTTTCTCACAGCAGGGTGATCGCACTACAAGGCTGCAATTTTTATTTGCCCATCAAGTGGGCTTTTGGTGGGAATGACTCACCACCAGCAGCATGTTGCCCACGAGAGGGGGGTGGGATGGGGGGGCGAGCAGGAGAGGACAAGTTGTTCTTCTATTGTTATGTACTCAGGCTTTATAGTGTTTGAAAGAATGTTTTTTCAAGTTCATATAAGAATGTAGCATTTTATTTCCAAAGTGTAGTAATTCTTTGTTTTCTCACAGCAGGGTGATCGCACTACAAGGCTGCAATTTTTATTCGCCCATCAAGTGGGGTTTTGGTGGAAATGACACACCACCAGCAGCATGTTGCCCACGAGAGGGGGGTGGGATTGGGTGGGCGAGCAGGAGAGGACAAGTTGTTCTTCTGTTGTTATGTACTCAGGCTTTATAGTGTTTGAAAGAATGTTCTTTCAAGTTCATATAAGAATGTAGCATTTTATTTCAAAGTGTAGTAATTCTTTGTTTTCTCACAGCAGGGTGATCGCACTACAAGGCTGCAATTTTTATTTGCCCATCAAGTGGGCTTTTGGTGGAAATGACACACCACCAGCAGCATGTTGCCCACGAGAGGGGGGTGGGATGGGGGGGCGAGCAGGAGAGGACAAGTTGTTCTTCTATTGTTATGTACTCAGGCTTTATAGTGTTTGAAAGAATGTTCTTTCAAGTTCATATAAGAATGTAGCATTTTATTTCCAAAGTGTAGTAATTCTTTGTTTTCTCACAGCAGGGTGATCGCACTACAAGGCTGCAATTTGTATTTGCCCATCAAGTGGGCTTTTGGTGGAAATGACACACCACCAGCAGCATGTTGCCCACGAGAGGGGGGTGGGATGGGGGGGCGAGCAGGAGAGGACAAGTTGTTCTTCTATTGTTATGTACTCAGGCTTTATAGTGTTTGAAAGAATGTTCTTTCAAGTTCATATAAGAATGTAGCAATTTATTTCCAAAGTGTAGTAACTCTTTGTTTTCTCACAGCAGGGTGATCGCACTACAAGGCTGCAATTTTTATGTGCCCATCAAGTGGGCTTTTGGTGGAAATGACACACCACCAGCAGCATGTTGCCTACGAGAGAGGGGTGGGATGGGGGGGCGAGCAGGAGAGGACAAGTTGTTCTTCTATTGTTACGTACTCAGGCTTTATAGTGTTTGAAAGAATGTTCTTTAAAGCTCATATAAGAATGTAGCATTTTATTTCCAAAGTGTACTAATTCTTTGTTTTCTCACAGCAGGGTGATCGCACTACAAGGCTCCAATTTTTATTTGCCCATCAAGTGGGCTTTTGGTGGAAATGACACACCACCAGCAGCATGTTGCCCACGAGAGGGGGGTGGGATGGGGGGCGAGCAGGAGAGGACAAGTTGTTCTTCTATTGTTATGTACTCAGGCTTTATAGTGTTTGAAAGAATATCCTTTCAAGTTCATATAAGAATGTACCATTTTATTTCCAAAGTGTAGTAATTCTTTGTTTTCTCACAGCAGGGTGATCGCACTACAAGGCTGCAATTTTTATTTGCCCATCAAGTGGGCTTTTGGTGGAAATGACACACCACCAGCAGCATGTTGGCTACGAGAGGGGGGTGGGATGGGGGGGCGAGCAGGAGAGGACAAGTTGTTCTTCTATTGTTATGTACTCAGGCTTTATAGTGTTTGAAAGAATGTTCTTTCAAGTTCATATAAGAATGTAGCATTTTATTTCCAAAGTGTAGTAATTCTTTGTTTTCTCACAGCAGGGTGATCGCACTACAAGGCTGCAATTTGTATTTGCCCATCAAGTGGGCTTTTGGTGGAAATGACACACCACCAGCAGCATGATGCCCACAAGAGGGGGGTGGGATGGGGGAGCGAGCAGGAGAGGACAAGTTGTTCTTCTATTGGTATGTACTCAGGCTTTATAGTGTTTGAAAGAATGTTCTTTCAAGTTCATATAAGAATGTAGCATTTTATTTCCAAAGTGTAGTAATTCTTTGTTTTCTCACAGCAGGGTGATCGCACTACAAGGCTGCAATTTTTATTAGCCCATCAAGTGGGCTTTTGTTGGAAATGACACACCACCAGCAGCATGTTGCCCTCGAGAGGGGGGTGGGATGGGGGGGCGAGCAGGAGAGGACAAGTTGTTCTTCTATTGTTATGTACTCAGGCTTTATAGTGTTTGGAAGAATGTTTTTTCAAGTTCATATAAGAATGTAGCATTTTATTTCCAAAGTGTAGTAATTCTTTGTTTTCTCACAGCAGGGTGATCGCACTACAAGGCTGCAATTTTTATTTGCCCATCAAGTGGGCATTTTGGTGGAAATGACACACCACCAGCAGCATGATGCCCACGAGAGGGGGACGGGATGGGGGGGCGAGCAGGAGAGGACAAGTTGTTCTTCTATTGTTATGTACTCAGGCTTTATAGTGTTTGAAGGAATGTTCTTTCAAGTTCATATAAGAATGTAGCATTTTATTTCCAAAGTGTAGTAAATCTTTGTTTTCTCACAGCAGGGTGATCGCACTACAAGGCTGCAATTTTTATTTGCCCATCAAGTGGGCTTTTGGTGGAAATGACACACCACCAGCAGCATGATGCCCACGAGAGGGGGGTGGGATGGGGGGGCGAGCAGGAGAGGACAAGTTGCTCTTCTATTGTTATGTACTCTGGCTTTATAGTGTTTGAAAGAATGTTCTTTCAAGTTCATATGAGAATGTAGCATTTTATTTCCAAAGTGTTGCAATTCTTTGTTTTCTCACAGCAGGGTGATCGCACTACAAGGCTGCAATTTTTATTTGCCCATCAAGTGGGCTTTTGGTGGAAATGACACACCACCAGCAGCATGATGCCCATGAGAGGGGCATGGGATGGGGGGGCGAGCAGGAGAGGACAAGTTGTTCTTCTATTGTTATGTACTCAGGCTTTATAGTGTTTGAAGGAATGTTCTTTCAAGTTCATATAAGAATGTAGCATTTTATTTCCAAAGTGTAGTAAATCTTTGTTTTCTCACAGCAGGGTGATCGCACTACAAGGCTGCAATTTTTATTTGCCCATCAAGTGGGCTTTTGGTGGAAATGACACACCACCAGCAGCATGATGCCCACGAGAGGGGGACGGGATGGGGGGGCGAGCAGGAGAGGACAAGTTGTTCTTCTATTGTTATGTACTCAGGCTTTATAGTGTTTGAAGGAATGTTCTTTCAAGTTCATATAAGAATGTAGCATTTTATTTCCAAAGTGTGGTTATTCTTTGTTTTCTCACAGCAGGGTGATCGCACTACAAGGCTGCAATTTTTATTTGCCCATCAAGTGGGCTTTTGGTGGAAATGACACACCACCAGCAGCAAGATGCCCACGAGAGGGGGGTGGGATGGGGGGGCGAGCAGAAGAGGACAAGTTGTTCTTCTATTGTTATGTACTCAGGCTTTATAGTGTTTGAAAGAATGTTCTTTCAAGTTCATATAAGAATGTAGCATTTTATTTCCAAAGTGTAGTAAATCTTTATTTTCTCACAGCAGGGTGATCGCACTACAAGGCTGCAATTTTTATTTGCCCATCAAGTGGGCTTTTGGTGGAAATGACACACCACCAGCAGCATGATGCCCACGAGAGGGGGGTGGGATGGGGGGGCGAGCAGGAGAGGACAAGTTGTTCTTCTATTGGTATGTACTCAGGCTTTATAGTGTTTGAAAGAATGTTCTTCCAAGTTCGTATAAGAATGTAGCATTTTATTTCCTAAGTGTAGTAATTCTTTGTTTTCTCACAGCAGGGTGATCGCACTACAAGGCTGCAATTTTTATTTGCCCATCAAGTGGGCTTTTGGTGGAAATGACACACCACCAGCAGCATGATGCCCACGAGAGGGGGGTGGCATGGGGGGCCGAGCAGGAGAGGACAAGTTGTTCTTCTATTGTTACGTACTCAGGCTTTATAGTGTTTGAAAGAATGTTCTTTCAAGTTCATATAAGAATGTAGCATTTTATTTCCAACGTGTAGTAATTCTTTGTTTTCTCACAGCAGGGCGATCGCACTACATGGCTGCAATTTTTATTTGCCCATCAAGTGGGCTTTTGGTGGAAATGACACACCACCAGCAGCATGATGCCCACGAGAGGGGGGTGGGATGGGGGGGCGAGCAGGAGAGGACAAGTTGTTCTTCTATTGTTACGTACTCAGGCTTTATAGTGTTTGAAAGAATGTTCTTCCAAGTTCGTATAAGAATGTAGCATTTTATTTCCAAAGTGTAGTAATTCTTTGTTTTCTCACAGCAGGGTGATCGCACTACAAGGCTGCAATTTTTATTTGCCCATCAACTGGGCTTTTGGTGGAAATGACACACTGCCAGCAGCATGATGCCCACGAGAGGGGGGTGGGATGGGGGGGCTAGCAGGAGAAGACAAGTTGTTCTTCTATTGGTATGTACTCAGGCTTTATAGTGTTTGAAAGAATGTTCTTTCAAGTTCATATAAGAATGTAGCATTTTATTTCCAAAGTGTGGTAAATCTTTGTTTTCTCACAGCAGGGTGATCGCACTACAAGGCTGCAAGTTTTATTTAACCATCAAGTGGGCCTTTGGTGGAAATGACACACCACCAGCAGCATGATGCCCACGAGAGGGGGGTGGGATGGGGGGGCGAGCAGGAGAGGACAAGTTGTTCTTCTATTGTTATGTACTCAGGACTTACAGTGTTTGAAAGAATGTTCTTTCAAGTTCATATAAGAATGTAGCATTTTATTTCCAAAGTGTAGTAATTCTTTGTTTTCTCACAGCAGGGTGATCGCACTACAAGGCTGCAATTTTTATTTGCCCATCAACTGGGCTTTTGGTGGAAATGACACACTGCCAGCAGCATGATGCCCACGAGAGGGGGGTGGGATGGGGGGGCAAGCAGGAGAGGACAAGTTGTTCTTCTATTGTTACGTACTCAGGCTTTATAGTGTTTGAAAGAATGTTCTTGCAAGTTCATATAAGAATGTAACATTTTATTTCCAAAGTGTAGTTATTCTTTGTTTTCTCACAGCAGGGTGATCGCACTACAAGGCTGCAATTTTTATTTGCCCATTAAGTGGGCTTTTGGTGGAAATGACACACCACCAGCAGCATGATGCCCACGAGAGGGGGTGGGATGGGGGGGCTAGCTGGAGAGGACAAGTTGTTCTTCTATTGGTATGTACTCAGGCTTTATAGTGTTTGAAAGAATGTTCTTTCAAGTTCATATAAGAATGTAGCATTTTATTTCCTAAGTGTAGTAAATCTTTGTTTTCTCACAGCAGGGTGATCGCACTACAAGGCTGCAATTTTTATTTGCCCATCAAGTGGGCTTTTGGTGGAAATGACACACCACCAGCAGCAAGATGCCCACGAGAGGGGGGTGGGATGGGGGGCGAGCAGGAGAGGACAAGTTGTTCTTCTATTGTTATGTACTCAGGCTTTATAGTGTTTGGAAGAATGTTCTTTCAAGTTCATATAAGAATGTAGCATTTTATTTACAAAGTGTAGTAATTCTTTGTTTTCTCACAGCAGGGTGATCGCACTACAAGGCTGCAATTTTTATTTGCCCATCAAGTGGGCTTTTGGCGGAAATGACACACCACCAGCAGCATGTTGTCCACAAGAGGGGGGTGGGATGGGGGGGGCGAGCAGGAGAGGACAAGTTGTTCTTCAATTGTTATGTACTCAGGCTTTATAGTGTTTGAAAGAATGTTCTTTCAAGTTCATATAAGAATGTAGCATTTTATTTCCAAAGTGTAGTAATTCTTTGTTTTCTCACAGCAGGGTGATCGCACTACAAGGCTGCAATTTTTATTTGCCCATCAACTGGGCTTTTGGTGGAAATGACACACTGCCAGCAGCATGATGCCCACGAGAGGGGGGTGGGATGGGGGGGCTAGCAGGAGAAGACAAGTTGTTCTTCTATTGGTATGTACTCAGGCTTTATAGTGTTTGAAAGAATGTTCTTTCAAGTTCATATAAGAATGTAGCATTTTATTTCCAAAGTGTGGTAAATCTTTGTTTTCTCACAGCAGGGTGATCGCACTACAAGGCTGCAAGTTTTATTTAACCATCAAGTGGGCCTTTGGTGGAAATGACACACCACCAGCAGCATGATGCCCACGAGAGGGGGGTGGGATGGGGGGGCGAGCAGGAGTGGACAAGTTGTTCTTCTATTGTTATGTACTCAGGACTTACAGTGTTTGAAAGAATGTTCTTTCAAGTTCATATAAGAATGTAGCATTTTATTTCCAAAGTGTAGTAAATCTTTGTTTTCTCACAGCATGGTGATTGCACTACAAGGCTGCAATTTTTATTTGCCCATCAAGTGGGCTTTTGGTGGAAATGACACACCACCAGCAGCATGATGCCCACGAGAGGGGGGTGGGATGGGGGGGCAAGCAGGAGAGGACAAGTTGTTCTTCTATTGTTACGTACTCAGGCTTTATAGTGTTTGAAAGAATGTTCTTCCAAGTTCGTATAAGAATGTAGCATTTTATGTCCAAAGTGTAGTAATTCTTTGTTTTCTCACAGCAGGGTGATCGCTCTACAAGGCTGCAATTTTTATTTGCCCATCAACTGGGCTTTTGGTGGAAATGACACACTGCCAGCAGCATGATGCCCACGAGAGGGGGGTGGGATGGGGGGGCTAGCAGGAGAAGACAAGTTGTTCTTCTATTGGTATGTACTCAGGCTTTATAGTGTTTGAAAGAATGTTCTTTCAAGTTCATATAAGAATGTAGCATTTTATTTCCAAAGTGTGGTAAATCTTTGTTTTCTCACAGCAGGGTGATCGCACTACAAGGCTGCAAGTTTTATTTAACCATCAAGTGGGCCTTTGGTGGAAATGACACACCACCAGCAGCATGATGCCCACGAGAGGGGGGTGGGATGGGGGGGCGAGCAGGAGAGGACAAGTTGTTCTTCTATTGTTATGTACTCAGGACTTACAGTGTTTGAAAGAATGTTCTTTCAAGTTCATATAAGAATGTAGCATTTTATTTCCAAAGTGTAGTAAATCTTTGTTTTCTCACAGCATGGTGATTGCACTACAAGGCTGCAATTTTTATTTGCCCATCAAGTGGGCTTTTGGTGGAAATGACACACCACCAGCAGCATGATGCCCACGAGAGGGGGGTGGGATGGGGGGCCGAGCAGGATTGGACAAGTTGTTCTTCTATTGTTATGTACTCAGGCTTTATAGTGTTTGAAAGAATGTTCTTTCAAGTTCATATAAGAATGTAGCATTTTATTTCCAAAGTGTGGTAAATCTTTGTTTTCTCACAGCAGGGTGATCGCACTACAAGGCTGCAAGTTTTATTTAACCATCAAGTGGGCCTTTGGTGGAAATGACACACCACCAGCAGCATGATGCCCACGAGAGGGGGGTGGGATGGGGGGGCGAACAGGAGAGGACAAGTTGTTCTTCTATTGTTATGTACTCAGGACTTACAGTGTTTGAAAGAATATTCTTTCAAGTTCATATAAGAATGTAGCATTTTATTTCCAAAGTGTAGTAAATCTTTGTTTTCTCACAGCATGGTGATTGCACTACAAGGCTGCAATTTTTATTTGCCCATCAAGTGGGCTTTTGGTGGAAATGACACACCACCAGCAGCATGATGCCCACGAGAGGGGGGTGGGATGGGGGGGCAAGCAGGAGAGGACAAGTTGTTCTTCTATTGTTACGTACTCAGGCTTTATAGTGTTTGAAAGAATGTTCTTGCAAGTTCATATAAGAATGTAACATTTTATTTCCAAAGTGTAGTTATTCTTTGTTTTCTCACAGCAGGGTGATCGCACTACAAGGCTGCAATTTTTATTTGCCCATCAAGTGGGCTTTTGGTGGAAATGACACACCACCAGCAGCATGATGCCCACGAGAGGGGGGTGGGATGGGGGGGCGAGCAGGAGAGGACAAGTTGTTCTTCTATTGTTACGTACTCAGACTTTATAGTGTTTGATAGAATGTTCTTTCAAGTTCATATAAGAATGTAGCATTTTATTTCCAAAGTGTAGTAATTCTTTGTTTTCTCACAGCAGGGTGATCGCACTACAAGGCTGCAATTTTTATTTGCCCATTAAGTGGGCTTTTGGTGGAAATGACACACCACCAGCAGCATGATGCCCACGAGAGGGGGTGGGATGGGGGGGCTAGCTGGAGAGGACAAGTTGTTCTTCTATTGGTATGTACTCAGGCTTTATAGTGTTTGAAAGAATGTTCTTTCAAGTTCATATAAGAATGTAGCATTTTATTTCCTAAGTGTAGTAAATCTTTGTTTTCTCACAGCAGGGTGATCGCACTACAAGGCTGCAATTTTTATTTGCCCATCAAGTGGGCTTTTGGTGGAAATGACACACCACCAGCAGCAAGATGCCCACGAGAGGGGGGTGGGATGGGGGGCGAGCAGGAGAGGACAAGTTGTTCTTCTATTGTTATGTACTCAGGCTTTATAGTGTTTGGAAGTATGTTCTTTCAAGTTCATATAAGAATGTAGCATTTTATTTACAAAGTGTAGTAATTCTTTGTTTTCTCACAGCAGGGTGATCGCACTACAAGGCTGCAATTTTTATTTGCCCATCAAGTGGGCTTTTGGCGGAAATGACACACCACCAGCAGCATGTTGTCCACAAGAGGGGGGTGGGATGGGGGGGGCGAGCAGGAGAGGACAAGTTGTTCTTCAATTGTTATGTACTCAGGCTTTATAGTGTTTGAAAGAATGTTCTTTCAAGTTCATATAAGAATGTAGCATTTTATTTCCAAAGTGTAGTAAATCTTTGTTTTCTCACAGCAGGGTGATCGCACTACAAGGCTGCAATTTTTATTTGCCCATCAAGTGGGCTTTTGGTGGAAATGACACACCACCAGCAGCATGATGCCCACAAGAGAGGGGTGGGATGGGGGGGCGAGCAGGGGAGGACAATTTGTTCTTCTATTGTTATGTACTCAGGCTTTATAGTCTTTGAAAGAATGTTCTTTCAAGTTCATATAAGAATGTAGCATTTTATTTCCAAAGTGTAGTAATTCTTTGTTTTCTCACAGAAGGGTGATCGCACCAAAAGGCTGCAATTTTTATTGGCCCATCAAGTGGGCTTTTGGTGGAAATGACACACCACCAGCAGCATGTTGTCCACCAGAGGGGGGTGGGATGGGGGGGCGAGCAGGAGAGGACAAGTTGTTCTTCTATTGTTACGTACTCAGGCTTTATAGTGTTTGAAAGAATGTTCTTTCAAGTTCATATAAGAATGTAACATTTTATTTCCAAAGTGTAGTAATTCTTTGTTTTCTCACAGCAGGGTGATCGCACTACAAGGCTGCAATTTTTATTTGCCCATCAAGTGGGCTTTTGGTGGAAATGACACACCACCAGCAGCATGTTGCCCACGAGAGGGGCGTGGGATGTGGGGGCGAGCAGGAGAGGACAAGTTGTTCTTCTATTGTTACGTACTCAGGCTTTATAGTGTTTGATAGAATGTTCTTTCAAGTTCACATAAGAATGTAGCCTTTTATTTCCAAAGTGTAGTAATTCTTTGTTTTCTCACAGCAGGGTGATCGCACTACAAGGCTGCAATTTTTATTTGCCCATCAAGTGGGCTTTTGGTGGAAATGACACACCACCAGCAGCATGATGCCCACGAGAGGGGGGTGGGATGGGGGGGCTAGCTGGAGAGGACAAGTTGTTCTTCTATTGGTATGTACTCAGGCTTTATAGTGTTTGAAAGAATGTTCTTCCAAGTTCATATAAGAATGTAGCATTTTATTTCCAAAGTGTAGTAAATCTTTGTTTTCTCACAGCAGGGTGATCGCACTACAAGGCTGCAATTTTTATTTGCCCATCAAGTGGGCTTTTGGTGGAAATGACACACCACCAGCAGCATGATGCCCACGAGAGGGGCGTGGGATGGGGGGGCGAGCAGGAGAGGACAAGTTGTTCTTCTATTGTTATGTACTCAGGCTTTATAGTGTTTGAAAGAATGTTCTTTCAAGTTCATATAAGAATGTAGCATTTTATTTCCAAAGTGTAGTAAATCTTTGTTTTCTCACAGCAGGGTGATCGCACTACAAGGCTGCAATTTTTATTTGCCCATCATGTGGGCTTTTGGTGGAAATGACACACCACCAGCAGCAAGATGCCCACGAGAGGGGGGTGGGATGGGGGGCGAGCAGGAGAGGACAAGTTGTTCTTCTATTGTTATGTACTCAGGCTTTATAGTGTTTGAAAGAATGTTCTTTCAAGTTCATATAAGAATGTAGCATTTTATTTCCAAAGTGTAGTAAATCTTTGTTTTCTCACAGCAGGGTGATCGCACTACGAGTCTGCAATTTTTATTTGCCCATCAAGTGGGCTTTTGGCGGAAATGACACACCACCAGCAACATGTTGTCCACGAGAGGGGGGTGGGATGGGGGGGCGAGCAGCAGAGGACAAGTTGTTCATCTATTGTTATGTACTCAGGATTTATAGTGTTTGAAAGAATGTTCTTTCAAGTTCATATAAGAATGTAGCATTTTATTTCCAAAGTGTAGTAAATCTTTGTTTTCTCACAGCAGGGTGATCGCACTACAAAGCTGCAAATTTTATTTGCCCATCAAGTGGGCTTTTGGTGGAAATGACACACCACCAGCAGCATGATGCCCACAAGAGGGGGGTGGGATGGGGGGGCGAGCAGGAGAGGACAAGTTGTTCTTCTATTGTTATGTACTCAGGCTTTATGGTCTTTGAAAGAATGTTCTTTCAAGTTCATATAAGAATGTAGCATTTTATTTCCAAAGTGTAGTAATTCTTTGTTTTCTCACAGAAGGGTGATCGCACTACAAGGCTGCAATTTTTATTTGCCCATCAAGTAGGCTTTTGGTGGAAATGACACACCACCAGCAGCATGTTGTCCACGAGAGGGGGGTGGGATGGGCGGGCGAGCAGGAGAGGACAAGTTGTTCTTCTATTGTTATGTACTCAGGCTTAATAGTGTTTGAAAGAATGTTCTTTCAAGTTCATATAAGAATGTAGCATTTTATTTCCAAAGTGTAGTAAATCTTTGTTTTCTCACAGCAGGGTGATCGCACTACAAGGCTGCAATTTTTATTTGCCCATCAAGTGGGCTTTTGGTGGAAATGACACACCACCAGCAGCATGTTGTCCACGAGAGGGGGGTGGGATGGGGGGGCGAGCAGGAGAGGACAAGTTGTTCTTCTATTGTTATGTACTCAGGCTTTATAGTGTTTGAAAGAATGTTCTTTCAAGTTCATATAAGAATGTAGCATTTTATTTCCAAAGTGTAGTAATTCTTTGTTTTCTCACAGCAGGGTGATCGCACTACAAGGCTGCAATTTTTATTTGCCGATCAAGTGGGCATTTGGTGGAAATGACACACCACAAGCAGCATGATGCCCACGAGAGGGGGGTGGGATGGGGGGGCGAGCAGGAGAGGACAAGTTGTTCTTCTATTGTTATGTACTCAGGCTTTATAGTGTTTGAAAGAATGTTCTTTCAAGTTCATATAAGAATGTAGCATTTTATTTCCAAAGTGTAGTAATTCTTGGTTTTCTCACTGCAGGGTGATCGCACTACAAGGCTGCAATTTTTATTTGCCCATCAAGTGGGCTTTTGGTGGAAATGACACACCACCAGCAGCATGATGCCCACGAGACGGGGGTGGGATGGGGGGGCGAGCAGGAGAGGACAAGTTGTTCTTCTATTGTTATGTACTCAGGCTTATAGTGTTTGAAAGAATGTTCTTTCAAGTTCATATAAGAATGTAGCATTTTATTTCCAAAGTGTAGTAATTCTTTGTTTTCTCACTGCAGGGTGATCGCACTACAAGGCTGCAATTTTTATTTGCTCATCAAGTGGGCTTTTGGTGGAAATGACACACCACCAGCAGCATTTTGTCCACGAGAGGGGGGTGGGATCGGGGGGCGAGCAGGAGAGGACAAGTTGTTCTTCTATTGTTATGTACTCAGGCTTTATAGTGTTTGAAAGAATGTTCTTTCAAGTTCATATAAGAATGTAGCATTTTATTTCCAAAGTGTAGTAAATCTTTGTTTTCTCACAGCAGGGTGATCGCACTACAAGGCTGCAATTTTTATTTGCCCATCAAGTGGGCTTTTGGTGGAAATGACACACCACCAGCAGCATGTTGTCCACGAGAGGGGGGTGGGATGGGGGGGCGAGCAGGAGAGGACAAGTTGTTGTTCTATTGTTATGTACTCAGGCTTTATAGTGTTTGAAAGAATGTTCTTTCAAGTTCATATAAGAATGTAGCATTTTATTTCCAAAGTGTAGTAATTATTTGTTTTCTCACAGCAGGGTGATCGCACTACAAGGCTGCAATTTCTATTTGCCCATCAAGTGGGCTTTTGGTGGAAATGACACACCACTAGTAGCAAGTTGTCCACGAGAGGAGGGTGGGATGGGGGGGGCGAGCAGGAGAGGACAAGTTGTTCTTCTATGGTTATGTACTCAGGCATTATGGTGTTTGAAAGAATGTTCTTTCAAGTTCATATAAGAATGTAGCATTTTATTTCCAAAGTGTAGTAATTCTTTGTTTTCTCACAGCAGGGTGATCGCACTACAAGGCTGCAATTATTATTTGCCCATCAAGTGTGCTTTTGGTGGATAGGACACACCACCAGCAGCATGATGCCCACGAGAGGGGGGTGGGATGGGGGGGCGAGCAGGAGAGGACAAGTTGTTCTTCTATTGTTATGTACTCAGGCTTTATAGTGTTTGAAAGAATGTTCTTTCAAGTTCATATAAGAATGTAGCATTTTATTTCCAAAGTGTAGTAATTCTTTGTTTTCTCACTGCAGGGTGATCGCACTACAAGGCTGCAATTTTTATTTGCCCATCAAGTGGGCTTTTGGTGGAAATGACACACCACCAGCAGCATGATGCCCACGAGACGGGGGTGGGATGGGGGGGCGAGCAGGAGAGGACAAGTTGTTCTTCTATTGTTATGTACTCAGGCTTTATAGTGTTTGAAAGAATGTTCTTTCAAGTTCATATAAGAATGTAGCATTTTATTTACAAAGTGTAGTAATTCTTTGTTTTCTCACAGCAGGGTGATCGCACTACAAGGCTGCAATTTTTATTTGCCCATCAAGTGGGCTTTTGGCGGAAATGACACACCACCAGCAGCATGTTGTCCACAAGAGGGGGGTGGGATGGGGGGGGCGAGCAGGAGAGGACAAGTTGTTCTTCAATTGTTATGTACTCAGGCTTTATAGTGTTTGAAAGAATGTTCTTTCAAGTTCATATAAGAATGTAGCATTTTATTTCCAAAGTGTAGTAAATCTTTGTTTTCTCACAGCAGGGTGATCGCACTACAAGGCTGCAATTTTTATTTGCCCATCAAGTGGGCTTTTGGTGGAAATGACACACCACCAGCAGCATGATGCCCACAAGAGAGGGGTGGGATGGGGGGGCGAGCAGGGGAGGACAATTTGTTCTTCTATTGTTATGTACTCAGGCTTTATAGTCTTTGAAAGAATGTTCTTTCAAGTTCATATAAGAATGTAGCATTTTATTTCCAAAGTGTAGTAATTCTTTGTTTTCTCACAGAAGGGTGATCGCACCACAAGGCTGCAATTTTTATTGGCCCATCAAGTGGGCTTTTGGTGGAAATGACACACCACCAGCAGCATGATGCCCACGAGAGGGGTGTGGGATGGGGGGGCGAGCAGGAGAGGACAAGTTGTTCTTCTATTGTTATGTACTCAGGCTTTATAGTGTTTGAAAGAATGTTCTTTCAAGTTCATATAAGAATGTAGCATTTTATTTCCAAAGTGTAGTAATTCTTTGTTTTCTCACAGCAGGGTGATCGCACTACAAGGCTGCAATTTTTATTTGCCTATCAAGTGGGCTTTTGGTGGAAATGACACACCACCAGCAGCATGTTGTCCACGAGAGGGGGGTGGGATGGGGGGGCGAGCAGGAGAGGACAAGTTGTTCTTCTATTGTTATGTACTCAGGCTTAATAGTGTTTGAAAGAATGTTCTTTCAAGTTCATATAAGAATGTAGCATTTTATTTCCAAAGTGTAGTAAATCTTTGTTTTCTCACAGCAGGGTGATCGCACTACAAGGCTGCAATTTTTATTTGCCCATCAAGTGGGCTTTTGGTGGAAATGACACACCACCAGCAGCATGTTGTCCACGAGAGGGGGGTGGGATGGGGGGGCGAGCAGGAGAGGACAAGTTGTTCTTCTATTGTTATGTACTCAGGCTTTATAGTGTTTGAAAGAATGTTCTTTCAAGTTCATATAAGAATGTAGCATTTTATTTCCAAAGTGTAGTAATTCTTTGTTTTCTCACAGCAGGGTGATCGCACTACAAGGCTGCAATTTTTATTTGCCGATCAAGTGGGCATTTGGTGGAAATGACACACCACAAGCAGCATGATGCCCACGAGAGGGGGGTGGGATGGGGGGGCGAGCAGGAGAGGACAAGTTGTTCTTCTATTGTTATGTACTCAGGCTTTATAGTGTTTGAAAGAATGTTCTTTCAAGTTCATATAAGAATGTAGCATTTTATTTCCAAAGTGTAGTAATTCTTGGTTTTCTCACTGCAGGGTGATCGCACTACAAGGCTGCAATTTTTATTTGCCCATCAAGTGGGCTTTTGGTGGAAATGACACACCACCAGCAGCATGATGCCCACGAGACGGGGGTGGGATGGGGGGGCGAGCAGGAGAGGACAAGTTGTTCTTCTATTGTTATGTACTCAGGCTTTATAGTGTTTGAAAGAATGTTCTTTCAAGTTCATATAAGAATGTAGCATTTTATTTCCAAAGTGTAGTAATTCTTTGTTTTCTCACTGCAGGGTGATCGCACTACAAGGCTGCAATTTTTATTTGCTCATCAAGTGGGCTTTTGGTGGAAATGACACACCACCAGCAGCATTTTGTCCACGAGAGGGGGGTGGGATCGGGGGGCGAGCAGGAGAGGACAAGTTGTTCTTCTATTGTTATGTACTCAGGCTTTATAGTGTTTGAAAGAATGTTCTTTCAAGTTCATATAAGAATGTAGCATTTTATTTCCAAAGTGTAGTAAATCTTTGTTTTCTCACAGCAGGGTGATCGCACTACAAGGCTGCAATTTTTATTTGCCCATCAAGTGGGCTTTTGGTGGAAATGACACACCACCAGCAGCATGTTGTCCACGAGAGGGGGGTGGGATGGGGGGGCGAGCAGGAGAGGACAAGTTGTTGTTCTATTGTTATGTACTCAGGCTTTATAGTGTTTGAAAGAATGTTCTTTCAAGTTCATATAAGAATGTAGCATTTTATTTCCAAAGTGTAGTAATTATTTGTTTTCTCACAGCAGGGTGATCGCACTACAAGGCTGCAATTTCTATTTGCCCATCAAGTGGGCTTTTGGTGGAAATGACACACCACCAGTAGCAAGTTGTCCACGAGAGGGGGGTGGGATGGGGGGGGCGAGCAGGAGAGGACAAGTTGTTCTTCTATGGTTATGTACTCAGGCATTATGGTGTTTGAAAGAATGTTCTTTCAAGTTCATATAAGAATGTAGCATTTTATTTCCAAAGTGTAGTAATTCTTTGTTTTCTCACAGCAGGGTGATCGCACTACAAGGCTGCAATTTTTATTTGCCCATCAAGTGTGCTTTTGGTGGATAGGACACACCACCAGCAGCATGATGCCCACGAGAGGGGGGTGGGATGGGGGGGCGAGCAGGAGAGGACAAGTTGTTCTTCTATTGTTATGTACTCAGGCTTTATAGTGTTTGAAAGAATGTTCTTTCAAGTTCATATAAGAATGTAGCATTTTATTTCCAAAGTGTAGTAATTCTTTGTTTTCTCACTGCAGGGTGATCGCACTACAAGGCTGCAATTTTTATTTGCCCATCAAGTGGGCTTTTGGTGGAAATGACACACCACCAGCAGCATGATGCCCACGAGACGGGGGTGGGATGGGGGGGCGAGCAGGAGAGGACAAGTTGTTCTTCTATTGTTATGTACTCAGGATTTATAGTGTTTGAAAGAATGTTCTTTCAAGTTCATATAAGAATGTAGCATTTTATTTACAAAGTGTAGTAATTCTTTGTTTTCTCACAGCAGGGTGATCGCACTACAAGGCTGCAATTTTTATTTGCCCATCAAGTGGGCTTTTGGCGGAAATGACACACCACCAGCAGCATGTTGTCCACAAGAGGGGGGTGGGATGGGGGGGGCGAGCAGGAGAGGACAAGTTGTTCTTCAATTGTTATGTACTCAGGCTTTATAGTGTTTGAAAGAATGTTCTTTCAAGTTCATATAAGAATGTAGCATTTTATTTCCAAAGTGTAGTAAATCTTTGTTTTCTCACAGCAGGGTGATCGCACTACAAGGCTGCAATTTTTATTTGCCCATCAAGTGGGCTTTTGGTGGAAATGACACACCACCAGCAGCATGATGCCCACAAGAGAGGGGTGGGATGGGGGGGCGAGCAGGGGAGGACAATTTGTTCTTCTATTGTTATGTACTCAGGCTTTATAGTCTTTGAAAGAATGTTCTTTCAAGTTCATATAAGAATGTAGCATTTTATTTCCAAAGTGTAGTAATTCTTTGTTTTCTCACAGAAGGGTGATCGCACCACAAGGCTGCAATTTTTATTGGCCCATCAAGTGGGCTTTTGGTGGAAATGACACACCACCAGCAGCATGTTGTCCACGAGAGGGGGGTGGGATGGGGGGGCGAGCAGGAGAGGACAAGTTGTTCTTCTATTGTTACGTACTCAGGCTTTATAGTGTTTGAAAGAATGTTCTTTCAAGTTCATATAAGAATGTAACATTTTATTTCCAAAGTGTAGTAATTCTTTGTTTTCTCACAGCAGGGTGATCGCACTACAAGGCTGCAATTTTTATTTGCCCATCAAGTGGGCTTTTGGTGGAAATGACACACCACCAGCAGCATGTTGCCCACGAGAGGGGGGTGGGATGGGGGGGCTAGCTGGAGAGGACAAGTTGTTCTTCTATTGGTATGTACTCAGGCTTTATAGTGTTTGAAAGAATGTTCTTCCAAGTTCATATAAGAATGTAGCATTTTATTTCCAAAGTGTAGTAAATCTTTGTTTTCTCACAGCAGGGTGATCGCACTACAAGGCTGCAATTTTTATTTGCCATCAAGTGGGCTTTTGGTGGAAATGACACACCACCAGCAGCATGATGCCCACGAGAGGGGCGTGGGATGGGGGGGCGAGCAGGAGAGGACAAGTTGTTCTTCTATTGTTATGTACTCAGGCTTTATAGTGTTTGAAAGAATGTTCTTTCAAGTTCATATAAGAATGTAGCATTTTATTTCCAAAGTGTAGTAAATCTTTGTTTTCTCACAGCAGGGTGATCGCACTACAAGGCTGCAATTTTTATTTGCCCATCAAGTGGGCTTTTGGTGGAAATGACACACCACCAGCAGCAAGATGCCCACGAGAGGGGGGTGGGATGGGGGGCGAGCAGGAGAGGACAAGTTGTTCTTCTATTGTTATGTACTCAGGCTTTATAGTGTTTGAAAGAATGTTCTTTCAAGTTCATATAAGAATGTAGCATTTTATTTCCAAAGTGTAGTAATTCTTTGTTTTCTCACAGCAGGGTGATCGCACTACAAGGCTGCAATTTTTATTTGCCCATCAAGTGGGCTTTTGGCGGAAATGACACACCACCAGCAGCATGTTGTCCACGAGAGGGGGGGTGGGATGGGTGGGGCGAGCAGCAGAGGACAAGTTGTTCATCTATTGTTATGTACTCAGGATTTATAGTGTTTGAAAGAATGTTCTTTCAAGTTCATATAAGAATGTAGCATTTTATTTTCAAAGTGTAGTAATTCTTTGTTTTCTCACAGAAGGGTGATCGCACTACAAGGCTGCAATTTTTATTTGCCCATCAAGTGGGCTTTTGGTGGAAATGACACACCACCAGCAGCATGTTGTCCACGAGAGGGGGGTGGGATGGGGGGGCGAGCAGGAGAGGACAAGTTGTTCTTCTATTGTTATGTACTCAGGCTTTATAGTGTTTGAAAGAATGTTCTTTCAAGTTCATATAAGAATGTAGCATTTTATTTCCAAAGTGTAGTAATTCTTTGTTTTCTCACTGAAGGGTGATCGCACTACAAGGCTGCAATTTTTATTTGCTCATCAAGTGGGCTTTTGGTGGAAATGACACACCACCAGCAGCATGTTGTCCACGAGAGGGGGGTGGGATGGGGGGGCGAGCAGGAGAGGACAAGTTGTTCTTCTATTGTTATGTACTCAGGCTTTATAGTGTTTGAAAGAATGTTCTTTCAAGTTCATATAAGAATGTAGCATTTTATTTCCAAAGTGTAGTAAATCTTTGTTTTCTCACAGCAGGGTGATCGCACTACAAGGCTGCAATTTTTATTTGCCCATCAAGTGGGCTTTTGGTGGAAATGACACACCACCAGCAGCATGTTGTCCACGAGAGGGGGGTGGGATGGGGGGGCGAGCAGGAGAGGACAAGTTGTTCTTCTATTGTTATGTACTCAGGCTTTATAGTGTTTGAAAGAATGTTCTTTCAAGTTCATATAAGAATGTAGCATTTTATTTACAAAGTGTAGTAATTCTTTGTTTTCTCACAGCAGGGTGATCGCACTACAAGGCTGCAATTTTTATTTGCCCATCAAGTGTGCTTTTGGTGGATATGACACACCACCAGCAGCATGATGCCCACGAGAGGGGGGTGGGATGGGGGGGCGAGCAGGAGAGGACAAGTTGTTCTTCTATTGTTATGTACTCAGGCTTTATAGTGTTTGAAAGAATGTCCTTTCAAGTTCATATAAGAATGTAGCATTATATTTCCAAAGTGTAGTAATTCTTTGTTTTCTCACAGCAGGGTGATCGCACTACAAGGCTGCAATTTTTATTTGCCCATCAAGTGGGCTTTTGGCGGAAATGACACACCACCAGCAGCATGTTGTCCACGAGAGGGGGGGTGGGATGGGGGGGGCGAGCAGCAGAGGACAAGTTGTTCATCTATTGTTATGTACTCAGGATTTATAGTGTTTGAAAGAATGTTCTTTCAAGTTCATATAAGAATGTAGCATTTTATTTCCAAAGTGTAGTAATTCTTTGTTTTCTCACAGAAGGGTGATCGCACTACAAGGCTGCAATTTTTATTTGCCCATCAAGTGGGCTTTTGGTGGAAATGACACACCACCAGCAGCATGTTGTCCACGAGAGGGGGGTGGGATGGGGGGGCGAGCAGGAGAGGACAAGTTGTTCTTCTATTGTTATGTACTCAGGCTTTATAGTGTTTGAAAGAATGTTCTTTCAAGTTCATATAAGAATGTAGCATTTTATTTCCAAAGTGTAGTAATTCTTTGTTTTCTCACTGAAGGGTGATCGCACTACAAGGCTGCAATTTTTATTTGCTCATCAAGTGGGCTTTTGGTGGAAATGACACACCACCAGCAGCATGTTGTCCACGAGAGGGGGGTGGGATGGGGGGGCGAGCAGGAGAGGACAAGTTGTTCTTCTATTGTTATGTACTCAGGCTTTATAGTGTTTGAAAGAATGTTCTTTCAAGTTCATATAAGAATGTAGCATTTTATTTCCAAAGTGTAGTAAATCTTTGTTTTCTCACAGCAGGGTGATCGCACTACAAGGCTGCAATTTTTATTTGCCCATCAAGTGGGCTTTTGGTGGAAATGACACACCACCAGCAGCATGTTGTCCACGAGAGGGGGGTGGGATGGGGGGGCGAGCAGGAGAGGACAAGTTGTTCTTCTATTGTTATGTACTCAGGCTTTATAGTGTTTGAAAGAATGTTCTTTCAAGTTCATATAAGAATGTAGCATTTTATTTACAAAGTGTAGTAATTCTTTGTTTTCTCACAGCAGGGTGATCGCACTACAAGGCTGCAATTTTTATTTGCCCATCAAGTGTGCTTTTGGTGGATATGACACACCACCAGCAGCATGATGCCCACGAGAGGGGGGTGGGATGGGGGGGCGAGCAGGAGAGGACAAGTTGTTCTTCTATTGTTATGTACTCAGGCTTTATAGGGTTTGAAAGAATGTTCTTTCACGTTCATATAAGAATGTAGCATTTTATTTCCAAAGTGTAGTAAATCTTTGTTTTCTCACAGCAGGGTGATCGCACTACAAGTCTGCAATTTTTATTTGCCCATCAAGTGGGCTTTTGGCGGAAAGGACACACCACCAGCAACATGTTGTCCACGAGAGGGGGGTGGGATGGGGGGGCGAGCAGCAGAGGACAAGTTGTTCATCTATTGTTATGTACTCAGGATTTATAGTGTTTGAAAGAATGTTCTTTCAAGTTCATATAAGAATGTAGCATTTTATTTCCAAAGTGTAGTAAATCTTTGTTTTCTCACAGCAGGGTGATCGCACTACAAAGCTGCAATTTTTATTTGCCCATCAAGTGGGCTTTTGGTGGAAATGACACACCACCAGCAGCATGATGCCCACAAGAGGGGGGTGGGATGGGGGGGCGAGCAGGAGAGGACAAGTTGTTCTTCTATTGTTATGTACTCAGGCTTTATGGTCTTTGAAAGAATGTTCTTTCAAGTTCATATAAGAATGTAGCATTTTATTTCCAAAGTGTAGTAATTCTTTGTTTTCTCACAGAAGGGTGATCGCACTACAAGGCTGCAATTTTTATTTGCCCATCAAGTAGGCTTTTGGTGGAAATGACACACCACCAGCAGCATGTTGTCCACGAGAGGGGGGTGGGATGGGCGGGCGAGCAGGAGAGGACAAGTTGTTCTTCTATTGTTATGTACTCAGGCTTTATAGTGTTTGAAAGAATGTTCTTTCAAGTTCATATAAGAATGTAGCATTTTATTTCCAAAGTGTAGTAAATCTTTGTTTTCTCACAGCAGGGTGATCGCACTACAAGGCTGCAATTTTTATTTGCCCATCAAGTCGGCTTTTGGTGGAAATGACACACCACCAGCAGCATGATGCCCACGAGAGGGGTGTGGGACGGGGGGGCGAGCAGGAGAGGACAAGTTGTTCTTCTATTGTTATGTACTCAGGCTTTATAGTGTTTGAAAGAATGTTCTTTCAAGTTCATATAAGAATGTAGCATTTTATTTCCAAAGTGTAGTAATTCTTTGTTTTCTCACAGCAGGGTGATCGCACTACAAGGCTGCAATTTTTATTTGCCTATCAAGTGGGCTTTTGGTGGAAATGACACACCACCAGCAGCATGTTGTCCACGAGAGGGGGGTGGGATGGGGGGGCGAGCAGGAGAGGACAAGTTGTTCTTCTATTGTTATGTACTCAGGCTTAATAGTGTTTGAAAGAATGTTCTTTCAAGTTCATATAAGAATGTAGCATTTTATTTCCAAAGTGTAGTAAATCTTTGTTTTCTCACAGCAGGGTGATCGCACTACAAGGCTGCAATTTTTATTTGCCCATCAAGTGGGCTTTTGGTGGAAATGACACACCACCAGCAGCATGTTGTCCACGAGAGGGGGGTGGGATGGGGGGGCGAGCAGGAGAGGACAAGTTGTTCTTCTATTGTTATGTACTCAGGCTTTATAGTGTTTGAAAGAATGTTCTTTCAAGTTCATATAAGAATGTAGCATTCTATTTCCAAAGTGTAGTAATTATTTGTTTTCTCACAGCAGGGTGATCGCACTACAAGGCTGCAATTTCTATTTGCCCATCAAGTGGGCTTTTGGTGGAAATGACACACCACCAGTAGCAAGTTGTCCACGAGAGGGGGGTGGGATGGGGGGGCGAGCAGGAGAGGACAAGTTGTTCTTCTATGGTTATGTACTCAGGCATTATGGTGTTTGAAAGAATGTTCTTTCAAGTTCGTATAAGAATGTAGCATTTTATTTCCAAAGTGTAGTAATTCTTTGTTTTCTCACAGCAGGGTATCGCACTACAAGGCTGCAATTTTTATTTGCCCATCAAGTGTGCTTTTGGTGGATATGACACACCACCAGCAGCATGATGCCCACGAGAGGGGGGTGGGATGGGGGGGCGAGCAGGAGAGGACAAGTTGTTCTTCTATTGTTATGTACTCAGGCTTTATAGTGTTTGAAAGAATGTTCTTTCAAGTTTATATAAGAATGTAGCATTTTATTTCCAAAGTGTAGTAATTCTTTGTTTTCTCACTGCAGGGTGATCGCACTACAAGGCTGCAATTTTTATTTGCCCATCAAGTGGGCTTTTGGTGGAAATGACACACCACCAGCAGCATGATGCCCACGAGACGGGGGTGGGATGGGGGGGCGACCAGGAGAGGACAAGTTGTTCTTCTATTGTTATGTACTCAGGCTTTATAGTGTTTGAAAGAATGTTCTTTGAAGTTCATATAAGAATGTAGCATTTTATTTCCAAAGTGTAGTAATTCTTTGTTTTCTCACTGCAGGGTGATCGCACTACAAGGCTGCAATTTTTATTTGCTCATCAAGTGGGCTTTTGGTGGAAATGACACACCACCAGCAGCATGTTGTCCACGAGAGGGGGGTGGGATGGGGGGCGAGCAGGAGAGGACAAGTTGTTCTTCTATTGTTATGTACTCAGGCTTTATAGTGTTTGAAAGAATGTTCTTTCAAGTTCATATAAGAATGTAGCATTTTATTTCCAAAGTGTAGTAAATCTTTGTTTTCTCACAGCAGGGTGATCGCACTACAAGGCTGCAATTTTTATTTGCCCATCAAGTGGTCTTTTGGTGGAAATGACACACCACCAGCAGCATGTTGTCCACGAGAGGGGGGTGGGATGGGGGGGCGAGCAGGAGAGGACAAGTTGTTCTTCTATTGTTTTGTACTCAGGCTTTATAGTGTTTGAAAGAATGTTCTTTCATGTTCATATGAGAATGTAGCATTTTATTTCCAAAGTGTAGTAATTCTTTGTTTTCTCACAGCAGGGTGATCGCACTACAAGGCTGCAATTTCTATTTGCCCATCAAGTGGGCTTTTGGTGGAAATGACACACCACCGGTAGCAAGTTGTCCACGAGAGGGGGGTGGGAGGGGGGGGCGAGCAGGAGAGGACAAGTTGTTCTTCTATGGTTATGTACTCAGGCATTATGGTGTTTGAAAGAATGTTCTTTCAAGTTCATATAAGAACGTAGCATTTTATTTCCAAAGTGTAGTAATTCTTTGTTTTCTCACAGCAGGGTGATCGCACTACAAGGCTGCAATTTTTATTTGCCCATCAAGTGTGCTTTTGGTGGATATGACACACCACCAGCAGCATGATGCCCACGAGAGGGTGTGGGATGGGGGGGCGAGCAGGAGAGGACAAGTTGTTCTTCTATTGTTATGTACTCAGGCTTTATAGTGTTTGAAAGAATGTTCTTTCAAGTTCATTTAAGAATGTAGCATTTTATTTCCAAAGTGTAGTAAATCTTTGTTTTCTCACAGCAGGGTGATCGCACTACAAGGCTGCAATTTTTATTTGCCCATCAAGTGGGCTTTTGGTGGAAATGACACACCACCAGCAGCATGATGCCCACGAGAGGGGGGTGGGATGGGGGGGCGAGCAGGAGAGGACAAGTTGTTCTTCTATTGTTATGTACTCAGGCTTTATAGTGTTTGAAAGAATGTTCTTTCAAGTTCATATAAGAATGTAGCATTTTATTTCCAAAGTGTAGTAAATCTTTGTTTTCTCACAGCAGGGTGATCGCACTACAAGGCTGCAATTTTTATTTGCCCATCAAGTCGGCTTTTGGTGGAAATGACACACCACCAGCAGCATGATGCCCACGAGAGGGGTGTGGGACGGGGGGGCGAGCAGGAGAGGACAAGTTGTTCTTCTATTGTTATGTACTCAGGCTTTATAGTGTTTGAAAGAATGTTCTTTCAAGTTCATATAAGAATGTAGCATTTTATTTCCAAAGTGTAGTAATTCTTTGTTTTCTCACAGCAGGGTGATCGCACTACAAGGCTGCAATTTTTATTTGCCTATCAAGTGGGCTTTTGGTGGAAATGACACACCACCAGCAGCATGTTGTCCACGAGAGGGGGGTGGGATGGGGGGGCGAGCAGGAGAGGACAAGTTGTTCTTCTATTGTTATGTACTCAGGCTTAATAGTGTTTGAAAGAATGTTCTTTCAAGTTCATATAAGAATGTAGCATTTTATTTCCAAAGTGTAGTAAATCTTTGTTTGCTCACAGCAGGGTGATCGCACTACAAGGCTGCAATTTTTATTTGCCCATCAAGTGGGCTTTTGGTGGAAATGACACACCACCAGCAGCATGTTGTCCACGAGAGGGGGGTGGGATGGGGGGGCGAGCAGGAGAGGACAAGTTGTTCTTCTATTGTTATGTACTCAGGCTTTATAGTGTTTGAAAGAATGTTCTTTCAAGTTCATATAAGAATGTAGCATTCTATTTCCAAAGTGTAGTAATTATTTGTTTTCTCACAGCAGGGTGATCGCACTACAAGGCTGCAATTTCTATTTGCCCATCAAGTGGGCTTTTGGTGGAAATGACACACCACCAGTAGCAAGTTGTCCACGAGAGGGGGGTGGGATGGGGGGGCGAGCAGGAGAGGACAAGTTGTTCTTCTATGGTTATGTACTCAGGCATTATGGTGTTTGAAAGAATGTTCTTTCAAGTTCGTATAAGAATGTAGCATTTTATTTCCAAAGTGTAGTAATTCTTTGTTTTCTCACAGCAGGGTATCGCACTACAAGGCTGCAATTTTTATTTGCCCATCAAGTGTGCTTTTGGTGGATATGACACACCACCAGCAGCATGATGCCCACGAGAGGGGGGGTGGGATGGGGGGGCGAGCAGGAGAGGACAAGTTGTTCTTCTATTGTTATGTACTCAGGCTTTATAGTGTTTGAAAGAATGTTCTTTCAAGTTTATATAAGAATGTAGCATTTTATTTCCAAAGTGTAGTAATTCTTTGTTTTCTCACTGCAGGGTGATCGCACTACAAGGCTGCAATTTTTATTTGCCCATCAAGTGGGCTTTTGGTGGAAATGACACACCACCAGCAGCATGATGCCCACGAGACGGGGGTGGGATGGGGGGGCGACCAGGAGAGGACAAGTTGTTCTTCTATTGTTATGTACTCAGGCTTTATAGTGTTTGAAAGAATGTTCTTTGAAGTTCATATAAGAATGTAGCATTTTATTTCCAAAGTGTAGTAATTCTTTGTTTTCTCACTGCAGGGTGATCGCACTACAAGGCTGCAATTTTTATTTGCTCATCAAGTGGGCTTTTGGTGGAAATGACACACCACCAGCAGCATGTTGTCCACGAGAGGGGGGTGGGATGGGGGGCGAGCAGGAGAGGACAAGTTGTTCTTCTATTGTTATGTACTCAGGCTTTATAGTGTTTGAAAGAATGTTCTTTCAAGTTCATATAAGAATGTAGCATTTTATTTCCAAAGTGTAGTAAATCTTTGTTTTCTCACAGCAGGGTGATCGCACTACAAGGCTGCAATTTTTATTTGCCCATCAAGTGGTCTTTTGGTGGAAATGACACACCACCAGCAGCATGTTGTCCACGAGAGGGGGGTGGGATGGGGGGGCGAGCAGGAGAGGACAAGTTGTTCTTCTATTGTTTTGTACTCAGGCTTTATAGTGTTTGAAAGAATGTTCTTTCATGTTCATATGAGAATGTAGCATTTTATTTCCAAAGTGTAGTAATTCTTTGTTTTCTCACAGCAGGGTGATCGCACTACAAGGCTGCAATTTCTATTTGCCCATCAAGTGGGCTTTTGGTGGAAATGACACACCACCGGTAGCAAGTTGTCCACGAGAGGGGGGTGGGAGGGGGGGGCGAGCAGGAGAGGACAAGTTGTTCTTCTATGGTTATGTACTCAGGCATTATGGTGTTTGAAAGAATGTTCTTTCAAGTTCATATAAGAACGTAGCATTTTATTTCCAAAGTGTAGTAATTCTTTGTTTTCTCACAGCAGGGTGATCGCACTACAAGGCTGCAATTTTTATTTGCCCATCAAGTGTGCTTTTGGTGGATATGACACACCACCAGCAGCATGATGCCCACGAGAGGGTGTGGGATGGGGGGGCGAGCAGGAGAGGACAAGTTGTTCTTCTATTGTTATGTACTCAGGCTTTATAGTGTTTGAAAGAATGTTCTTTCAAGTTCATATAAGAATGTAGCATTTTATTTCCAAAGTGTAGTAAATCTTTGTTTTCTCACAGCAGGGTGATCGCACTACAAGGCTGCAATTTTTATTTGCCCATCAAGTGGGCTTTTGGTGGAAATGACACACCACCAGCAGCATGATGCCCACGAGAGGGGGGTGGGATGGGGGGGCGAGCAGGAGAGGACAAGTTGTTCTTCTATTGTTATGTACTCAGGCTTTATAGTGTTTGAAAGAATGTTCTTTCAAGTTCATATAAGAATGTAGCATTTTATTTCCAAAGTGTAGTAAATCTTTGTTTTCTCACAGCAGGGTGATCGCACTACAAGGCTGCAATTTTTATTTGCCCATCAAGTGGGCTTTTGGTGGAAATGACACACCACCAGCAGCATGTTGTCCACGAGAGGGGGGTGGGATGGGGGGGCGAGCAGGAGAGGACAAGTTGTTCTTCTATTGTTATGTACTCAGGCTTTATAGTGTTTGAAAGAATGTTCTTTCAAGTTCATATAAGAATGTAGCATTTTATTTCCAAAGTGTAGTAAATTTTTGTTTTCTCACAGCAGTGTGATCGCACTACAAGGCTGCAATTTTTATTTGCCCATCAAGTGGGCTTTTGGTGGAAATGACACACCACCAGCAGCATGATGCCCACGAGAGGGGGGTGGGATGGGGGGGCGAGCAGGAGAGGACAAGTTGTTCTTCTATTGTTATGTACTCAGGCTTTATAGTGTTTGAAAGAATGTTCTTTCAAGTTCATATAAGAATGTAGCATTTTATTTCCAAAGTGTAGTAATTCTTTGTTTTCTCACTGCAGGGTGATCGCACTACAAGGCTGCAATTTTTATTTGCTCATCAAGTGGGCTTTTGGTGGAAATGACACACCACCAGCAGCATGTTGTCCACGAGAGGGGGGTGGGATGGGGGGGCGAGCAGGAGAGGACAAGTTGTTCTTCTATTGTTATGTACTCAGGCTTTGTAGTGTTTGAAAGAATGTTCTTTCAAGTTCATATAAGAATGTAGCATTTTATTTCCAAACTATAGTAATTCTTTGTTTTCTCACAGCAGGGTGATCGCACTACAAGGCTGCAATTTTTATTTGCCCATCAAGTGGGCTTTTGGTGGAAATGCCACACCACCAGCAGCATGTTGTCCACGAGAGGGGGGTGGGATGGGGGGGCGAGCAGGAGAGGACAAGTTGTTCTTCTATTGTTACGTACTCAGGCTTTATAGTGTTTGAAAGAATGTTCTTTCAAGTTCATATAAGAATGTAGCATTTTATTTCCAAAGTGTAGTAATTCTTTGTTTTCTCACAGCAGGGTGATCGCACTACAAGGCTGCAATTTCTATTTGCCCATCAAGTGGGCTTTTGGTGGAAATGACACACCACCAGCAGCAAGTTGTCCACGAGAGGGGGGTGGGATGGGGGGGCGAGCAGGAGAGGACAAGTTGTTCTTCTATGGTTATGTACTCAGGCATTATGGTGTTTGAAAGAATGTTCTTTCAAGTTCATATAAGAATGTAGCATTTTATTTCCAAAGTGTAGTAATTCTTTGTTTTCTCACAGCAGGGTGATCGCACTACAAGGCTGCAATTTTTATTTGCCCATCAAGTGTGCTTTTGGTGGATATGACACACCACCAGCAGCATGATGCCCACGAGAGGGGGGTGGGATGGGGGGGCGAGCAGGAGAGGACAAGTTGTTCTTCTATTGTTATGTACTGAGGCTTTATAGTGTTTGAAAGAATGTTGTTTCAAGTTCATATAAGAATGTAGCATTTTATTTCCAAAGTGTGATAAATCTTTGTTTTCTCACAGCAGGGTGATCGCACTACAAGGCTGCAATTTTTATTTGCCCATCAAGTGGGCTTTTGGTGGAAATGACACACCACCAGCAGCGTGATGCCCACGAGAGGGGGGTGGGATGGGGGGGCGAGCAGGAGAGGACAAGTTGTTCTTCTATTGTTATGTACTCAGGCTTTATAGTGTTTGAAAGAATGTTCTTTCAAGTTCATATAAGAATGTAGCATTTTATTTCCAAAGTGTAGTAAATCTTTGTTTTCTCACAGCAGGGTGATCGCACTACAAGGCTGCAATTTTTATTTGCCCATCAAGTGGGCTTTTGGTGGAAATGACACACCACCAGCAGCATGTTGTCCACGAGAGGGGGGTGGGATGGGGGGGCGAGCAGGAGAGGACAAGTTGTTCTTCTATTGTTATGTACTCAGGCTTTATAGTGTTTGAAAGAATGTTCTTTCAAGTTCATATAAGAATGTAGCATTTTATTTCCAAAGTGTAGTAAATCTTTGTTTTCTCACAGCAGGGTGATCGCACTACAAGGCTGCAATTTTTATTTGCCCATCAAGTGGGCTTTTGGTGGAAATGACACACCACCAGCAGCATGATGCCCACGAGAGGGGGGTGGGATGGGGGGGCGAGCAGGAGAGGACAAGTTGTTCATCTATTGTTATGTACTCAGGCTTTATAGTGTTTGAAAGAATGTTCTTTCAAGTTCATATAAGAATGTAGCATTTTAATTCCAAAGTGTAGTAATTCTTTGTTTTCTCACAGCAGGGTGATCGCACTGCAAGGCTGCAATTTTTATTTGCCCATCAAGTGGGCTTTTGGTGGAAATGACACACCACCAGCAGCATGATGGCCACGAGAGGGGGGTGGGATGGGGGGGCGAGCAGGAGAGCACAAGTTGTTCTTCTATTGTTATGTACTCAGGCTTTATAGTGTTTGAAAGAATGTTCTTTCAAGTTCATATAAGAATGTAGCATTTTATTTCCAAAGTGTAGTAAATCTTTGTTTTCTCACAGCAGGGTGATCACACTACATGGCTGCAATTTTTATTTGCCCATCAAGTGGGCTTTTGGTGGAAATGACACACCACCAGCAGCATGTTGTCCACGAGAGGGGGGTGGGATGGGGGGGGCGAGCAGGAGAGGACAAGTTATTCTTCTATTGTTATGTACTCAGGCTTTATAGTGTTTGAAAGAATGTTCTTTCAAGTTCATATAAGAATGTAGCATTTTATTTCCAAAGTGTAGTAAATCTTTGTTTTCTCACAGCAGGGTGATCGCACTACAAGGCTGCAATTTTTATTTGCCCATCAAGTGGGCTTTTGGTGGAAATGACACACCACCAGCAGCATGATGCCCACGAGAGCGGGGTGGGATGGGGGGGAGAGCAGGAGAGGACAAGTTGTTCTTCTATTGTTATGTACTCAGGATTTATAGTGTTTGAAAGAATGTTCTTTCAAGTTCATATAAGAATGTAGCATTTTATTTCCAAAGTGTAGTAAATCTCTATTTTCTCACAGCAGGGTGATCGCACTACAAGGCTGCAATTTTTATTTGCCCATCAAGTGGACTTTTGGTGGAAATGACACACCACCAGCAGCATGATGCCCACGAGAGGGGGGTGGGATGGGGGGGCGAGCAGGAGAGGACAAGTTGTTCTTCTATTGTTATGTACTCAGGCTTTATAGTGTTTGAAAGAATGTTCTTTCAAGTTCATATAAGAATGTAGCATTTTATTTCCAAAGTGTAGTAAATCTTTGCTTTCTCACAGCAGGGTGATCGCACTACAAGGCTGCAATTTTTATTTGCCCATCAAGTGGGCTTTTGGTGGAAATGACACACCACCAGCAGCATGATGCCCACGAGAGGGGGGTGGGATGGGGGGGCGAGCAGGAGAGGACAAGTTGTTCTTCTATTGTTATGTACTCAGGCTTTATAGTGTTTGAAAGAATGTTCTTTCAAGTTCATAGAAGAATGTAGCATTTTATTTCCAAAGTGTAGTAATTCTTTGTTTTCTCACAGCAGGGTGATCGCACTACAAGGCTGCAATTTTTATTTGCCCATCAAGTGGGCTTTTGGTGGAAATGACACACCACCAGCAGCATGATGCCCACGAGAGGGGGGTGGGATGGGGGGGCGAGCAGGAGAGGACAAGTTGTTCTTGTATTGTTATGTACTCAGGCTTTATAGTGTTTGAAAGAATGTTCTTTCAAGTTCATATAAGAATGTAGCATTTTATTTCCAAAGTGTAGTAATTCTTTGTTTTCTCACAGCAGGGTGATCGCACTACAAGGCTGCAATTTTTATTTGCCCATCAAGTGGGCTTTTGGTGGAAATGACACACCACCAGCAGCATGATGCCCACGAGAGGGGGGTGGGATGGGGGGGCGAGCAGGAGAGGACAAGTTGTTCTTCTATTGTTATGTACTCAGGCTTTATAGTGTTTGAAAGAATGTTCTTTCAAGTTCATATAAGAATGTAGCATTTTATTTCCAAAGTGTAGTAAATCTTTGTTTTCTCACAGCAGGGTGATCGCACTACAAGGCTGCAATTTTTATTTGCCCATCAAGTGGGCTTTTGGTGGAAATGACACACCACCAGCAGCATGATGCCCACGAGAGGGGGGTGGGATGGGAGGGCGAGCAGGAGAGGACAAGTTGTTCTTCTATTTTTATGTACTCAGGCTTTATAGTGTTTGAAAGAACGTTATTTCAAGTTCATATAAGAATGTAGCATTTTATTTCCAAAGTGTAGTAAATCTTTGTTTTCTCACAGCAGGGTGATCGCACTACAAGGCTGCAATTTTTATTTGCCCATCAAGTGGGCTTTTGGTGGAAATGACACACCACCAGCAGCATGATGCCCACGAGAGGGGGGGTGGGATGGGGGGGCGAGCAGGAGAGGACAAGTTGTTCTTCTATTGTTATGTACTCAGGCTTTATAGTGTTTGAAAGAATGTTCTTTCAAGTTCATATAAGAATGTAGCATTTTATTTCCAAAGTGTAGTAAATCTTTGTTTTCTCACAGCAGGGTGATCGCACTACAAGGCTGCAATTTTTATTTGCCCATCAAGTGGGCTTTTGGTGGAAATGACACACCACCAGCAGCATGTTGTCCACGAGAGGGGGGTGGGATGGGGGGGCGAGCAGGAGAGGACAAGTTGTTCTTCTATTGTTATGTACTCAGGCTTTATAGTGTTTGAAAGAATGTTCTTTCAAGTTCATATAAGAATGTAGCATTTTATTTCCAAAGTGTAGAAAATCTTTGTTTTCTCACAGCAGGGTGATCGCACTACAAGGCTGCAATTTTTATTTGCCCATCAAGTGGGCTTTTGGTGGAAATGACACACCACCAGCAGCATGATGCCCACGAGAGCGGGGTGGGATTGGGGGGCAAGCAGGAGAGGACAAGTTGTTCTTCTATTGTTATGTACTCAGGCATTATAGTGTTTGAAAGAATGTTCTTTCAAGTTCATATAAGAATGTAGCATTTTATTTCCAAAGTGTAGTAAATCTTTGTTTTCTCACAGCAGGGTGATCGCACTACAAGGCTGCAATTTTTATTTGCCCATCAAGTGGACTTTTGGTGGAAATGACACACCACCAGCAGCATGATGCCCACGAGAGGGGGGTGGGATGGGGGGGCGAGCAGGAGAGGACAAGTTGTTCTTCTATTGTTATGTACTCAGGCTTTATAGTGTTTGAAAGAATGTTCTTTCAAGTTCATATAAGAATGTAGCATTTTATTTCCAAAGTGTAGTAAATCTTTGTTTTCTCACAGCAGGGTGATTGCACTACAAGGCTGCAATTTTTATTTGCCCATCAAGAGGGCTTTTAATGGAAATGACACACAACCAGCAGCATGATGCCCACGAGAGGGGGGTGGGATGGGGGGGGGCGAGCAGGAGAGGACAAGTTGTTCTTCTATTGTTATGTACTCAGGCTTTATAGTGTTTGAAAGAATGTTCTTTCAAGTTCATAGGAGAATGTGGCATTTTATTTCCAAAGTGTAGTAAATCTTTGTTTTCTCACAGCAGGGTGATCGCACTACAAGGCTGCAATTTTTATTTGCCCATCAAGTGGGCTTTTGGTGGAAATGACACACCACCAGCAGCATGATGCCCACGAGAGGGGGGTGGGATGGGGGAGTGAGCAGGAGAGGACAAGTTGTTCTTCTATTGTTATGTACTCAGGCTTCATAGCGTTTGAAAGAATGTTCTTTCAAGTTCATATAAGAATGTAGCATTTTATTTCCAAAGTGTAGTAAATCTTTGTTTTCTCACAGCAGGGTGATCGCACTACAAGGCTGCAATTTTTATTTGCCCATCAAGTGGTCTTTTGGTGGAAATGACACACCACCAGCAGCATGTTGTCCACGAGAGGGGGGTGGGATGGGGGGGCGAGCAGGAGAGGACAAGTTGTTCTTCTATTGTTTTGTACTCAGGCTTTATAGTTTTTGAAAGAATGTTCTCTCAAGTTCATATAAGAATGTAGCATTTTATTTCCAAAGTGTAGTAATTCTTTGTTTTCTCACAGCAGGGTGATCACACTACAAGGCTGCAATTTTTATTTGCCCATCAAGTGGGCTTTTGGTGGAAATGACACACCACCAGCAGCATGATGCCCACAAGAGGGGGGTGGGATCGGGGGGCGAGCAGGAGAGGACAAGTTGTTCTTCTATTGTTATGTACTCAGGCTTTATACTGTTTGAAAGAATGTTCTTTCAAGTTCATATAAGAATGTAGCATTTTATTTCCAAAGTGTAGTAAATCTTTGTTTTCTCACAGCAGGGTGATCACACTACATGGCTGCAATTTTTATTTGCCCATCAAGTGGGCTTTTGGTGGAAATGACACACCACCAGCAGCATGTTGTCCACGAGAGGGGGGTGGGATGGGGGGGGCGAGCAGGAGAGGACAAGTTGTTCTTCTATTGTTATGTACTCAGGCTTTATAGTGTTTGAAAGAATGTTCTTTCAAGTTCATATAAGAATGTAGCATTTTATTTCCAAAGTGTAGTAAATCTTTGTTTTCTCACAGCAGGGTGATCGCACTACAAGGCTGCAATTTTTATTTGCCCATCAAGTGGGCTTTTGGTGGAAATGACACACCACCAGCAGCATGATGCCCACGAGAGCGGGGTGGGATGGGGGGGAGAGCAGGAGAGGACAAGTTGTTCTTCTATTGTTATGTACTCAGGATTTATAGTGTTTGAAAGAATGTTCTTTCAAGTTCATATAAGAATGTAGCATTTTATTTCCAAAGTGTAGTAAATCTCTATTTTCTCACAGCAGGGTGATCGCACTACAAGGCTGCAATTTTTATTTGCCCATCAAGTGGACTTTTGGTGGAAATGACACACCACCAGCAGCATGATGCCCACGAGAGGGGGGTGGGATGGGGGGGCGAGCAGGAGAGGACAAGTTGTTCTTCTATTGTTATGTACTCAGGCTTTATAGTGTTTGAAAGAATGTTCTTTCAAGTTCATATAAGAATGTAGCATTTTATTTCCAAAGTGTAGTAAATCTTTGCTTTCTCACAGCAGGGTGATCGCACTACAAGGCTGCAATTTTTATTTGCCCATCAAGTGGGCTTTTGGTGGAAATGACACACCACCAGCAGCATGATGCCCACGAGAGGGGGGTGGGATGGGGGGGCGAGCAGGAGAGGACAAGTTGTTCTTCTATTGTTATGTACTCAGGCTTTATAGTGTTTGAAAGAATGTTCTTTCAAGTTCATAGAAGAATGTAGCATTTTATTTCCAAAGTGTAGTAATTCTTTGTTTTCTCACAGCAGGGTGATCGCACTACAAGGCTGCAATTTTTATTTGCCCATCAAGTGGGCTTTTGGTGGAAATGACACACCACCAGCAGCATGATGCCCACGAGAGGGGGGTGGGATGGGGGGGCGAGCAGGAGAGGACAAGTTGTTCTTGTATTGTTATGTACTCAGGCTTTATAGTGTTTGAAAGAATGTTCTTTCAAGTTCATATAAGAATGTAGCATTTTATTTCCAAAGTGTAGTAATTCTTTGTTTTCTCACAGCAGGGTGATCGCACTACAAGGCTGCAATTTTTATTTGCCCATCAAGTGGGCTTTTGGTGGAAATGACACACCACCAGCAGCATGATGCCCACGAGAGGGGGGTGGGATGGGGGGGCGAGCAGGAGAGGACAAGTTGTTCTTCTATTGTTATGTACTCAGGCTTTATAGTGTTTGAAAGAATGTTCTTTCAAGTTCATATAAGAATGTAGCATTTTATTTCCAAAGTGTAGTAAATCTTTGTTTTCTCACAGCAGGGTGATCGCACTACAAGGCTGCAATTTTTATTTGCCCATCAAGTGGGCTTTTGGTGGAAATGACACACCACCAGCAGCATGATGCCCACGAGAGGGGGGTGGGATGGGGGGGCGAGCAGGAGAGGACAAGTTGTTCTTCTATTTTTATGTACTCAGGCTTTATAGTGTTTGAAAGAACGTTATTTCAAGTTCATATAAGAATGTAGCATTTTATTTCCAAAGTGTAGTAAATCTTTGTTTTCTCACAGCAGGGTGATCGCACTACAAGGCTGCAATTTTTATTTGCCCATCAAGTGGGCTTTTGGTGGAAATGACACACCACCAGCAGCATGATGCCCACGAGAGGGGGGGTGGGATGGGGGGGCGAGCAGGAGAGGACAAGTTGTTCTTCTATTGTTATGTACTCAGGCTTTATAGTGTTTGAAAGAATGTTCTTTCAAGTTCATATAAGAATGTAGCATTTTATTTCCAAAGTGTAGTAAATCTTTGTTTTCTCACAGCAGGGTGATCGCACTACAAGGCTGCAATTTTTATTTGCCCATCAAGTGGGCTTTTGGTGGAAATGACACACCACCAGCAGCATGTTGTCCACGAGAGGGGGGTGGGATGGGGGGGCGAGCAGGAGAGGACAAGTTGTTCTTCTATTGTTATGTACTCAGGCTTTATAGTGTTTGAAAGAATGTTCTTTCAAGTTCATATAAGAATGTAGCATTTTATTTCCAAAGTGTAGAAAATCTTTGTTTTCTCACAGCAGGGTGATCGCACTACAAGGCTGCAATTTTTATTTGCCCATCAAGTGGGCTTTTGGTGGAAATGACACACCACCAGCAGCATGATGCCCACGAGAGCGGGGTGGGATTGGGGGGCAAGCAGGAGAGGACAAGTTGTTCTTCTATTGTTATGTACTCAGGCATTATAGTGTTTGAAAGAATGTTCTTTCAAGTTCATATAAGAATGTAGCATTTTATTTCCAAAGTGTAGTAAATCTTTGTTTTCTCACAGCAGGGTGATCGCACTACAAGGCTGCAATTTTTATTTGCCCATCAAGTGGACTTTTGGTGGAAATGACACACCACCAGCAGCATGATGCCCACGAGAGGGGGGTGGGATGGGGGGGCGAGCAGGAGAGGACAAGTTGTTCTTCTATTGTTATGTACTCAGGCTTTATAGTGTTTGAAAGAATGTTCTTTCAAGTTCATATAAGAATGTAGCATTTTATTTCCAAAGTGTAGTAAATCTTTGTTTTCTCACAGCAGGGTGATTGCACTACAAGGCTGCAATTTTTATTTGCCCATCAAGAGGGCTTTTAATGGAAATGACACACAACCAGCAGCATGATGCCCACGAGAGGGGGGTGGGATGGGGGGGGGCGAGCTGGAGAGGACAAGTTGTTCTTCTATTGTTATGTACTCAGGCTTTATAGTGTTTGAAAGAATGTTCTTTCAAGTTCATAGGAGAATGTGGCATTTTATTTCCAAAGTGTAGTAAATCTTTGTTTTCTCACAGCAGGGTGATCGCACTACAAGGCTGCAATTTTTATTTGCCCATCAAGTGGGCTTTTGGTGGAAATGACACACCACCAGCAGCATGATGCCCACGAGAGGGGGGTGGGATGGGGGAGTGAGCAGGAGAGGACAAGTTGTTCTTCTATTGTTATGTACTCAGGCTTCATAGCGTTTGAAAGAATGTTCTTTCAAGTTCATATAAGAATGTAGCATTTTATTTCCAAAGTGTAGTAAATCTTTGTTTTCTCACAGCAGGGTGATCGCACTACAAGGCTGCAATTTTTATTTGCCCATCAAGTGGTCTTTTGGTGGAAATGACACACCACCAGCAGCATGTTGTCCACGAGAGGGGGGTGGGATGGGGGGGCGAGCAGGAGAGGACAAGTTGTTCTTCTATTGTTTTGTACTCAGGCTTTATAGTTTTTGAAAGAATGTTCTCTCAAGTTCATATAAGAATGTAGCATTTTATTTCCAAAGTGTAGTAATTCTTTGTTTTCTCACAGCAGGGTGATCACACTACAAGGCTGCAATTTTTATTTGCCCATCAAGTGGGCTTTTGGTGGAAATGACACACCACCAGCAGCATGTTGTCCACGAGAGGGGGGTGGGATGGGGGGGCGAGCAGGAGAGGACAAGTTGTTCTTCTATTGTTATGTACTCAGGCTTTATAGTGTTTGAAAGAATGTTCTTTCAAGTTCATATAAGAATGTAGCATTTTATTTCCAAAGTGTTGTAATTCTTTGTTTTCTCACAGCAGGGTGATCGCACTACAAGGCTGCAATTTTTATTTGCCCATCAAGTGGGCTTTTGGTGGAAATGACACACCACCAGAAGCATGATGCCCTCGAGAGGGGGGTGGGATGGGGGGGCGAGCAGGAGAGGTCAAGTTGTTCTTCTATTGTTATGTACTCAGGCTTTATAGTGTTTGAAAGAATGTTCTTTCAAGTTCATAAAGGAATGTAGCATTTTATTTCCAAAGTGTAGTAAATCTTTGTTTTCTCACAGCAGGGTGATCGCACTACAAGGCTGCAATTTTTATTTGCCCATCAAGTGGGCTTTTGGTGGAAATGACACACCACCAGCAGCATGTTGCCCACGAGAGGGGGGTGGGATGGAGGGGCGAGCAGCAGAGGACAAGTTGTTCTTCTATTGTTATGTACTTAGGCTTTATAGTGTTTGAAAGAATGTTATTTCAAGTTTATATAAGAACGTAGCATTTTATTTCCAAAGTGTAGTAATTCTTTGTTTTCTCACAGCAGGGTGATCGCACTACAAGGCTGCAATTTTTATTTGCCCATCAAGTGGGCTTTTGGTGGAAATGACACACCACCAGCAGCATGTTGTCCATGAGAGGGGGGTGGGATGGGGGGGCGAGCAGGAGAGACAAGTTGTTCTTCTATTGTTATGTACTCAGGCTTTATAGTGTTTGAAAGAATGTTCTTTCAAGTTCATATAAGAATGTAGCATTTTATTTCCAAAGTGTAGTAATTCTTTGTTTTCTCACAGCAGGGTGATCGCACTACAAGGCTGCAATTTTTATTTGCCCATCAAGTGGGCTTTTGGTGGAAATGACACACCACCAGCAGCATGTTGCCCACTAGAGGGGGGTGGGATGGGGGGGCGAGCAGGAGAGGACAAGTTGTTCTTCTATTGTTATGTACTCAGGCTTTATAGTGTTTGAAAGAATGTTCTTTCAATTTCATATAAGAATGTAGCATTTTATTTCCAAAGTGTAGTAATTCTTTGTTTTCTCACAGCAGGGTGATCGCACTACAAGGCTGCAATTTTTATTTGCCCATCAAGTGGGCTTTTGGTGGAAATGACACACCACCAGAAGCATGATGCCCACGAGAGGGGGGTGGGATGGGGGGGCGAGCAGGAGAGGTCAAGTTGTTCTTCTATTGTTATGTACTCAGGCTTTATAGTGTTTGAAAGAATGTTCTTTCAATTTCATATAAGAATGTAGCATTTTATTTCCAAAGTGTAGTAATTCTTTGTTTTCTCACAGCAGGGTGATCGCACTACAAGGCTGCAATTTTTATTTGCCCATCAAGTGGGCTTTTGGTGGAAATGACACACCACCAGAAGCATGATGCCCACGAGAGGGGGGTGGGATGGGGGGGCGAGCAGGAGAGGTCAAGTTGTTCTTCTATTGTTATGTACTCAGGCTTTATAGTGTTTGAAAGAATGTTCTTTCAAGTTCATATAAGAATGTAGTATTTTATTTCCAAAGTGTAGTAAATCTTTGTTTTCTCACAGCAGGGTGATCGCACTACAAGGCTGCAATTTTTATTTGCCCATCAAGTGGGCTTTTGGTGGAAATGACACACCACCAGAAGCATGATGCCCACGAGAGGGGGGTGGGATGGGGGGGCGAGCAGGAGAGGTCAAGTTGTTCTTCTATTGTTATGTACTCAGGCTTTATAGTGTTTGAAAGAATGTTCTTTCAAGTTCATATAAGAATGTAGCATTTTATTTCCAAAGTGTAGTAATTCTTTGTTTTCTCACAGCAGGGTGATCGCACTACAAGGCTGCAATTTTTATTTGCCCATCAAGTGGGCTTTTGGTGGAAATGACACACCACCAGAAGCATGATGCCCACGAGAGGGGGGTGGGATGGGGGGGCGAGCAGGAGAGGTCAAGTTGTTCTTCTATTGTTATGTACTCAGGCTTTATAGTGTTTGAAAGAATGTTCTTTCAATTTCATATAAGAATGTAGCATTTTATTTCCAAAGTGTAGTAATTCTTTGTTTTCTCACAGCAGGGTGATCGCACTACAAGGCTGCAATTTTTATTTGCCCATCAAGTGGGCTTTTGGTGGAAATGACACACCACCAGAAGCATGATGCCCACGAGAGGGAGGTGGGATGGGGGGGGCGAGCAGGAGAGGTCGAGTTGTTCTTCTATTGTTATGTACTCAGGCTTTATAGTGTTTGAAAGAATGTTCTTTCAATTTCATATAAGAATGTAGCATTTTATTTCCAAAGTGTAGTAATTCTTTGTTTTCTCACAGCAGGGTGATCGCACTACAAGGCTGCAATTTTTATTTGCCCATGAAGTGAGCTTTTGGTGGAAATGACACACCACCAGAAGCATGATGCCCACGAGAGGGGGGTGGGATAGGGGGGCGAGCAGGAGAGGTCAAGTTGTTCTTCTATTGTTATGTACTCAGGCTTTATAATGTTTGAAAGAATGTTCTTTCAATTTCATATAAGAATGTAGCATTTTATTTCCAAAGTGTAGTAATTCTTTGTTTTCTCACAGCAGGGTGATCGCACTACAAGGCAGCAATTTTTATTTGCCCATCAAGTGGGCTTTTGGTGGAAATGACACACCACCAGAAGCATGATGCCCACGAGAGGGGGGTGGGATGGGGTGGCGAGCAGGAGAGGTCAAGTTGTTCTTCTATTGTTATGTACTCAGGCTATATAGTGTTTGAAAGAATGTTCTTTCAAGTTCATATAAGAATGTAGCATTTTATTTCCAAAGTGTAGTAAATCTTTGTTTTCTCACAGCAGGGTGATCGCACTACAAGGCTGCAATTTTTATTTGCCCATCAAGTGGGCTTTTGGTGGAAATGACACACCACCAGAAGCATGATGCCCACGAGAGGGGGGTGGGATGGGGGGGCGAGCAGGAGAGGTCAAGTTGTTCTTCTATTGTTATGTACTCAGGCTTTATAGTGTTTGAAAGAATGTTCTTTCAATTTCATATAAGAATGTAGCATTTTATTTCCAAAGTGTAGTAATTCTTTGTTTTCTCACAGCAGGGTGATCGCACTACAAGGCTGCAATTTTTATTTGCCCATCAAGTGGGCTTTTGATGGAAATGACACACCACCAGAAGCATGATGCCCACGAGAGGGGGGTGGGATGGGGGGGCGAGCAGGAGAGGTCAAGTTGTTCTTCTATTGTTATGTACTCAGGCTTTATAGTGTTTGAAAGAATGTTCTTTCAAGTTCATATAAGAATGTAGCATTTTATTTCCAAAGTGTAGTAATTCTTTGTTTTCTCACAGCAGGGTGATCGCACTACAAGGCTGCAATTTTTATTTGCCCATCAAGTGGGCTTTTGGTGGAAATGACACACCACCAGAAGCATGATGCCCACGAGAGGGGGGTGGGACTGGGGGGCGAGCAGGAGAGGTCAAGTTGTTCTTCTATTGTTATGTACTCAGGCTTTATAGTGTTTGAAAGGATGTTCTTTCAAGTTCATATAAGAATGTAGCATTTTATTTCCAAAGTGTAGTAAATCTTTGTTTTCTCACAGCAGGGTGATCGCACTACATGGCTGCAATTTTTATTTGCCCATCAAGTGGGCTTTTGGTGGAAATGACACACCACCAGCAGCATGTTGCCCACGAGAGGGGGGTGGGATGGAGGGGCGAGGAGCAGAGGACAAGTTGTTCTTCTATTATTATGTACTCAGGCTTTATAGTGTTTGAAAGAATGTTATTTCAAGTTTATATAAGAACGTAGCATTTTCTTTCCAAAGTGTAGTAATTCTTTGTTTTCTCACAGCAGGGTGATCGCACTACAAGGCTGCAATTTTTATTTGCCCATCAAGTGGGCTTTTGGTGGAAATGACACACCACCAGCAGCATGTTGTCCATGAGAGGGGGGTGGGATGGGGGGGCGAGCAGGAGAGGACAAGTTGTTCTTCTATTGTTATGTACTCAGGCTTTATAGTGTTTGAAAGAATGTTCTTTCAAGTTCATATAAGAATGTAGCATTTTATTTCCAAAGTGTAGTAATTCTTTGTTTTCTCACAGCAGGGTGATCGCACTACAAGGCTGCAATTTTTATTTGCCCATCAAGTGGGCTTTTGGTGAAAATGACACACCACCAGCAGCATGTTGTCCATGAGAGGGGGGTGGGATGGGGGGGCGAGCAGGAGAGGACAAGTTGTTCTTCTATTGTTATGTACTCAGGCTTTATAGTGTTTGAAAGAATGTTCTTTCAAGTTCATATAAGAATGTAGCATTTTATTTCCAAAGTGTAGTAATTCTTTGTTTTCTCACAGCAGGGTGATCGCACTACAAATCTGCAATTTTTATTTGCCCATCAAGTGGGCTTTTGGTGGAAATGACACACCACCAGCAGCATGTAGTCCATGAGAGGGGGGTGGGATGGGGGGGCGAGCAGGGGAGGACAAGTTGTTCTTCTATTGTTATGTACTCAGGCTTTATAGTGTTTGAAAGAATGTTCTTTCAAGTTCATATAAGAATGTAGCATTTTAATTCCAAAGTGTAGTACTTCTTTGTTTTCTCACAGCAGGGTGATCGCACTACAAGGCTGCAATTTTTATTTGCACATCAAGTGGGCTTTTGGTTGAAATGACACACCACCAGCAGCATGTTGTCCACGAGAGGGGGGTGGGATGGGGGGGGCGAGCAGGAGAGGACAAGTTGTTCTTCTATTGTTATGTACTCAGGCTTTATAGTGTTTGAAAGAATGTTCTTTCAATTTCATATAAGAATGTAGCATTTTATTTCCAAAGTGTAGTAATTCTTTGTTTTCTCACAGCAGGGTGATCGCACTACAAGGCTGCAATTTTTATTTGCCCATCAAGTGGGCTTTTGGTGGAAATGACACACCACCAGCAGCATGTTGGCCACGAGAGGGGGGTGGGATGGGGGGGCGAGCAGGAGAGGACAAGTTGTTCTTCTATTGTTATGTACTCAGGCTTTATAGTGTTTGAAAGAATGTTCTTTCAAGTTCATATAAGAATGTAGCATTTTATTTCCAAAGTGTAGTAATTCTTTGTTTTCTCACTGCATGGTGATCGCACTACAAGGCTGCAATTTTTATTTGCCCATCAAGTGGGCTTTTGGTGGAAATGACACACCACCAGCAGCATGTTGCCCACTAGAGGGGGGTGGGATGGGGGGGCGAGCAGGAGAGGACAAGTTGTTTTTCTATTGTTATGTACTCAGGCTTTATAGTGTTTGAAAGATTGTTCTTTCAAGTTCATATAAGAATGTAGCATTTTATTTCCAAAGTGTAGTAATTCTTTGTTTTCTCACAGCAGGGTGATCGCACTACAAGCTGCAAATTTTATTTGCCCATCAAGTGGGCTTTTGGTGGAAATGACACACCACCAGCAGCATGTTGCCCACGAGAGGGGGGTGGGATGGGGGGGCAAGCAGGAGAGGACAAGTTGTTCTTCTATTGTTATGTTCTCAGGCTTTATAGTGTTTGAACGAATGTTCTTTCAAGTTCATATAAGAATGTAGCATTTTATTTCCAAAGTGTAGTAATTCTTTGTTTTCTCACAGCAGGGTGATCGCACTACAAGGCTGCAATTTTTATTTGCCCATCAAGTGGGCTTTTGGTGGAAATGACACACCACCAGCAGCATGTTGACCACGAGAGGTTGGTGGGATGGGGGGGCGAGCAGGAGAGGACAAGTTGTTCTTCTATTGTTATGTACTCAGGCTCTATAGTGTTTGAAAGAATGTTCTTTCAAGTTCATATAAGAATGTAGCATTTTATTTCCAAAGTGTAGTAATTCTTTGTTTTCTCACAGAAGGGTGATCGCACTACAAGGCTGCAATTTTTATTTGCCCATCAAGTGGGCTTTTGGTGGAAATGACACACCACCAGCAGCATGTTGCCCACGAGAGGGGGGTGGGATTGGGGGGCGGGCAGGAGAGGACAAGTTGTTCTTCTATTGTTATGTACTCAGGCTTTATAGTGTTTGAAAGAATGTTCTTTCAAGTTCATATAAGAATGTAGCATTTCATTTCCAAAGTGTAGTAATTCTTTGTTTTCTCACAGCAGGGTGATCACACTACAAGGCTGCAATTTTTATTTGCCCATCAAGTGGGCTTTTGGTGGAAATGACACACCACCAGCAGCATGATGCCCACGAGAGGGGGACGGGATGGGGGGGCAAGCAGGAGAGGACAAGTTGTTCTTCTATTGGTATGTACTCAGGCTTTATAGTGTTTGAAAGAATGTTCTTTCAAGTTCATATAAGAATGTAGCATTTTATTTCCAAAGTGTAGTAATTCTTTGTTTTCTCACAGCAGGGTGATCACACCACAAGGCTGCAATTTTTATTTGCCCATCAAGTGGGCTTTTGGTGGAAATGACACACCACCAGCAGCATGTTGCCCACGAGAGGGGGGTGGGATGGGGGGGCGAGCAGGAGAGGACAAGTTGTTCTTCTATTGTTATGTACTCAGTCTTTATAGAGTTAGAAAGAATGTTCTTTCAAGTTCATATAAGAATGTAGCATTTTATTTCCAAAGTGTAGTAATTCTTTGTTTTCTCACAGCAAGGTGATCGCACTACAAGGCTGCAATTTTTATTTGCCCATCAAGTGGGCTTTTGGTGGAAATGACACACCACCAGCAGCATGTTGCCCACGAGAGGGGGGTGGGATGGGGGGGCGAGCAGGAGAGGACAAGTTGTTCTTCTATTGTTATGTACTCAGGCTTTATAGTGTTGAAAGGATGTTCTTTCAAGTTCATATAAGAATGTAGCATTTTATTTCCAAAGTGTAGTAATTCTTTGTTTTCTCACAGCAGGGTGATCGCACTACAAGGCTGCAATTTTTATTTGCCCATCAAGTGGGCTTTTGGTGGAAATGACACACCACCAGCAGCATGTTGTCCACGAGAGGGGGGTGGGATGGTGGGCGAGCAGGAGAGGACAAGTTGTTCTTCTATTGGTATGTACTCAGGATTTATAGTGTTTGAAAGAATGTTCTTTCAAGTTCATATAAGAATGTAGCATTATATTTCCAAAGTGTAGTAATTCTTTGTTTTCTCACAGCAGGGTGATCGCACTACAAGGCTGCAATTTTTATTTGCCATCAAGTGGGCTTTTGGTGGAAATGACACACCACCAGCAGCATGATGCCCACGAGAGGGGGGTGGGATGGGGGGGCGAGCAGGAGAGGACAAGTTGTTATCCTATTGTTATGTACTCAGGCTTTATAGTGTTTGAAAGAATGTTCTTTCAAGCTCATATAAGAATGTAACATTTTATTTCCAAAGTGTAGTAATTCTTTGATTTCTCACAGCAGGGTAATCGCACTACAAGGCTGCAATTTTTATTTGCCCATCAAGTGGGCTTTTGGTGGAAATGACACACCACCAGCAGCATGTTGCCCACGAGAGGGGGGTGGGATGGGGGGGCGAGCAGGAGAGGACAAGTTGTTCTTCTATTGTTATGTACTCAGGCTTTATAGTGTTTGAAAGAATGTTCTTTCAAGTTCATATAAGAATGTAGCATTTTATTTCCAAAGTGTAGTAATTCTTTGTTTTCTCACAGCAGGGTGATCGCACTACAACGCTGCAATTTTTATTTGCCCATCAAGTGGGCTTTTGGTGGAAATGACACACCACCAGCAGCATGATGCCCACGAGAGGGGGGTGGGATGGGGGGGCGAGCAGGAGAGGACAAGTTGTTCTTCTATTGTTATGTACTCAGGCTTTATAGTGTTTGAAAGAATGTTCTTTCAAGTTCATATAAGAATGTAACATTTTATTTCCAAAGTGTAGTAATTCTTTGTTTTCTCACAGCAGGGTAATCGCACTACAAGGCTGCAATTTTTATTTGCCCATCAAGTGGGCTTTTGGTGGAAATGACACACCACCAGCAGCATGTTGCCCACGAGAGGGGGGTGGGATGGGGGGGGCGAGCAGGAGAGGACAAGTTGTTCTTCTATTGTTATGTACTCAGGCTTTATAGTGTTTGAAAGAATGTTCTTTCAAGTTCATATAAGAATGTAGCATTTTATTTCCAAAGTGTAGTAATTCTTTGTTTTCTCACAGCAGGGTGATCGCACTACAAGGCTGCAATTTTTATTTGCCCATCAAGTGGGCTTTTGGTGGAAATGACACACCACCAGCAGCATGATGCCCACGAGAGGGGGGTGGGATGGGGGGGCGAGCAGGAGAGGACAAGTTGTTCTTCTATTGTTATGTACTCAGGCTTTATAGTGTTTGAAAGAATGTTCTTTCAAGTTCATATAAGAATGTAGCATTTTATTTCCAAAGTGTAGTAATTCTTAGTTTTTCTCACAGCAGGGTGATCGCACTACAAGGCTGCAATTTTTATTTGCCCATCAAGTGGGCTTTTGGTGGAAATGACACACCACCAGCAGCATGATGCCCACGAGAGGGGGGTGGGATGGGGGGGCGAGCAGGAGAGGACAAGTTGTTCTTCTATTGTTATGTACTCAGGCTTTATAGTGTTTGAAAGAATGTTCTTTCAAGTTCATATAAGAATGTAGCATTTTATTTCCAAAGTGTAGTAATTCTTTGTTTTCTCACAGCAGGGTGATCACACTACAAGGCTGCAATTTTTATTTGCCCATCAAGTGGGCTTTTGGTGGAAATGACACACCACCAGCAGCATGTTGCCCACGAGATGGGGGTGGGATGGGGGGGCGAGCAGGAGAGGACAAGTTGTTCTTCTATTGTTATGTACTCAGGCTTTATAGTGTTTGAAAGAATGTTCTTTCAAGTTCATATAAGAATGTAGCATTTTATTTCCAAAGTGTAGTAATTCTTTGTTTTCTCACAGCAGGGTGATCGCATTACAAGGCTGCAATTTTTATTTGCCCATCAAGTGGGCTTTTGGTGGAAATGACACACCACCAGCAGCATGTTGCCCACGAGAGGGGGGTGGGATGGGGGGGCGAGCAGGAGAGGACAAGTTGTTCTTCTATTGTTATGTACTCAGGCTTTATAGTGTTTGAAAGAATGTTCTTTCAAGTTCATATAAGAATGTAGCATTTTATTTCCAAAGTGTAGTAATTCTTTGTTTTCTCACAGCAGGGTGATCGCACTTCAAGGCTGCAATTTTTATATGCCCATCAAGTGGGCTTTTGGTGGAAATGACACACCACCAGCAGCATGATGCCCACGAGAGGGGGGTGGGATGGGGGGGCGAGCAGGAGAGGACAAGTTGTTCTTCTATTGTTATGTACTCAGGCTTTATAGTGTTTGAGAGAATGTTCTTTCAAGTTCATATAAGAATGTAGCATTTTATTTCCAAAGTGTAGTAATTCTTTGTTTTCTCACAGCAGGGTGATCACACTACAAGGCTGCAATTTTTATTTGCCCATCAAGTGGGCTTTTGGTGGAAATGACACACCACCAGCAGCATGTTGCCTACGAGAGGGGGGTGGGATGGGGGGGCGAACAGGAGAGGACAAGTTGTTCTTCTATTGTTATGAACTCAAGCTTAATAGTATTTGAAAGAATGTTCTTTCAAGTTCATATAAGAATGTAGCATTTTATTTCCAAAGTGTAGTAATTCTTTGTTTTCTCACAGCAGGGTGATCGCACTACAAGGCTGCAATTTTTATTTGCCCATCAAGTGGGCTTTTGGTGGAAATGACACACCACCAGCAGCATGATGCCCACGAGAGGGGGTGGGATGGGGGGGCGAGCAGGAGAGGAGAAGTTGTTCTTCTATTGTTATGTACTCAGGCTTTATAGTGTTTGAGAGAATGTTCTTTCAAGTTCATATAAGGATGTAGCATTTTATTTCCAAAGTGTAGTAATTCTTTGTTTTCTCACAGCAGGGTGATCACACTACAAGGCTGCAATTTTTATTTGCCCATCAAGTGGGCTTTTGGTGGAAATGACACACCACCAGCAGCATGTTGCCCACGAGAGGGGGGTGGGATGAGGGGGCGAGCAGGAAAGGACAAGTTGTTCTTCTATTGTTATGAACTCAAGCTTTATAGTATTTGAAAGAATGTTCTTTCAAGTTCATATAAGAATGTGCATTTTATTTCCAAAGTGTAGTAATTCTTTGTTTTCTCACAGCAGGGTGATCGCACTACAAGGCTGCAATTTTTATTTGCCCATCAAGTGGGCTTTTGGTGGAAATGACACACCACCAGCAGCATGATGCCCACGAGAGGGGGGTGGGATGGGGGGGCGAGCAGGAGAGGACAAGTTGTTCTTCTATTGTTATGTACTCAGGCTTTATAGTGTTTGAGAGAATGTTCTTTCAAGTTCATATAAGAATGTAGCATTTTATTTCCAAAGTGTAGTAATTCTTTGTTTTCTCACAGCAGGATGATCACACTACAAGGCTGCAATTTTTATTTGCCCATCAAGTGGGCTTTTGGTGGAAATGACACACCACCAGCAGCATGTTGCCCACGAGAGGGGGGTGGGATGGGGGGGCGAGCAGGAGAGGACAAGTTGTTCTTCTATTGTTATGTACTCAGGCTTTATAGTGTTTGAAAGAATGTTCTTTCAAGTTCATATAAGAATGTAGCATTTTATTTCCAAAGTGTAGTAATTCTTTGTTTTCTCACAGCAGAGTGATCACACTACAAGGCTGCAATTTTTATTTGCCCATCAAGTGGGCTTTTGGTGGAAATGACACACCACCAGCAGCATGATGCCCACGAGAGGGGGGTGGGATGGGGGGCCGAGCAGGATTGGACAAGTTGTTCTTCTATTGTTATGTACTCAGGCTTTATAGTGTTTGAAAGAATGTTCTTTCAAGTTCATATAAGAATGTAGCATTTTATTTCCAAAGTGTAGTAATTCTTTGTTTCCTCACAGCAGGGTGATCACACTACAAGGCTGCAATTTTTATTTGCCCATCAAGTGGGCTTTTGGTGGAAATGACACCACGAGCAGCATGATGCCAACGAGAGGGGGGTGGGATGGGGGGGCGAGCAGGAGAGGACAAGTTGTTCTTCTATTGTTATGTACTCAGGCTTTATAGTGTTTGAAAGAATGTTCTTTCAAGTTCATATAAGAATGTAGCATTTTATTTCCAAAGTGTAGTAATTCTTTGTTTTCTCACAGCAGGGTGATAGCACTACAAGGCTGCAATTTTTATTTGCCCATCAAGTGGGCTTTTGGTGGAAATGACACACCGCCAGCAGCATGATGCCCACGAGAGGGGGGTGGGATGGGGGGGGCGAGCAGGAGAGGACAAGTTGTTCTTCTATTGTTATGTACTCAGGCTTTATAGTGTTTGAAAGAATGTTCTTTCAAGTTCATATAAGAATGTAGCATTGTATTTCCAAAGTGTAGTAATTCTTTGTTTTCTCACAGCAGGGTGATCACACTACAGGGCTGCAATTTTTATTTGCCCATCAAGTGGGCTTTTGGTGGAAATGACACACCACCAGTAGCATGTTGCCCACGAGAGGGGGGTGGGATGTGGGGGCGAGCAGGAGAGGACAAGTTATTCTTCTATTGTTATGTACTCAGGCTTTATAGTGTTTGAAAGGATGTTCTTTCAAGTTCATATAAGAATGTAGCATTTTATTTCCAAAGTGTAGTAATTCTTTGTTTTCTCACAGCAGGGTGATCGCACTACAAGGCTGCAATTTTTATTTGCCCCATCAAGTGGGCTTTTGGTGGAAATGACACACCACCAGCAGCATGATGCCCACGAGATGGGGGTGGGATGGGGGGGCGAGCAGGAGAGGACAAGTTGCTCTTGTATTGTTATGTACTCTGGCTTTATTATGTTTGAAAGAATGTTCTTTCAAGTTCATATAAGAATGTAGCATTTTATTTCCAAAGTGTAGTAATTCTTTGTTTTCTCACAGCAGAGTGATCACACTACAAGGCTGCAATTTTTATTTGCCCATCAAGTGGGCTTTTGGTGGAAATGACACACCACCAGCAGCATGTTGCCCACGAGAGGGGGGCTGGGATGGGGGGGCGAGCAGGAGAGGACAAGTTGTTCTTCTGTTGTTATGTACTCAGGCTTTATAGTGTTTGAAAGAATGTTCTTTCAAGTTCATATAAGAATGTAGCATTGTATTTCCTAAGTGTAGTAATTCTTTGTTTTCTCACAGCAGGGTGATTGCACTACAAGGCTGCAATTTTTGTTTGCCCATCAAGTGGGCTTTTGGTGGAAATGACACACCACCAGCAGCATGATGCCCACGAGACGGGGTGGGATGGGTGGGCGAGCAGGAGAGGACAAGTTGTTCATCTATTGTTACGTACTCAGGCTTTATAGTGTTTGAAAGAATGTTCTTTCAAGTTCATATAAGAATGTAGCATTTTATTTCCAAAGTGTAGTAATTCTTTGTTTTCTCACAGCAGGGTGATTGCACTACACGGCTGCAATTTTTGTTTGCCCATCAAGTGGGCTTTTGGTGGAAATGACACACCACCAGCAGCATGATGCCCACGAGACGGGGTGGGATGGGTGGGCGAGCAGGAGAGGACAAGTTGTTCTTCTATTGTTACGTACTCAGGCTTTATAGTGTTTGAAAGAATGTTCTTTCAAGTTCATATAAGAATGTAGCATTTTATTTCCAAAGTGTAGTAATTCTTTGTTTTCTCACAGCAGGGTGATCGCACTACAAGGCTGCAAATTTTATTTGGCCATAAAGTGGGCTTTTGGTGGAAATGACACACCACCAGCAGCATGATGCCCACGAGAGGGGGGGTGGGATGGGGGGGCGAGCAGGAGAGGACAAGTTGTTCTTCTATTGTTATGTACTCAGGCTTTATAGTGTTTGAAAGAATGTTCTTTCAAGTTCATATAAGAATGTAGCATTTTATTTCCAAAGTGTAGTAATTCTTTGTTTTCTCACAGCAGGGTGGTCGCACTACAAGGCTGCAATTATTATTTGCCTATCAAGTGGGCTTTTGGTGGAAATGACACACCACCAGCAGCATGATGCCCACGAGAGGGGGGTGGGATGGGGGGGCGAGCAGGAGAGGACAAGTTGTTCTTCTATTGTTATGTACTCAGGCTTTATAGTGTTTGAAAGAATGTGCTTTCAAGTTCATATAAGTATGTAGCATTTTATTTCCAAAGTGTAGTAATTCCTTGTTTTCTCACAGCAGGGTGATCACACTCCAAGGCTGCAATTTTTATTTGCCCATCAAGTGGGCTTTTGGTGGAAATGACACACCACCAGCAGCATGACGCCCACGAGAGGGGGGGTGGGACGCGGGGGCGAGCAGGAGAGGACAAGTTGTTCTTCTATTGTTATGTAATCAGGCTTTATAGTGTTTGAAAGAATGTTCTTTCAAGTTCATATAAGAATGTAGCATTTTGTTTCCAAAGTGTAGTAATTCTTTGTTTTCTCACAGCAGGGTGATCGCACTACAAGGCTGCAATTTTTATTTGCCCATCAAGTGGGCTTTTGGTGGAAATGACACACCACCAGCAGCATGATGCCCACGAGAGGGGGGTGGGATGGGGGGGCGAGCAGGAGAGGACAAGTTGTTCTTCTATTGTTATGTACTCAGGCTTTATAGTGTTTGAGAGAATGTTCTTTCAAGTTCATATAAGAATGTAGCATTTTATTTCCAAAGTGTAGTAATTCTTTGCTTTCTCACAGCAGGATGATCACACTACAAGGCTGCAATTTTTATTTGCCCATCAAATGGGCTTTTGGTGGAAATGACACACCACCAGCAGCATGTTGCCCACGAGAGGGGGGTGGGATGGGGGGGCGAGCAGGAGAGGACAAGTTGTTCTTCTATTGTTATGTACTCAGGCTTTATAGTGTTTGAAAGAATGTTCTTTCAAGTTCATATAAGAATGTAGCATTTTATTTCCAAAGTGTAGTAATTCTTTGTTTTCTCACAGCAGAGTGATCACACTACAAGGCTGCAATTTTTATTTGCCCATCAAGTGGGCTTTTGGTGGAAATGACACACCACCAGCAGCATGATGCCCACGAGAGGGGGGTGGGATGGGGGGGCGAGCAGGAGAGGACAAGTTGTTCTTCTATTTTTATGAACTCAGGCTTTATAGTGTTTCAAAGAATGTTCTTTCAAGTTCATATAAGAATGTAGCATTGTATTTCCTAAGTGTAGTAATTCTTTGTTTTCTCACAGCAGGGTGATAACACTACAGGGCTGCAATTTTTATTTGCCCATCAAGTGGGCTTTTGGTGGAAATGACACACCACCAGCAGCATGTTGCCCACGAGAGGGGCGTGGGATGGGGGGGCGAGCAGGTGAGGACAAGTTGTTCTTCTATAGTTATGTACTCAGGCTTTATAGTGTTTGAAAGAATGTTCTTTCAAGTTCATATAAGAATGTAGCATTTTATTTCCAAAGTGTAGTAATTCTTTGTTTTCTCACAGCAGGGTGATTGCACTACAAGGCTGCAATTTTTGTTTGCCCATCAAGTGGGCTTTTGGTGGAAATGACACACCACCAGCAGCATGATGCCCACGAGACGGGGTGGGATGGGGGGGCGAGCAGGAGAGGACAAGTTGTTCTTCTATTGTTATGTACTCAGGCTTTATAGTGTTTGAAAGAATGTTCTTTCAAGTTCATATAAGAATGTAGCATTTTATTTCCAAAGTGTAGTAATTCTTTGTTTTCTCACAGCAGGGTGGTCGCACTACAAGGCTGCAATTATTGTTTGCCTATCAAGTGGGCTTTTGGTGGAAATGACACACCACCAGCAGCATGATGCCCACGAGAGGGGGGTGGGATGGGGGGGCGAGCAGGAGAGGACAAGTTGTTCTTCTATTGTTATGTACTCAGGCTTTATAGTGTTTGAAAGAATGTGCTTTCAAGTTCATATAAGTATGTAGCATTTTATTTCCAAAGTGTAGTAATTCCTTGTCTTCTCACAGCAGGGTGATCACACTACAAGGCTGCAATTTTTATTTGCCCATCAAGTGGGCTTTTGGTGGAAATGACACACCACCAGTAGCATGACGCCCACGAGAGGGGGGTGGGACGCGGGGGCGAGCAGGAGAGGACAAGTTGTTCTTCTATTGTTATGTACTCAGGCTTTATAGTGTTTGAAAGAATGTTCTTTCAAGTTCATATAAGAATGTAGCATTTTGTTTCCAAAGTGTAGTAATTCTTTGTTTTCTCACAGCAGGGTGATCGCACTACAAGGCTGCAATTTTTATTTGCCCATCAAGTGGGCTTTTGGTGGAAATGACACACCACCAGCAGCATGATGCCCACGAGAGGAAGGTGGGATGGGGGGGCGAGCAGGAGAGGACAAGTTGTTCTTCTATTGTTATGTACTCAGGCTTTATAGTGTTTGAGAGAATGTTCTTTCAAGTTCATATAAGAATGTAGCATTTTATTTCCAAAGTGTAGTAATTCTTTGTTTTCTCACAGCAGGATGATCACACTACAAGGCTGCAATTTTTATTTGCCCATCAAGTGGGCTTTTGGTGGAAATGACACACCACCAGCAGCATGTTGCCCACGAGAGGGGGGTGGGATGGGGGGGCGAGCAGGAGAGGACAAGTTGTTCTTCTATTGTTATGTACTCAGGCTTTATAGTGTTTGAAAGAATGTTCTTTCAAGTTCATATAAGAATGTAGCATTTTATTTCCAAAGTGTAGTAATTCTTTGTTTTCTCACAGCAGAGTGATCACACTACAAGGCTGCAATTTTTATTTGCCCATCAAGTGGGCTTTTGGTGGAAATGACACACCACCAGCAGCATGATGCCCACGAGAGGGGGGTGGGATGGGGGGCCGAGCAGGATTGGACAAGTTGTTCTTCTATTGTTATGTACTCAGGCTTTATAGTGTTTGAAAGAATGTTCTTTCAAGTTCATATAAGAATGTAGCATTTTATTTCCAAAGTGTAGTAATTCTTTGTTTCCTCACAGCAGGGTGATCACACTACAAGGCTGCAATTTTTATTTGCCCATCAAGTGGGCTTTTGGTGGAAATGACACACCACGAGCAGCATGATGCCAACGAGAGGGGGGTGGGATGGGGGGGCGAGCAGGAGAGGACAAGTTGTTCTTCTATTGTTATGTACTCAGGCTTTATAGTGTTTGAAAGAATGTTCTTTCAAGTTCATATAAGAATGTAGCATTTTATTTCCAAAGTGTAGTAATTCTTTGTTTTCTCACAGCAGGGTGATAGCACTACAAGGCTGCAATTTTTATTTGCCCATCAAGTGGGCTTTTGGTGGAAATGACACACCGCCAGCAGCATGATGCCCACGAGAGGGGGGTGGGATGGGGGGGGCGAGCAGGAGAGGACAAGTTGTTCTTCTATTGTTATGTACTCAGGCTTTATAGTGTTTGAAAGAATGTTCTTTCAAGTTCATATAAGAATGTAGCATTGTATTTCCAAAGTGTAGTAATTCTTTGTTTTCTCACAGCAGGGTGATCACACTACAGGGCTGCAATTTTTATTTGCCCATCAAGAGGGCTTTTGGTGGAAATGACACACCACCAGTAGCATGTTGCCCACGAGAGGGGGGTGGGATGTGGGGGCGAGCAGGAGAGGACAAGTTATTCTTCTATTGTTATGTACTCAGGCTTTATAGTGTTTGAAAGAACGTTCTTTCAAGTTCATATAAGAATGTAGCATTTTATTTCCAAAGTGTAGTAATTCTTTGTTTTCTCACAGCAGGGTGATCGCACTACAAGGCTGCAATTTTTATTTGCCCATCAAGTGGGCTTTTGGTGGAAATGACACACCACCAGCAGCATGATGCCCACGAGATGGGGGTGGGATGGGGGGGCGAGCAGGAGAGGACAAGTTGCTCTTGTATTGTTATGTACTCTGGCTTTATTATGTTTGAAAGAATGTTCTTTCAAGTTCATATAAGAATGTAGCATTTTATTTCCAAAGTGTAGTAATTCTTTGTTTTCTCACAGCAGAGTGATCACACTACAAGGCTGCAATTTTTATTTGCCCATCAAGTGGGCTTTTGGTGGAAATGACACACCACCAGCAGCATGTTGCCCACGAGAGGGGGCTGGGATGGGGGGGCGAGCAGGAGAGGACAAGTTGTTCTTCTGTTGTTATGTACTCAGGCTTTATAGTGTTTGAAAGAATGTTCTTTCAAGTTCATATAAGAATGTAGCATTTTATTTCCAAAGTGTAGTAATTCTTTGTTTTCTCACAGCAGGGTGATCGCACTACAAGGCTGCAATTTTTATTTGCCCATCAAGTGGGCTTTTGGTGGAAATGACACACCACCAGCAGCATGATGCCAACGAGAGGGGGGTGGGATGGGGGGGCGAGCAGGAGAGGACTAGTTGTTCCTCTATTGTTATGTACTCAGGCTTTATAGTGTTTGAAAGAATGTTCTTTCAAGTTCATATAAGAATGTAGCATTTTATTTCCAAAGTGTAGTAATTCTTTGTTTTCTCACAGCAGGGTGATCGCACTACAAGGCTGCAATTTTTATTTGCCCATCAAGTGGGCTTTTGGTGGAAATGACACACCACCAGCAGCATGATGCCCACGAGAGGGGGGTGGGATGGGGGGGCGAGCAGGAGAGGACAAGTTGTTCTTCTATTGTTATGTACTCAGGCTTTATAGTGTTTGAAAGAATGTTCTTTCAAGTTCATATAAGAATGTAGCATTGTATTTCCTAAGTGTAGTAATTCTTTGTTTTCTCACAGCAGGGTGATAACACTACAGGGCTGCAATTTTTATTTGCCCATCAAGTGGGCTTTTGGTGGAAATGACACACCACCAGCAGCATGTTGCCCACGAGAGGGGCGTGGGATGGGGGGGCGAGCAGGTGAGGACAAGTTGTTCTTCTATAGTTATGTACTCAGGCTTTATAGTGTTTGAAAGAATGTTCTTTCAAGTTCATATAAGAATGTAGCATTTTATTTCCAAAGTGTAGTAATTCTTTGTTTTCTCACAGCAGGGTGATCGCACTACAAGGCTGCAATTTTTATTTGCCCATAAAGTGGGCTTTTGGTGGAAATGACACACCACCAGCAGCATGATGCCCACGAGAGGGGGGTGGGATGGGGGGGCGAGCAGGAGAGGACAAGTTGTTCTTCTATTGTTATGTACTCAGGCTTTATAGTGTTTGAAAGAATGTTCTTTCAAGTTCATATAAGAATGTAGCATTTTATTTCCAAAGTGTAGTAATTCTTTGTTTTCTCACAGCAGGGTGATCGCACTACAAGGCTGCAATTTTTATTTGCCCATCAAGTGGGCTTTTGGTGGAAATGACACACCACCAGCAGCATGATGCCCACGAGAGGGGGGTGGGATGGGGGGGCGAGCAGGAGAGGACAAGTTGTTCTTCTGTTGTTATGTACTCTGGCTTTATAGTGTTTGAAAGAATGTTCTTTCAAGTTCATATAAGAATGTAGCATTTTATTTCCACAGTGTAGTAATTCTTTGTTTTCTCACAGCATAGTGGTCACACTACAAGGCTGCAATTTTTATTTGCCCATCAAGTGGGCTTTTGGTGGAAATGACACACCACCAGCAGCATGTTGCCCACGAGAGGGGGGTGGGATGGGGGGGCGAGCAGGAGAGGACAAGTTGTTCTTCTATTGTTATGTACTCAGGCTTTATAGTGTTTGAAAGAATGTTCTTTCAAGTTCATATAAGAATGTAGCATTTTATTTCCAAAGTGTAGTAATTCCTTGTTTTCTCACAGCAGGGTGATCGCACTACAAGGCTGCAATTTTTATTTGCCCATCAAGTGGGCTTTTGGTGGAAATGACACACCACCAGCAGCATGATGCCAACGAGAGGGGGGTGGGATGGGGGGGCGAGCAGGAGAGGACAAATTGTTCTTCTATTGTTATGTACTCAGGCTTTATAGTGTTTGAAAGAATGTTCTTTCAAGTTCATATAAGAATGTAGCATTTTATTTCCAAAGTGTAGTAATTCTTTGTTTTCTCACAGCAGGGTGATCGCACTACAAGGCTGCAATTTTTATTTGCCCATTAAGTGGGCTTTTGGTGGAAATGACACACCACCAGCAGCATGATGCCCACGAGAGGGGGGTGGGATGGGGGGGCGAGCAGGAGAGGACAAGTTGTTCTTCTATTGTTATGTACTCAGGCTTTATAGAGTTTGAAAGAATGTTCTTTCAAGTTCATATAAGAATGTAGCATTGTATTTCCAAAGTGTAGTAATTCTTTGTTTTCTCACAGCAGGGTGATCACACTACAGGGCTGCAATTTTTATTTGCCCATCAAGTGGGCTTTTGGTGGAAATGACACACCACCAGCAGCATGTTGCCCACGAGAGGGGGGTGGGATGGGGGGGCGAGCAGGTGAGGACAAGTTGTTCTTCTATAGTTATGTACTCAGGCTTTATAGTGTTTGAAAGAATGTTCTTTGAAGTTCATATAAGAATGTAGCATTTTATTTCCAAAGTAAAGTAATTCTTTGTTTTCTCACAGCAGGGTGATCGCACTACAAGGCTGCAATTTTTATTTGCCCATCAAGTGGGCTTTTGGTGGAAATGACACACCACCAGCAGCATGATGCCCACGAGACGGGGTGGGATGGGGGGGCGAGCAGGGGAGGACAAGTTGTTCTTCTATTGTTATGTACTCAGGCTTTATAGTGTTTGAAAGAATGTTCTGTCAAGTTCATATAAGAATGTAGCATTTTATTTCCAAAGTGTAGTAATTCTTTGTTTTCTCACAGCAGGGTGATCGCACTACAAGGCTGCAATTTTTATTTGCCCATAAAGTGGTCTTTTGGTGGAAATGACACACCACCAGCAGCATGATGCCCACGAGAGGGGGGTGGGATGGGGGGGCGAGCAGGAGAGGACAAGTTGTTCTTCTATTGTTATGTACTCAGGCTTTATAGTGTTTGAAAGAATGTTCTTTCAAGTTCATATAAGAATGTAGCATTTTGTTTCCAAAGTGTAGTAATTCTTTGTTTTCTCACAGCAGGGTGTTCGCACTACAAGGCTGCAATTTTTATTTGCCTATCAAGTGGGCTTTTGGTGGAAATGACACACCACCAGCAGCATGATGCCCACGAGAGGGGGGGTGGGATGGGGGGGCGAGCAGGAGAGGACAAGTTGTTCTTCTATTGTTATGTACTCAGGCTTTATAGTGTTTGAAAGAATGTTCTTTCAAGTTCATATAAGAATGTAGCATTTTATTTCCAAAGTGTAGTAATTCTTGTTTTCTCACAGCAGGGTGATCGCACTACAAGGCTGCAATTTTTATTTGCCCATCAAGTGGGCTTTTGGTGGAAATGACACACCACCAGCAGCATGATGCCCACGAGAGGGGGGTGGGATGGGGGGGGCGAGCAGGAGAGGACAAGTTGTTCTTCTATTGTTATGTACTCAGGCTTTATAGTGTTAGAAAGAATGTTCTTTCAGGTTCATATAAGAATGTAGCATTTTATTTCCAAAGTGTAGTAATTCTTTGTTTTCTCACAGCAGGGTGATCGCACTACAAGGCTGCAATTTTTATTTTCCCATCAAGTGGGCTTTTGGTGGAAATGACACACCACCAGCAACATGATGCCCACGAGAGGGGGGTGGGATGGGGGGGGCGAGCAGGAGAGGACAAGTTGTTCTTCTATTGTTATGTACTCAGGCTTTATAGTGTTTGAAAGAATGTTCTTTCAAGTTCATATAAGAATGTAGCATTTTATTTCCAAAGTGTAGTAATTCTTTGTTTTCTCACAGCAGGGTGATCGCACTACAAGGCTGCAATTTTTATTTGCCCATCAAGTGGGCTTTTGGTGGAAATGACACACCACCAGCAGCATGATGCCCACGAGAGGGGGGGTGGGATGGGGGGGCGAGCAGGAGAGGACAAGTTGTTCTTCTATTGTTATGTACTCAGGCTTTATAGTGTTTTGAAAGAATGTTCTTTCAAGTTCATATAAGAATGTAGCATTTTATTTCCAAAGTGTAGTAATTCTTTGTTTTCTCACAGCAGGGTGATCGCACTACAAGGCTGCAATTTTTATTTGCCCATCAAGTGGGCTTTTGGTGGAAATGACACACCACCAGCAGCATGAACCCAATGAGAGGGGGGTGGGATGGGGGGGCGAGCAGGAGAGGTCAAGTTGTTCTTCTATTGTTATGTACTCAGGCTTTATAATGTTTGAAAGAATGTTCTTTCAAGTTCATATAAGAATGTAGCATTTTATTTCCAAAGTGTAGTAATTCTTTGTTTTCTCACAGCAGGGTGATCGCACTACAAGGCTGCAATTTTTATTTGCCCATCAAGTGGGCTTTTGGTGGAAATGACACACCACCAGCAGCATGATGCCCACGAGACGGGGGTGGGATGGGGGGGCGAGCAGGAGAGGACAAGTTGTTCTTCTATTGTTATGTACTCAGGCTTTATAGTGTTTGAAAGAATGTTCTTTCAAGTTCATATAAGAATGTAGCATTTTATTTCCAAAGTGTAGTAATTCTTTGTTTTCTCACAGCAGAGTGATCACACTACAAGGCTGCAATTTTTATTTGTCCATCAAGTGGGCTTTTGGTGGAAATGACACACCACCAGCAGCATGATGCCCACGAGAGGGGGGTGGGATGGGGGGGCGAGCAGGAGAGGACAAGTTGTTCTTCTATTGTTATGTACTCAGGCTTTATAGTGTTTGAAAGAATGTTCTTTCAAGTTCATATAAGAATGTAGCATTTTATTTCCAAAGTGTAGTAATTCTTTGTTTTCTCACAGCAGGGTGATCGCACTACAAGGCTGCAATTTTTATTTGCCCATCAAGTGGGCTTTTGGTGGAAATGACACACCACCAGCAGCATGATGCCCACGAGAGTGGGGTGGGATGGGGGTGCGAGCAGGAGAGGACAAGTTGTTCTTCTATTGTTATGTACTCTGGCTTTATAGTGTTTGAAAGAATGTTCTTTCAAGTTCATATAAGAATGTAGCATTTTATTTCCAAAGTGTAGTAATTCTTTGTTTTCTCACAGCAGAGTGATCACACTACAAGGCTGCAATTTTTATTTGCCCATCAAGTGGGCTTTTGGTGGAAATGACACACCACCAGCAGCATGTTGCCCACGAGAGGGGGGTGGGATGGGGGGGCGAGCAGGAGAGGACAAGTTGTTCTTCTATTGTTATGTACTCAGGCTTTATAGTGTTTGAAAGAATGTTCTTTCAAGTTCATATAAGAATGTAGCATTTTATTTCCAAAGTGTAGTAATTCTTTGTTTTCTCACAGCAGGGTGATCGCACTACAAGGCTGCAATTTTTATTTGCCCATCAAGTGGGCTTTTGGTGGAAATGACACACCACCAGCAGCATGATGCCAACGAGAGGGGGGTGGGGTGGGGGGGCGAGCAGGAGAGGACAAGTTGTTCTTCTATTGTTATGTACTCAGGCTTTATAGTGTTTGAAAGAATGTTCTTTCAAATTCATATAAGAATGTAGCATTTTATTTCCAAAGTGTAGTAATTCTTTGTTTTCTCACAGCAGGGTGATCGCACTACAAGGCTGCAATTTTTATTTGCCCATCAAGTGGGCTTTTGGTGGAAATGACACACCACCAGCAGCATGATGCCCACGAGAGGGGGGTGGGATGGGGGGGGCGAGCAGGAGAGGACAAGTTGTTCTTCTATTGTTATGTACTCAGGCTTTATAGTGTTTGAATGAATGTTCTTTCAAGTTCATATAAGAATGTAGCATTGTATTTCCAAAGTGTAGTAATTCTTTGTTTTCTCACAGCAGGGTGATCACACTACAGGGCTGCAATTTTTATTTGCCCATCAAGTGGGCTTTTGGTGGAAATGACACACCACCAGCAGCATGATGCCCACGAGAGGAGGGTGGGACGGGGGGGCGAGCAGGAGAGGACAAGTTGTTCTTCTATTATTATGTACTCAGGCTTTATAGTGTTTGAAAGAATGTGCTTTCAAGTTCATATAAGTATGTAGCATTTTATTTCCAAAGTGTAGTAATTCCTTGTTTTCTCACAGCAGGGTGATCACACTACAAGGCTGCAATTTTTATTTGCCCATCAAGTGGGCTTTTGGTGGAAATGACACACCACCAGAAGCATGATGCCCACGAGAGGGGGGTGGGATGGGGGGGCGAGCAGGAGAGGACAAGTTGTTCTTCTATTGTTATGTACTCAGGCTTTATAGTGTTTGAAAGAATGTTCTTTCAAGTTCATATAAGAATGTAGCATTTTATTTCCAAAGTGTAGTAATTCTTTGTTTTCTCACAGCAGGGTGATCGCACTACAAGGCTGCAATTTTTATTTGCCCATCAAGTGGGCTTTTGGTGGAAATGACACACCACCAGCAGCATGATGCCCACGAGAGGGGGGTGGGATGGGGGGGCGAGCAGGAGAGGACAAGTTGTTCTTCTATTGTTATGTACTCAGGCTTTATAGTGTTTGAAAGAATGTTCTTTCAAGTTCATATAAGAATGTAGCATTTTATTTCCAAAGTGTAGTAATTCTTTGTTTTCTCACAGCAGGGTGATCGCACTACAAGGCTGCAATTTTTATTTGCCCATCAAGTGGGCTTTTGGTGGAAATGACACACCACCAGCAGCATGATGCCCACGAGAGGGGGGGTGGGATGGGGGGGCGAGCAGGAGAGGACAAGTTGTTCTTCTATTGTTATGTACTCAGGCTTTATAGTGTTTGAAAGAATGTTCTTTCAAATTCATATAAGAATGTAGCATTTTATTTCCAAAGTGTAGTAATTCTTTGTTTTCTCACAGCAGGGTGATCGCACTACAAGGCTGCAATTTTTATTTGCCCATCAAGTGGGCTTTTGGTGGAAATGACACACCACCAGCAGCATGATGCCCACGAGAGGGGGGTGGGATGGGGGGGCGAGCAGGAGAGGACAAGTTGTTCTTCTATTGTTATGTACTCAGGCTTTATAGTGTTTGAATGAATGTTCTTTCAAGTTCATATAAGAATGTAGCATTGTATTTCCAAAGTGTAGTAATTCTTTGTTTTCTCACAGCAGGGTGATCACACTACAGGGCTGCAATTTTTATTTGCCCATCAAGTGGGCTTTTGGTGGAAATGACACACCACCAGCAGCATGATGCCCACGAGAGGAGGGTGGGACGGGGGGGGCGAGCAGGAGAGGACAAGTTGTTCTTCTATTGTTATGTACTCAGGCTTTATAGTGTTTGAAAGAATGTTCTTTCAGGTTCATATAAGAATGTAGCATTTTATTTCCAAAGTGTAGTAATTCTTTGTTTTCTCACAGCAGGGTGATCGCACTACAAGGCTGCAATTTTTATTTGCCCATCAAGTGGGCTTTTGGTGGAAATGACACACCACCAGCAGCATGATGCCCACGAGAGGGGGGTGGGATGGGGGGGCGAGCAGGAGAGGACAAGTTGTTCTTCTATTGTTATGTACTCAGGCTTTATAGTGTTTGAAAGAATGTTCTTTCAAGTTCATATAAGAATGTAGCATTTTATTTCCAAAGTGTAGTAATTCTTTGTTTTCTCACAGCAGGGTGATCGCACTACAAGGCTGCAATTTTTATTTGCCCATCAAGTGGGCTTTTGGTGGAAATGACACACCACCAGCAGCATGATGCCCACGAGAGGGGGGTGGGATGGGGGGGCGAGCAGGAGAGGACAAGTTGTTCTTCTATTGTTATGTACTCAGGCTTTATAGTGTTTTGAAAGAATGTTCTTTCAAGTTCATATAAGAATGTAGCATTTTATTTCCAAAGTGTAGTAATTCTTTGTTTTCTCACAGCAGGGTGATCGCACTACAAGGCTGCAATTTTTATTTGCCCATCAAGTGGGCTTTTGGTGGAAATGACACACCACCAGCAGCATGATGCCAATGAGAGGGGGGTGGGATGGGGGGGCGAGCAGGAGAGGACAAGTTGTTCTTCTATTGTTATGTACTCAGGCTTTATAATGTTTGAAAGAATGTTCTTTCAAGTTCATATAAGAATGTAGCATTTTATTTCCAAAGTGTAGTAATTCTTTGTTTTCTCACAGCAGGGTGATCGCACTACAAGGCTGCAATTTTTATTTGCCCATCAAGTGGGCTTTTGGTGGAAATGACACACCACCAGCAGCATGATGCCCACGAGAGGGGGGTGGGATGGGGGGGCGAGCAGCAGAGGACAAGTTGTTCTTCTATTGTTATGTACTCAGGCTTTATAGTGTTTGAAAGAATGTTCTTTCAAGTTCATATAAGAATGTAGCATTTTATTTCCAAAGTGTAGTAATTCTTTGTTTTCTCACAGCAGAGTGATCACACTACAAGGCTGCAATTTTTATTTGCCCATCAAGTGGGCTTTTGGTGGAAATGACACACCACCAGCAGCATGATGCCCACGAGAGGGGGGTGGGATGGGGGGGCGAGCAGGAGAGGACAAGTTGTTCTTCTATTGTTATGTACTCAGGCTTTATAGTGTTTGAAAGAATGTTCTTTCAAGTTCATATAAGAATGTAGCATTTTATTTCCAAAGTGTAGTAATTCTTTGTTTTCTCACAGCAGGGTGATCGCACTACAAGGCTGCAATTTTTATTTGCCCATCAAGTGGGCTTTTGGTGGAAATGACACACCACCAGCAGCATGATGGAAACGAGAGGGGGGTGGGATGGGGGGGCGAGCAGGAGAGGACAAGTTGTTCTTCTATTGTTATGTACTCTGGCTTTATAGTGTTTGAAAGAATGTTCTGTCAAGTTCATATAAGAATGTAGCATTTTATTTCCAAAGTGTAGTAATTCTTTGTTTTCTCACAGCAGAGTGATCACACTACAAGGCTGCAATTTTTATTTGCCCATCAAGTGGGCTTTTGGTGGAAATGACACACCACCAGCAGCATGTTGCCCACGAGAGGGGGGTTGGATGGGGGGGCGAGCAGGAGAGGACAAGTTGTTCTTCTATTGTTATGTACTCAGGCTTTATAGTGTTTGAAAGAATGTTCTTTCAAGTTCATATAAGAATGTAGCATTTTATTTCCAAAGTGTAGTAATTCTTTGTTTTCTCACAGCAGGGTGATCGCACTACAAGGCTGCAATTTTTATTTGCCCATCAAGTGGGCTTTTGGTGGAAATGACACACCACCAGCAGCATGATGCCCACGAGAGGGGGGTGGGATGGGGGGGCGAGCAGGAGAGGACAAGTTGTTCTTCTATTGTTATGTACTCAGGCTTTATAGTGTTTGAAAGAATGTTCTTTCAAGTTCATATAAGAATGTAGCATTTTATTTCGAAAGTGTAGTAATTCTTTGTTTTCTCACAGCAGGGTGATCGCACTACAAGGCTGCAATTTTTATTTGCCCATCAAGTGGGCTTTTGGTGGAAATGACACACCACCAGCAGCATGATGCCCACGAGAGGGGGGTGGGATGGGGGGGCGAGCAGGAGAGGACAAGTTGTTCTTCTATTGTTATGTACTCAGGCATTATAGTGTTTTGAAAGAATGTTCTTTCAAGTTCATATAAGAATGTAGCATTTTATTTCCAAAGTGTAGTAATTCTTTGTTTTCTCACAGCAGGGTGATCGCACTACAAGGCTGCAATTTTTATTTGCCCATCAAGTGGGCTTTTGGTGGAAATGACACACCACCAGCAGCATGATGCCAATGAGAGGGGGGTGGGATGGGGGGGGCGAGCAGGAGAGGACAAGTTGTTCTTCTATTGTTATGTACTCAGGCTTTATAATGTTTGAAAGAATGTTCTTTCAAGTTCATATAAGAATGTAGCATTTTATTTCCAAAGTGTAGTAATTCTTTGTTTTCTCACAGCAGGGTGATCGCACTACAAGGCTGCAATTTTTATTTGCCCATCAAGTGGGCTTTTGGTGGAAATGACACACCACCAGCAGCATGATGCCCACGAGAGGGGGGTGGGATGGGGGGGCGAGCAGCAGAGGACAAGTTGTTCTTCTATTGTTATGTACTCAGGCTTTATAGTGTTTGAAAGAATGTTCTTTCAAGTTCATATAAGAATGTAGCATTTTATTTCCAAAGTGTAGTAATTCTTTGTTTTCTCACAGCAGAGTGATCACACTACAAGGCTGCAATTTTTATTTGCCCATCAAGTGGGCTTTTGGTGGAAATGACACACCACCAGCAGCATGATGTCCACGAGAGGGGGGGTGGGATGGGGGGGCGAGCAGGAGAGGACAAGTTGTTCTTCTATTGTTATGTACTCAGGCTTTATAGTGTTTGAAAGAATGTTCTTTCAAGTTCATATAAGAATGTAGCATTTTATTTCCAAAGTGTAGTAATTCTTTGTTTTCTCACAGCAGGGTGATCGCACTACAAGGCTGCAATTTTTATTTGCCCATCAAGTGGGCTTTTGGTGGAAATGACACACCACCAGCAGCATGATGGAAACGAGAGGGGGGTGGGATGGGGGGGCGAGCAGGAGAGGACAAGTTGTTCTTCTATTGTTATGTACTCTGGCTTTATAGTGTTTGAAAGAATGTTCTTTCAAGTTCATATAAGAATGTAGCATTTTATTTCCAAAGTGTAGTAATTCTTTGTTTTCTCACAGCAGAGTGATCACACTACAAGGCTGCAATTTTTATTTGCCCATCAAGTGGGCTTTTGGTGGAAATGACACACCACCAGCAGCATGTTGCCCACGAGAGGGGGGTTGGATGGGGGGGCGAGCAGGAGAGGACAAGTTGTTCTTCTATTGTTATGTACTCAGGCTTTATAGTGTTTGAAAGAATGTTCTTTCAAGTTCATATAAGAATGTAGCATTTTATTTCCAAAGTGTAGTAATTCTTTGTTTTCTCACAGCAGGGTGATCGCACTACAAGGCTGCAATTTTTATTTGCCCATCAAGTGGGCTTTTGGTGGAAATGACACACCACCAGCAGCATGATGCCAACGAGAGGGGGGTGGGATGGGGGGGGCGAGCAGGAGAGGACAAGTTGTTCTTCTATTGTTATGTACTCAGGCTTTATAGTGTTTGAAAGAATGTTCTTTCAAATTCATATAAGAATGTAGCATTTTATTTCCAAAGTGTAGTAATTCTTTGTTTTCTCACAGCAGGGTGATCGCACTACAAGGCTGCAATTTTTATTTGCCCATCAAGTGGGCTTTTGGTGGAAATGACACACCACCAGCAGCATGATGCCCACGAGAGGGGGGTGGGATGGGGGGGCGAGCAGGAGAGGTCAAGTTGTTTTTCTATTGTTATGTACTCAGGCTTTATAATGTTTGAAAGAATGTTCTTTCAAGTTCATATAAGAATGTAGCATTTTATTTCCAAAGTGTAGTAATTCTTTGTTTTCTCACAGCAGGGTGATCGCACTACAAGGCTGCAATTTTTATTTGCCCATCAAGTGGGCTTTTGGTGGAAATGACACACCACCAGCAGCATGATGCCCACGAGAGGGGGGTGGGATGGGGGGGCGAGCAGGAGAGGACAAGTTGTTCTTCTATTGTTATGTACTCAGGCTTTATAGTGTTTGAAAGAATGTTCTTTCAAGTTCATATAAGAATGTAGCATTTTATTTCCAAAGTGTAGTAATTCTTTGTTTTCTCACAGCAGAGTGATCACACTACAAGGCTGCAATTTTTATTTGCCCATCAAGTGGGCTTTTGGTGGAAATGACACACCACCAGCAGCATGATGCCCACGAGAGGGGGGGTGGGATGGGGGGGCGAGCAGGAGAGGACAAGTTGTTCTTCTATTGTTATGTACTCAGGCTTTATAGTGTTTGAAAGAATGTTCTTTCAAGTTCATATAAGAATGTAGCATTTTATTTCCAAAGTGTAGTAATTCTTTGTTTTCTCACAGCAGGGTGATCGCACTACAAGGCTGCAATTTTTATTTGCCCATCAAGTGGGCTTTTGGTGGAAATGACACACCACCAGCAGCATGATGCCCACGAGAGGGGGGTGGGATGGGGGGGCGAGCAGGAGAGGACAAGTTGTTCTTCTATTGTTATGTACTCTGGCTTTATAGTGTTTGAAAGAATGTTCTTTCAAGTTCATATAAGAATGTAGCATTTTATTTCCAAAGTGTAGTAATTCTTTGTTTTCTCACAGCAGAGTGATCACACTACAAGGCTGCAATTTTTATTTGCCCATCAAGTGGGCTTTTGGTGGAAATGACACACCACCAGCAGCATGTTGCCCACGAGAGGGGGGTGGGCTGGGGGGGCGAGCAGGAGAGGACAAGTTGTTCTTCTATTGTTATGTACTCAGGCTTTATAGTGTTTGAAAGAATGTTCTTTCAAGTTCATATAAGAATGTAGCATTTTATTTCCAAAGTGTAGTAATTCTTTGTTTTCTCACAGCAGGGTGATCGCACTACAAGGCTGCAATTTTTATTTGCCCATCAAGTGGGCTTTTGGTGGAAATGACACACCACCAGCAGCATGATGCCAACGAGAGGGGGGTGGGGTGGGGGGGCGAGCAGGAGAGGACAAGTTGTTCTTCTATTGTTATGTACTCAGGCTTTATAGTGTTTGAAAGAATGTTCTTTCAAATTCATATAAGAATGTAGCATTTTATTTCCAAAGTGTAGTAATTTTTTGTTTTCTCACAGCAGGGTGATCGCACTACAAGGCTGCAATTTTTATTTGCCCATCAAGTGGGCTTTTGGTGGAAATGACACACCACCAGCAGCATGATGCCCACGAGAGGGGGGTGGGATGGGGGGGCGAGCAGGAGAGGACAAGTTGTTCTTCTATTGTTATGTACTCAGGCTTTATAGTGTTTGAAAGAATGTACTTTCAAGTTCATATAAGAATGTAGCATTTTATTTCCAAAGTGTAGTAATTCTTGTTTTCTCACAGCAGGGTGATCGCACTACAAGGCTGCAATTTTTATTTGCCCATCAAGTGGGCTTTTGGTGGAAATGACACACCACCAGCAGCATGATGCCCACGAGAGGGGGGTGGGATGGGGGGGGCGAGCAGGAGAGGACAAGTTGTTCTTCTATTGTTATGTACTCAGGCTTTATAGTGTTTGAAAGAATGTTCTTTCAGGTTCATATAAGAATGTAGCATTTTATTTCCAAAGTGTAGTAATTCTTTGTTTTCTCACAGCAGGGTGATCGCACTACAAGGCTGCAATTTTTATATGCCCATCAAGTGGGCTTTTGGTGGAAATGACACACCACCAGCAGCATGATGCCCACGAGAGGGGGGTGGGATGGGGGGGCGAGCAGGAGAGGACAAGTTGTTCTTCTATTGTTATGTACTCAGGCTTTATAGTGTTTGAAAGAATGTTCTTTCAAGTTCATATAAGAATGTAGCATTTTATTTCCAAAGTGTAGTAATTCTTTGTTTTCTCACAGCAGGGTGATCGCACTACAAGGCTGCAATTTTTATTTGCCCATCAAGTGGGCTTTTCGTGGAAATGACACACCACCAGCAGCATGATGCCAATGAGAGGGGGGTGGGATGGGGGGGCGAGCAGGAGAGGTCAAGTTGTTCTTCTATTGTTATGTACTCAGGCTTTATAATGTTTGAAAGAATGTTCTTTCAAGTTCATATAAGAATGTAGCATTTTATTTCCAAAGTGTAGTAATTCTTTGTTTTCTCACAGCAGGGTGATCGCACTACAAGGCTGCAATTTTTGTTTGCCCATCAAGTGGGCTTTTGGTGGAAATGACACACCACCAGCAGCATGATGCCAATGAGAGGGGGGTGGGATGGGGGGGCAAGCAGGAGAGGTCAAGTTGTTCTTCTATTGTTATGTACTCAGGCTTTATAATGTTTGAAAGAATGTTCTTTCAAGTTCATATAAGAATGTAGCATTTTATTTCCAAAGTGTAGTAATTCTTTGTTTTCTCACAGCAGGGTGATCGCACTACAAGGCTGCAATTTTTATTTGCCCATCAAGTGGGCTTTTGGTGGAAATGACACACCACCAGCAGCATGATGCCCACGAGAGGGGGGTGGGATGGGGGGGCGAGCAGGAGAGGACAAGTTGTTCTTCTATTGTTATGTACTCAGGCTTTATAGTGTTTGAAAGAATGTTCTTTCAAGTTCATATAAGAATGTAGCATTTTATTTCCAAAGTGTAGTAATTCTTTGTTTTCTCACAGCAGAGTGATCACACTACAAGGCTGCAATTTTTATTTGCCCATCAAGTGGGCTTTTGGTGGAAATGACACACCACCAGCAGCATGATGCCCACGAGAGGGGGGTGGGATGGGGGTGCGAGCAGGAGAGGACAAGTTGTTCTTCTATTGTTATGTACTCAGGCTTTATAGTGTTTGAAAGAATGTTCTTTCAAGTTCATATAAGAATGTAGGATTTTATTTCCAAAGTGTAGTAATTCTTTGTTTTCTCACAGCAGGGTGATCGCACTACAAGGCTGCAATTTTTATTTGCCCATCAAGTGGGCTTTTGGTGGAAATGACACACCACCAGCAGCATGATGCCCACGAGAGGGGGGTGGGATGGGGGGGCGAGCAGGAGAGGACAAGTTGTTCTTCTATTGTTATGTACTCTGGCTTTATAGTGTTTGAAAGAATGTTCTTTCAAGTTCATATAAGAATGTAGCATTTTATTTCCAAAGTGTAGTAATTCTTTGTTTTCTCACAGCAGAGTGATCACACTACAAGGCTGCAATTTTTTTTTGCCCATCAAGTGGGCTTTTGGTGGAAATGACACACCACCAGCAGCATGATGCCAATGAGAGGGGGGTGGGATGGGGGGGCGAGCAGGAGAGGTCAAGTTGTTCTTCTATTGTTATGTACTCAGGCTTTATAATGTTTGAAAGAATGTTCTTTCAAGTTCATATAAGAATGTAGCATTTTATTTCCAAAGTGTAGTAATTCTTTGTTTTCTCACAGCAGGGTGATCGCACTACAAGGCTGCAATTTTTATTTGCCCATCAAGTGGGCTTTTGGTGGAAATGACACACCACCAGCAGCATGATGCCCACGAGAGGGGGGTGGGATGGGGGGGCGAGCAGGAGTGGACAAGTTGTTCTTCTATTGTTATGTACTCTGGCTTTATAATGTTTGAAAGAATGTTCTTTCAAGTTCATATAAGAATGTAGCATTTTATTTCCAAAGTGTAGTAATTCCTTGTTTTCTCACAGCAGGGTGATCGCACTACAAGGCTGCAATTTTTATTTGCACATCAAGTGGGCTTTTGGTGGAAATGACACACCACCAGCAGCATGATGCCCACGAGAGGGGGGTGGGATGGGGGGGCGAGCAGGAGAGAACAAGTTGTTCTTCTATTGTTATGTACTCAGGCTTTATAGTCTTTTGAAAGAATGTTCTTTCAAGTTCATATAAGAATGTAGCATTTTATTTCCAAAGTGTAGTAATTCTTTGTTTTCTCACAGCAGGGTGATCGCACTACAAGGCTGCAATTTTTATTTGCCCATCAAGTGGGCTTTTGGTGGAAATGACACACCAACAGCAGCATGATGCCAATGAGAGGGGGGTGGGATGGGGGGGCGAGCAGGAGAGGTCAAGTTGTTCTTCTATTGTTATGTACTCAGGCTTTATAATGTTTGAAAGAATGTTCTTTCAAGTTCATATAAGAATGTAGCATTTTATTTCCAAAGTGTAGTAATTCTTTGTTTTCTCACAGCAGGGTGATCGCACTACAAGGCTGCAATTTTTATTTGCCCATCAAGTGGGCTTTTGGTGGAAATGACACACCACCAGCAGCATGATGCCCACGAGAGGGGGGTGGGATGGGGGGGTGAGCAGGAGAGGACAAGTTGTTCTTCTATTGTTATGTACTCAGGCTTTATAGTGTTTCAAAGAATGTTCTTTCAAGTTCATATAAGAATGTAGCATTTTATTTCCAAAGTGTAGTAATTCTTTGTTTTCTCACAGCAGAGTGATCACACTACAAGGCTGCAATTTTTATTTGCCCATCAAGTGGGCTTTTGGTGGAAATGACACACCACCAGCAGCATGATGCCCACGAGAGGGGGGTGGGATGGGGGGGCAAGCAGGAGAGGACAAGTTGTTCTTCTATTGTTATGTACACAGGCTTTATAGTGTTTGAAAGAATGTTCTTTCAAGTTCATATAAGAATGTAGCATTTTATTTCCAAAGTGTAGTAATTCTTTGTTTTCTCACAGCAGGGTGATCGCACTACAACGCTGCAATTTTTATTTGCCCATCAAGTGGGCTTTTGGTGGAAATGACACACCACCAGCAGCATGATGCCCACGAGAGGGGGGTGGGATGGGGGGGCGAGCAGGAGAGGACAAGTTGTTCTTCTATTGTTATGTACTCTGGCTTTATAGTGTTTGAAAGAATGTTCTTTCAAGTTCATATAAGAATGTAGCATTTTATTTCCAAAGTGTAGTAATTCTTTGTTTTTCTCACAGCAGAGTGATCACACTACAAGACTGCAATTTTTATTTGCCCATCAAGTGGGCTTTTGGTGGAAATGACACACCACCAGCAGCATGTTGCCCACGAGAGGGGGGTGGGATGGGGGGGCGAGCAGGAGAGGACAAGTTGTTCTTCTATTGTTATGTACTCAGGGTTTATAGTGTTTGAAAGAATGTTCTTCCAAGTTCATATAAGAATGTAGCATTTTATTTCCAAAGTGTAGTAATTCTTTGTTTTCTCACAGCAGGGTGATCGCACTACAAGGCTGCAATTTTTATTTGCCCATCAAGTGGGCTTTTGGTGGAAATGACACACCACCAGCAGCATGATGCCAACGAGAGGGGGGTGGGGTGGGGGGGCGAGCAGGAGAGGACAAGTTGTTCTTCTATTGTTATGTACTCAGGCTTTATAGTGTTTGAAAGAATGTTCTTTCAAGTTCATATAAGAATGTAGCATTTTATTTCCAAAGTGTAGTAATTCTTTGTTTTCTCACAGCAGGGTGATCGCACTACAAGGCTGCAATTTTTATTTGCCCATCAAGTGGGCTTTTGGTGGAAATGACACACCACCAGCAGCATGATGCCCACGAGAGGGGGGTGGGATGGGGGGGCGAGCAGGAGAGGACAAGTTGTTCTTCTATTGTTATGTACTCAGGCTTTATAGTGTTTGAAAGAATGTTCTTTCAAGTTCATTTAAGAATGTAGCATTTTATTTCCAAAGTGTAGTAATTCTTTATTTTCTCACAGCAGGGTGATCGCACTACAAGGCTGCAATTTTTATTTGCCCATCAAGTGGGCTTTTGGTGGAAATGACACACCACCAGCAGCATGATGCCCACGAGAGGGGGGTGGGATGGGGGGGCGAGCAGGAGAGGACAGGTTGTTCTTCTATTGTTATGTACCCAGGCTTTATAGTGTTTGAAAGAATGTTCTTTCAGGTTCATATAAGAATGTAGCATTTTATTTCCAAAGTGTAGTAATTCTTTGTTTTCTCACAGCAGGGTGATCGCACTACAAGGCTGCAATTTTTATTTGCCCATCAAGTGGGCTTTTGGTGGAAATGACACACCACCAGCAGCATGATGCCCACGAGAGGGGGGTGGGATGGGGGGGCGAGCAGGAGAGGACAAGTTGTTCTTCTATTGTTATGTACTCAGGCTTTATAGTGTTCGAAAGAATGTTCTTTCAAGTTCATATAAGAATGTAGCATTTTATTTCCAAAGTGTAGTAATTCTTTGTTTTCTCACAGCAGGGTGATCGCACTACAAGGCTGCAATTTTTATTTGCCCATCAAGTGGGCTTTTGGTGGAAATGACACACCACCAGCAGCATGATGCCCACGAGAGGGGGGTGGGATGGGGGGGCGAGCAGGAGAGGACAAGTTGTTCTTCTATTGTTATGTACTCAGGCTTTATAGTGTTTTGAAAGAATGTTCTTTCAAGTTCATATAAGAATGTAGCATTTTATTTCCAAAGTGTAGTAATTCTTTGTTTTCTCACAGCAGGGTGATCGCACTACAAGGCTGCAATTTTTATTTGCCCATCAAGTGGGCTTTTGGTGGAAATGACACACCACCAGCAGCATGATGCCAATGAGAGGGGGGTGGGATGGGGGGGCGAGCAGGAGAGGTCAAGTTGTTCTTCTATTGTTATGTACTCAGGCTTTATAATGTTTGAAAGAATGTTCTTTCAAGTTCATATAAGAATGTAGCATTTTATTTCCAAAGTGTAGTAATTCTTTGTTTTCTCACAGCAGGGTGATCGCACTACAAGGCTGCAATTTTTATTTGCCCATCAAGTGGGCTTTTGGTGGAAATGACACACCACCAGCAGCATGATGCCCACGAGAGGGGGGTGGGATGGGGGGGCGAGCAGGAGAGGACAAGTTGTTCTTCTATTGTTATGTACTCAGGCTTTATAGTGTTTCAAAGAATGTTCTTTCAAGTTCATATAAGAATGTAGCATTTTATTTCCAAAGTGTAGTAATTCTTTGTTTTCTCACAGCAGAGTGATCACACTACAAGGCTGCAATTTTTATTTGCCCATCAAGTGGGCTTTTGGTGGAAATGACACACCACCAGCAGCATGATGCCCACGAGAGGGGGGTGGGATGGGGGGGCAAGCAGGAGAGGACAAGTTGTTCTTCTATTGTTATGTACACAGGCTTTATAGTGTTTGAAAGAATGTTCTTTCAAGTTCATATAAGAATGTAGCATTTTATTTCCAAAGTGTAGTAATTCTTTGTTTTCTCACAGCAGGGTGATCGCACTACAACGCTGCAATTTTTATTTGCCCATCAAGTGGGCTTTTGGTGGAAATGACACACCACCAGCAGCATGATGCCCACGAGAGGGGGGTGGGATGGGGGGGCGAGCAGGAGAGGACAAGTTGTTCTTCTATTGTTATGTACTCTGGCTTTATAGTGTTTGAAAGGATGTTCTTTCAAGTTCATATAAGAATGTAGCATTTTATTTCCAAAGTGTAGTAATTCTTTGTTTTTCTCACAGCAGAGTGATCACACTACAAGGCTGCAATTTTTATTTGCCCATCAAGTGGGCTTTTGGTGGAAATGACACACCACCAGCAGCATGTTGCCCACGAGAGGGGGGTGGGATGGGGGGGCGAGCAGGAGAGGACAAGTTGTTCTTCTATTGTTATGTACTCAGGCTTTATAGTGTTTGAAAGAATGTTCTTTCAAGTTCATATAAGAATGTAGCATTTTATTTCCAAAGTGTAGTAATTCTTTGTTTTCTCACAGCAGGGTGATCGCACTACAAGGCTGCAATTTTTATTTGCCCATCAAGTGGGCTTTTGGTGGAAATGACACACCACCAGCAGCATGATGCCCACGAGAGGGGGGTGGGATGGGGGGGCGAGCAGGAGAGGACAAGTTGTTCTTCTATTGTTATGTACTCAGGCTTTATAGTGTTTGAAAGAATGTTCTTTCAAGTTCATTTAAGAATGTAGCATTTTATTTCCAAAGTGTAGTAATTCTTTGTTTTCTCACAGCAGGGTGATCGCACTACAAGGCTGCAATTTTTATTTGCCCATCAAGTGGGCTTTTGGTGGAAATGACACACCACCAGAAGCATGATGCCCACGAGAGGGGGGTGGGATGGGGGGGCGAGCAGGAGAGGACAGGTTGTTCTTCTATTGTTATGTACCCAGGCTTTATAGTGTTTGAAAGAATGTTCTTTCAGGTTCATATAAGAATGTAGCATTTTATTTCCAAAGTGTAGTAATTCTTTGTTTTCTCACAGCAGGGTGATCGCACTACAAGGCTGCAATTTTTATTTGCCCATCAAGTGGGCTTTTGGTGGAAATGACACACCACCAGCAGCATGATGCCCACGAGATGGGGGTGGGATGGGGGGGCGAGCAGGAGAGGACAAGTTGTTCTTCTATTGTTATGTACTCAGGCTTTATAGTGTTCGAAAGAATGTTCTTTCAAGTTCATATAAGAATGTAGCATTTTATTTCCAAAGTGTAGTAATTCTTTGTTTTCTCACAGCAGGGTGATCGCACTACAAGGCTGCAATTTTTATTTGCCCATCAAGTGGGCTTTTGGTGGAAATGACACACCACCAGCAGCATGATGCCCACGAGAGGGGGGTGGGATGGGGGGGCGAGCAGGAGAGGACAAGTTGTTCTTCTATTGTTATGTACTCAGGCTTTATAGTGTTTTGAAAGAATGTTCTTTCAAGTTCATATAAGAATGTAGCATTTTATTTCCAAAGTGTAGTAATTCTTTGTTTTCTCACAGCAGGGTGATCGCACTACAAGGCTGCAATTTTTATTTGCCCATCAAGTGGGCTTTTGGTGGAAATGACACACCACCAGCAGCATGTTGCCCACGAGAGGGGGGTGGGATGGGGGGGCGAGCAGGAGAGGACAAGTTGTTCTTCTATTGTTATGTACTCAGGCTTTATAATGTTTGAAAGAATGTTCTTTCAAGGTCATATAAGAATGTAGCATTTTATTTCCAAAGTGTAGTAATTCTTTGTTTTCTCACAGCAGGGTGATCGCACTACAAGGCTGCAATTTTTATTCGCCCATCAAGTGGGCTTTTGGTGGAAATGACACACCACCAGCAGCATGATGCCCACGAGAGGGGGGTGGGATGGGGGGGCGAGCAGGAGAGGACAAGTTGTTCTTCTATTGTTATGTACACAGGCTTTATAGTGTTTGAAAGAATGTTCTTTCAAGTTCATATAAGAATGTAGCATTTTATTTCCAAAGTGTAGTAATTCTTTGTTTTCTCACAGCAGAGTGATCACACTACAAGGCTGCAATTTTTATTTGCCCATCAAGTGGGCTTTTGGTGGAAATGACACACCACCAGCAGCATGATGCCCACGAGAGGGGGGTGGGATGGGGGGGCGAGCAGGAGAGGACAAGTTGTTCTTCTATTGTTATGTACTCAGGCTTTATAGTGTTTGAAAGAATGTTCTTTCAAGTTCATATAAGAATGTAGCATTTTATTTCCAAAGTGTAGTAATTCTTTGTTTTCTCACAGCAGGGTGATCGCACTACAAGGCTGCAATTTTTATTTGCCCATCAAGTGGGCTTTTGGTGGATATGACACACCACCAGCAGCATGATGGCCACGAGAGGGGGGTGGGATGGGGGGCGAGCAGGAGAGGACAAGTTGTTCTTCTATTGTTATGTACTCTGGCTTTATAGTGTTTGAAAGAATGTTCTTTCAAGTTCATATAAGAATGTAGCATTTTATTTCCAAAGTGTAGTAATTCTTTGTTTTCTCACAGCAGAGTGATCACACTACAAGGCTGCAATTTTTATTTGCCCATCAAGTGGGCTTTTGGTGGAAATGACACACCACCAGCAGCATGTTGCCCACGAGAGGGGGGTGGGATGGGGGGGCGAGCAGGAGAGGACAAGTTGTTCTTCTATTGTTATGTACTCAGGCTTTATAGTGTTTGAAAGAATGTTCTTTCAAGTTCATATAAGAATGTAGCATTTTATTTCCAAAGTGTAGTAATTCTTTGTTTTCTCACAGCAGGGTGATCGCACTACAAGGCTGCAATTTTTATTTGCCCATCAGGTGGGCTTTTGGTGGAAATGACACACCACCAGCAGCATGATGCCAACGAGAGGGGGGTGGGATGGGGGGGGCGAGCAGGAGAGGACAAGTTGTTCTTCTATTGTTATGTACTCTGGCTTTATAGTGTTTGAAAGAATGTTCTTTCAAAATCATATAAGAATGTAGCATTTTATTTCCAAAGTGTAGTAATTCTTTGTTTTCTCACAGCAGGGTGATCGCACTACAAGGCTGCATTTTTATTTGCCCATCAAGTGGGCTTTTGGTGGAAATGACACACCACCAGCAGCATGATGCCCACGAGAGGGGGGTGGGATGGGGGGGCGAGCAGGAGAGGACAAGTTGTTCTTCTATTGTTGTGTACTCAGGCTTTATAGTGTTTGAAAGAATGTTCTTTCAAGTTCATATAAGAATGTAGCATTTTATTTCCAAAGTGTAGTAATTCTTTGTTTTCTCACAGCAGAGTGATCACACTACAAGGCTGCAATTTTTATTTGCCCATCAAGTGGGCTTTTGGTGGAAATGACACACCACCAGCAGCATGATGCCCACGAGAGGGGGGTGGGATGGGGGGGCGAGCAGGAGAGGACAAGTTGTTCTTCTATTGTTATGTACTCAGGCTTTATAGTGTTTGAAAGAATGTTCTTTCAAGTTCATATAAGAATGTAGCATTTTATTTCCAAAGTGTAGTAATTCTTTGTTTTCTCACAGCAGGGTGATCGCACTACAAGGCTGCAATTTTTATTTGCCCATCAAGTGGGCTTTTGGTGGAAATGACACACCACCAGCAGCATGATGCCCACGAGAGGGGGGTGGGATGGGGGGGCGAGCAGGAGAGGACAAGTTGTTCTTCTATTGTTATGTACTCTGGCTTTATAGTGTTTGAAAGAATGTTCTTTCAAGTTCATATAAGAATGTAGCATTTTATTTCCAAAGTGTAGTAATTCTTTGTTTTCTCACAGCAGAGTGATCACACTACAAGGCTGCAATTTTTATTTGCCCATCAAGTGGGCTTTTGGTGGAAATGACACACCACCAGCAGCATGTTGCCCACGAGAGGGGGGTGGGATGGGGGGGCGAGCAGGAGAGGACAAGTTGTTCTTCTATTGTTATGTACTCAGGCTTTATAGTGTTTGAAAGAATGTTCTTTCAAGTTCATATAAGAATGCAGCATTTTATTTCCAAAGTGTAGTAATTCTTTGTTTTCTCACAGCAGGGTGATCGCACTACAAGGCTGCAATTTTTATTTGCCCATCAAGTGGGCTTTTGGTGGAAATGACACACCACCAGCAGCATGATGCCAACGAGAGGGGGGTGGGGTGGGGGGGCGAGCAGGAGAGGACAAGTTGTTCTTCTATTGTTATGTACTCAGGCTTTATAGTGTTTGAAAGAATGTTCTTTCAAATTCATATAAGAATGTAGCATTTTATTTCCAAAGTGTAGTAATTCTTTGTTTTCTCACAGCAGGGTGATCGCACTACAAGGCTGCAATTTTTATTTGCCCATCAAGTGGGCTTTTGGTGGAAATGACACACCACCAGCAGCATGATGCCCACGAGAGGGGGGTGGGATGGGGGGGCGAGCAGGAGAGGACAAGTTGTTCTTCTATTGTTATGTACTCAGGCTTTATAGTGTTTGAAAGAATGTTCTTTCAAGTTCATATAAGAATGTAGCATTGTATTTCCAAAGTGTAGTAATTCTTTGTTTTCTCACAGCAGGGTGATCACACTACAGGGCTGCAATTTTTATTTGCCCATCAAGTGGGCTTTTGGTGGAAATGACACACCACCAGCAGCATGATGCCCACGAGAGGAGGGTGGGACGGGGGGGCGAGCAGGAGAGGACAAGTTGTTCTTCTATTATTATGTACTCAGGCTTTATAGTGTTTGAAAGAATGTGCTTTCAAGTTCATATAAGTATGTAGCATTTTATTTCCAAAGTGTAGTAATTCCTTGTTTTCTCACAGCCGGGTGATCACACTACAAGGCTGCAATTTTTATTTGCCCATCAAGTCGGCTTTTGGTGGAAATGACACACCACCAGCAGCATGATGCCCACGAGAGGAGGGTGGGACGGGGGGGCGAGCAGGAGAGGACAAGTTGTTCTTCTATTGTTATGTACTCAGGCTTTATAGTGTTTGAAAGAATGTTCTTTCAAGTTCATATAAGAATGTAGCATTTTATTTCCAAAGTGTAGTAATTCTTTGTTTTCTCACAGCAGGGTGATCGCACTACAAGGCTGCAATTTTTATTTGCCCATCAAGTGGGATTTTGGTGGAAATGACACACCACCAGCAGCATGATGCCCACGAGAGGGGGGTGGGATGGGGGGGCGAGCAGGAGAGGACAAGTTGTTCTTCTATTGTTATGTACTCAGGCTTTATAGTGTTTGAAAGAATGTTCTTTCAAGTTCATATAAGAATGTAGCATTTTATTTCCAAAGTGTAGTAATTCTTTGTTTTCTCACAGCAGGGTGATCGCACTACAAGGCTGCAATTTTTATTTGCCCATCAAGTGGGCTTTTGGTGGAAATGACACACCACCAGCAGCATGATGCCCACGAGAGGGGGGTGGGATGGGGGGGCGAGCAGGAGAGGACAAGTTGTTCTTCTATTGTTATGTACTCAGGCTTTATAGTGTTTGAAAGAATGTTCTTTCAAGTTCATATAAGAATGTAGCATTTTATTTCCAAAGTGTAGTAATTCTTTGTTTTCTCACAGCAGGGTGATCGCACTACAAGGCTGCAATTTTTATTTGCCCATCAAGTGGGCTTTTGGTGGAAATGACACACCACCAGCAGCATGATGCCCACGAGAGGGGGGTGGGATGGGGGGGCGAGCAGGAGAGGACAAGTTGTTCTTCTATTGTTATGTACTCTGGCTTTATAGTGTTTGAAAGAATGTTCTTTCAAGTTCATATAAGAATGTAGCATTTTATTTCCAAAGTGTAGTAATTCTTTGTTTTCTCACAGCAGAGTGATCACACCACAAGGCTGCAATTTTTATTTGCCCATCAAGTGGGCTTTTGGTGGAAATGACACACCACCAGCAGCATGTTGCCCACGAGAGGGGGGTGGGATGGGGGGGCGAGCAGGAGAGGACAAGTTGTTCTTCTATTGTTATGTACTCAGGCTTTATAGTGTTTGAAAGAATGTTCTTTCAAGTTCATATAAGAATGCAGCATTTTATTTCCAAAGTGTAGTAATTCTTTGTTTTCTCACAGCAGGGTGATCGCACTACAAGGCTGCAATTTTTATTTGCCCATCAAGTGGGCTTTTGGTGGAAATGACACACCACCAGCAGCATGATGCCAACGAGAGGGGGGTGGGGTGGGGGGGCGAGCAGGAGAGGACAAGTTGTTCTTCTATTGTTATGTACTCAGGCTTTATAGTGTTTGAAAGAATGTTCTTTCAAATTCATATAAGAATGTAGCATTTTATTTCCAAAGTGTAGTAATTCTTTGTTTTCTCACAGCAGGGTGATCGCACTACAAGGCTGCAATTTTTATTTGCCCATCAAGTGGGCTTTTGGTGGAAATGACACACCACCAGCAGCATGATGCCCACGAGAGGGGGGTGGGATGGGGGGGCGAGCAGGAGAGGACAAGTTGTTCTTCTATTGTTATGTACTCAGGCTTTATAGTGTTTGAAAGAATGTTCTTTCAAGTTCATATAAGAATGTAGCATTGTATTTCCAAAGTGTAGTAATTCTTTGTTTTCTCACAGCAGGGTGATCACACTACAGGGCTGCAATTTTTATTTGCCCATCAAGTGGGCTTTTGGTGGAAATGACACACCACCAGCAGCATGATGCCCACGAGAGGAGGGTGGGACGGGGGGGGCGAGCAGGAGAGGACAAGTTGTTCTTCTATTATTATGTACTCAGGCTTTATAGTGTTTGAAAGAATGTGCTTTCAAGTTCATATAAGTATGTAGCATTTTATTTCCAAAGTGTAGTAATTCCTTGTTTTCTCACAGCCGGGTGATCACACTACAAGGCTGCAATTTTTATTTGCCCATCAAGTCGGCTTTTGGTGGAAATGACACACCACCAGCAGCATGATGCCCACGAGAGGAGGGTGGGACGGGGGGGCGAGCAGGAGAGGACAAGTTGTTCTTCTATTGTTATGTACTCAGGCTTTATAGTGTTTGAAAGAATGTTCTTTCAAGTTCATATAAGAATGTAGCATTTTATTTCCAAAGTGTAGTAATTCTTTGTTTTCTCACAGCAGGGTGATCGCACTACAAGGCTGCAATTTTTATTTGCCCATCAAGTGGGATTTTGGTGGAAATGACACACCACCAGCAGCATGATGCCCACGAGAGGGGGGTGGGATGGGGGGGCGAGCAGGAGAGGACAAGTTGTTCTTCTATTGTTATGTACTCAGGCTTTATAGTGTTTGAAAGAATGTTCTTTCAAGTTCATATAAGAATGTAGCATTTTATTTCCAAAGTGTAGTAATTCTTTGTTTTCTCACAGCAGGGTGATCGCACTACAAGGCTGCAATTTTTATTTGCCCATCAAGTGGGCTTTTGGTGGAAATGACACACCACCAGCAGCATGATGCCCACGAGAGGGGGGTGGGATGGTGGGGCGAGCAGGAGAGGACAAGTTGTTCTTCTATTGTTATGTACTCAGGCTTTATAGTGTTTGAAAGAATGTTCTTTCAGGTTCATATAAGAATGTAGCATTTTATTTCCAAAGTGTAGTAATTCTTTGTTTTCTCACAGCAGGGTGATCGCACTACAAGGCTGCAATTTTTATTTGCCCATCAAGTGGGCTTTTGGTGGAAATGACACACCACCAGCAGCATGATGCCCACGAGAGGGGGGTGGGATGGGGGGGCGAGCAGGAGAGGACAAGTTGTTCTTCTATTGTTGTGTACTCAGGCTTTATAGTGTTTGAAAGAATGTTCTTTCAAGTTCATATAAGAATGTAGCATTTTATTTCCAAAGTGTAGTAATTCTTTGTTTTCTCACAGCAGAGTGATCACACTACAAGGCTGCAATTTTTATTTGCCCATCAAGTGGGCTTTTGGTGGAAATGACACACCACCAGCAGCATGATGCCCACGAGAGGGGGGTGGGATGGGGGGGCGAGCAGGAGAGGACAAGTTGTTCTTCTATTGTTATGTACTCAGGCTTTATAGTGTTTGAAAGAATGTTCTTTCAAGTTCATATAAGAATGTAGCATTTTATTTCCAAAGTGTAGTAATTCTTTGTTTTCTCACAGCAGGGTGATCGCACTACAAGGCTGCAATTTTTATTTGCCCATCAAGTGGGCTTTTGGTGGAAATGACACACCACCAGCAGCATGATGCCCACGAGAGGGGGGTGGGATGGGGGGGCGAGCAGGAGAGGACAAGTTGTTCTTCTATTGTTATGTACTCTGGCTTTATAGTGTTTGAAAGAATGTTCTTTCAAGTTCATATAAGAATGTAGCATTTTATTTCCAAAGTGTAGTAATTCTTTGTTTTCTCACAGCAGAGTGATCACACTACAAGGCTGCAATTTTTATTTGCCCATCAAGTGGGCTTTTGGTGGAAATGACACACCACCAGCAGCATGTTGCCCACGAGAGGGGGGTGGGATGGGGGGGCGAGCAGGAGAGGACAAGTTGTTCTTCTATTGTTATGTACTCAGGCTTTATAGTGTTTGAAAGAATGTTCTTTCAAGTTCATATAAGAATGCAGCATTTTATTTCCAAAGTGTAGTAATTCTTTGTTTTCTCACAGCAGGGTGATCGCACTACAAGGCTGCAATTTTTATTTGCCCATCAAGTGGGCTTTTGGTGGAAATGACACACCACCAGCAGCATGATGCCAACGAGAGGGGGGTGGGGTGGGGGGGCGAGCAGGAGAGGACAAGTTGTTCTTCTATTGTTATGTACTCAGGCTTTATAGTGTTTGAAAGAATGTTCTTTCAAATTCATATAAGAATGTAGCATTTTATTTCCAAAGTGTAGTAATTCTTTGTTTTCTCACAGCAGGGTGATCGCACTACAAGGCTGCAATTTTTATTTGCCCATCAAGTGGGCTTTTGGTGGAAATGACACACCACCAGCAGCATGATGCCCACGAGAGGGGGGTGGGATGGGGGGGCGAGCAGGAGAGGACAAGTTGTTCTTCTATTGTTATGTACTCAGGCTTTATAGTGTTTGAAAGAATGTTCTTTCAAGTTCATATAAGAATGTAGCATTGTATTTCCAAAGTGTAGTAATTCTTTGTTTTCTCACAGCAGGGTGATCACACTACAGGGCTGCAATTTTTATTTGCCCATCAAGTGGGCTTTTGGTGGAAATGACACACCACCAGCAGCATGATGCCCACGAGAGGAGGGTGGGACGGGGGGGCGAGCAGGAGAGGACAAGTTGTTCTTCTATTATTATGTACTCAGGCTTTATAGTGTTTGAAAGAATGTGCTTTCAAGTTCATATAAGTATGTAGCATTTTATTTCCAAAGTGTAGTAATTCCTTGTTTTCTCACAGCCGGGTGATCACACTACAAGGCTGCAATTTTTATTTGCCCATCAAGTCGGCTTTTGGTGGAAATGACACACCACCAGCAGCATGATGCCCACGAGAGGAGGGTGGGACGGGGGGGTGAGCAGGAGAGGACAAGTTGTTCTTCTATTGTTATGTACTCAGGCTTTATAGTGTTTGAAAGAATGTTCTTTCAAGTTCATATAAGAATGTAGCATTTTATTTCCAAAGTGTAGTAATTCTTTGTTTTCTCACAGCAGGGTGATCGCACTACAAGGCTGCAATTTTTATTTGCCCATCAAGTGGGATTTTGGTGGAAATGACACACCACCAGCAGCATGATGCCCACGAGAGGGGGGTGGGATGGGGGGGCGAGCAGGAGAGGACAAGTTGTTCTTCTATTGTTATGTACTCAGGCTTTATAGTGTTTGAAAGAATGTTCTTTCAAGTTCATATAAGAATGTAGCATTTTATTTCCAAAGTGTAGTAATTCTTTGTTTTCTCACAGCAGGGTGATCGCACTACAAGGCTGCAATTTTTATTTGCCCATCAAGTGGGCTTTTGGTGGAAATGACACACCACCAGCAGCATGATGCCCACGAGAGGGGGGTGGGATGGGGGGGCGAGCAGGAGAGGACAAGTTGTTCTTCTATTGTTATGTACTCAGGCTTTATAGTGTTTGAAAGAATGTTCTTTCAAGTTCATATAAGAATGTAGCATTTTATTTCCAAAGTGTAGTAATTCTTTGTTTTCTCACAGCAGGGTGATCGCACTACAAGGCTGCAATTTTTATTTGCCCATCAAGTGGGCTTTTGGTGGAAATGACACACCACCAGCAGCATGATGCCCACGAGAGGGGGGTGGGATGGGGGGGCGAGCAGGAGAGGACAAGTTGTTCTTCTATTGTTATGTACTCTGGCTTTATAGTGTTTGAAAGAATGTTCTTTCAAGTTCATATAAGAATGTAGCATTTTATTTCCAAAGTGTAGTAATTCTTTGTTTTCTCACAGCAGAGTGATCACACCACAAGGCTGCAATTTTTATTTGCCCATCAAGTGGGCTTTTGGTGGAAATGACACACCACCAGCAGCATGTTGCCCACGAGAGGGGGGTGGGATGGGGGGGCGAGCAGGAGAGGACAAGTTGTTCTTCTATTGTTATGTACTCAGGCTTTATAGTGTTTGAAAGAATGTTCTTTCAAGTTCATATAAGAATGCAGCATTTTATTTCCAAAGTGTAGTAATTCTTTGTTTTCTCACAGCAGGGTGATCGCACTACAAGGCTGCAATTTTTATTTGCCCATCAAGTGGGCTTTTGGTGGAAATGACACACCACCAGCAGCATGATGCCAACGAGAGGGGGGTGGGGTGGGGGGGCGAGCAGGAGAGGACAAGTTGTTCTTCTATTGTTATGTACTCAGGCTTTATAGTGTTTGAAAGAATGTTCTTTCAAATTCATATAAGAATGTAGCATTTTATTTCCAAAGTGTAGTAATTCTTTGTTTTCTCACAGCAGGGTGATCGCACTACAAGGCTGCAATTTTTATTTGCCCATCAAGTGGGCTTTTGGTGGAAATGACACACCACCAGCAGCATGATGCCCACGAGAGGGGGGTGGGATGGGGGGGCGAGCAGGAGAGGACAAGTTGTTCTTCTATTGTTATGTACTCAGGCTTTATAGTGTTTGAAAGAATGTTCTTTCAAGTTCATATAAGAATGTAGCATTGTATTTCCAAAGTGTAGTAATTCTTTGTTTTCTCACAGCAGGGTGATCACACTACAGGGCTGCAATTTTTATTTGCCCATCAAGTGGGCTTTTGGTGGAAATGACACACCACCAGCAGCATGATGCCCACGAGAGGAGGGTGGGACGGGGGGGCGAGCAGGAGAGGACAAGTTGTTCTTCTATTATTATGTACTCAGGCTTTATAGTGTTTGAAAGAATGTGCTTTCAAGTTCATATAAGTATGTAGCATTTTATTTCCAAAGTGTAGTAATTCCTTGTTTTCTCACAGCCGGGTGATCACACTACAAGGCTGCAATTTTTATTTGCCCATCAAGTCGGCTTTTGGTGGAAATGACACACCACCAGCAGCATGATGCCCACGAGAGGAGGGTGGGACGGGGGGGCGAGCAGGAGAGGACAAGTTGTTCTTCTATTGTTATGTACTCAGGCTTTATAGTGTTTGAAAGAATGTTCTTTCAAGTTCATATAAGAATGTAGCATTTTATTTCCAAAGTGTAGTAATTCTTTGTTTTCTCACAGCAGGGTGATCGCACTACAAGGCTGCAATTTTTATTTGCCCATCAAGTGGGATTTTGGTGGAAATGACACACCACCAGCAGCATGATGCCCACGAGAGGGGGGTGGGATGGGGGGGCGAGCAGGAGAGGACAAGTTGTTCTTCTATTGTTATGTACTCAGGCTTTATAGTGTTTGAAAGAATGTTCTTTCAAGTTCATATAAGAATGTAGCATTTTATTTCCAAAGTGTAGTAATTCTTTGTTTTCTCACAGCAGGGTGATCGCACTACAAGGCTGCAATTTTTATTTGCCCATCAAGTGGGCTTTTGGTGGAAATGACACACCACCAGCAGCATGATGCCCACGAGAGGGGGGTGGGATGGGGGGGCGAGCAGGAGAGGACAAGTTGTTCTTCTATTGTTATGTACTCAGGCTTTATAGTGTTTGAAAGAATGTTCTTTCAGGTTCATATAAGAATGTAGCATTTTATTTCCAAAGTGTAGTAATTCTTTGTTTTCTCACAGCAGGGTGATCGCACTACAAGGCTGCAATTTTTATTTGCCCATCAAGTGGGCTTTTGGTGGAAATGACACACCACCAGCAGCATGATGCCCACGAGAGGGGGGTGGGATGGGGGGGCGAGCAGGAGAGGACAAGTTGTTCTTCTATTGTTATGTACTCAGGCTTTATAGTGTTTGAAAGAATGTTCTTTCAAGTTCATATAAGAATGTAGCATTTTATTTCCAAAGTGTAGTAATTCTTTGTTTTCTCACAGCAGGGTGATCGCACTACAAGGCTGCAATTTTTATTTGCCCATCAAGTGGGCTTTTGGTGGAAATGACACACCACCAGCAGCATGATGCCCACGAGAGGGGGGTGGGATGGGGGGGCGAGCAGGAGAGGACAAGTTGTTCTTCTATTGTTATGTACTCAGGCTTTATAGTGTTTGAAAGAATGTTCTTTCAAGTTCATATAAGAATGTAGCATTTTATTTCCAAAGTGTAGTAATTCTTTGTTTTCTCACAGCAGGGTGATCGCACTACAAGGCTGCAATTTTTATTTGCCCATCAAGTGGGCTTTTGGTGGAAATGACACACCACCAGCAGCATGATGCCAATGAGAGGGGGGTCGGATGGGGGGGCGAGCAGGAGAGGACAAGTTGTTCTTCTATTGTTATGTACTCAGGCTTTATAGAGTTTGAAAGAATGTTCTTTCAAGTTCATATAAGAATGTAGCATTTTATTTCCAAAGTGTAGTAATTCTTTGTTTTCTCACAGCAGGGTGATCGCACTACAAGGCTGCAATTTTTATTTGCCCATCAAGTGGGCTTTTGGTGGAAATGACACACCACCAGCAGCATGATGCCCACGAGAGGGGGGTGGGATAGGGGGGCGAGCAGGAGAGGACAAGTTGTTCTTCTATTGTTATGTACTCAGGCTTTATAGTGTTTGAAAGAATGTTCTTTCAAGTTCATATAAGAATGTAGCATTTTATTTCCAAAGTGTAGTAATTCTTTGTTTTCTCACAGCAGAGTGATCACACTACAAGGCTGCAATTTTTATTTGCCCATCAAGTGGGCTTTTGGTGGAAATGACACACCACCAGCAGCATGATGCCCACGAGAGGGGGGTGGGATGGGGGGGCGAGCAGGAGAGGACAAGTTGTTCTTCTATTGTTATGTACTCAGGCTTTATAGTGTTTGAAAGAATGTTCTTTCAAGTTCATATAAGAATGTAGCATTTTATTTCCAAAGTGTAGTAATTCTTTGTTTTCTCACAGCAGGGTGATCGCACTACAAGTCTGCAATTTTTATTTGCCCATCAAGTGGGCTTTTGGTGGAAATGACACACCACCAGCAGCATGATGCCCACGAGAGGGGGGTGGGATGGGGGGGCGAGCAGGAGAGGACAAGTTGTTCTTCTATTGTTATGTACTCTTGCTTTATAGTGTTTGAAAGAATGTTCTTTCAAGTTCATATAAGAATGTAGCATTTTATTTCCAAGTGTAGTAATTCTTTGTTTTCTCACAGCAGAGTGATCACACTACAAGGCTGCAATTTTTATTTGCCCATCAAGTGGGCTTTTGGTGGAAATGACACACCACCAGCAGCATGTTGCCCACGAGAGGGGGGTGGGATGGGGGGGCGAGCAGGAGAGGACAAGTTGTTCTTCTATTGTTATGTACTCAGGCTTTATAGTGTGTGAAAGAATGTTCTTTCAAGTTCATATAAGAATGTAGCATTTTATTTCCAAAGTGTAGTAATTCTTTGTTTTCTCACAGCAGGGTGATCGCACTACAAGGCTGCAATTTTTATTTGCCCATCAAGTGGGCTTTTGGTGGAAATGACACACCACCAGCAGCATGATGCCAACGAGAGGGGGGTGGGATGGGGGGGCGAGCAGGAGAGGACAAGTTGTTCTTCTATTGTTATGTACTCAGGCTTTATAGTGTTTGAAAGAATGTTCTTTCAAATTCATATAAGAATGTAGCATTTTATTTCCAAAGTGCAGTAATTCTTTGTTTTCTCACAGCAGGATGATCGCACTACAAGGCTGCAATTTTTATTTGCCCATCAAGTGGGCTTTTGGTGGAAATGACACACCACCAGCAGCATGATGCCCACGAGAGGGGGGTGGGATGGGGGGGCGAGCAGGAGAGGACAAGTTGTTCTTCTATTGTTATGTACTCAGGCTTTATAGTGTTTGAAAGAATGTTCTTTCAAGTTCATATAAGAATGTAGCATTGTATTTCCAAAGTGTAGTAATTCTTTGTTTTCTCACAGCAGGGTGATCACACTACAGGGCTGCAATTTTTATTTGCCCATCAAATGGGCTTTTGGTGGAAATGACACACCACCAGCAGCATGATGCCCACGAGAGGGGGGTGGGATGGGGGGGCGAGCAGGAGAGGACAAGTTGTTCTTCTATTATTATGTACTCAGGCTTTATAGTGTTTGAAAGAATGTGCTTTCAAGTTCATATAAGTATGTAGCATTTTATTTCCAAAGTGTAGTAATTCCTTGTTTTCTCACAGCAGGGTGATCACACTACAAGGCTGCAATTTTTATTTGCCCATCAAGTGGGCTTTTGGTGGAAATGACACACCACCAGCAGCATGATGCCCACGAGAGGAGGGTGGGACGGGGGGGGCGAGCAGGAGAGGACAAGTTGTTCTTCTATTGTTATGTACTCAGGATTTATAGTGTTTGAAAGAATGTTCTTTCAAGTTCATATAAGAATGTAGCATTTTATTTCCAAAGTGTAGTAATTCTTTGTTTTCTCACAGCAGGGTGATCGCACTACAAGGCTGCAATTTTTATTTGCCCATCAAGTGGGCTTTTGGTGGAAATGACACACCACCAGCAGCATGATGCCCACGAGAGGGGGGTGGGATGGGGTGGCGAGCAGGAGAGGACAAGTTGTTCTTCTATTGTTATGTACTCAGGCTTTATAGTGTTTGAAAGAATGTTCTTTCAAGTTCATATAAGAATGTAGCATTTTATTTCCAAAGTGTAGTAATTCTTTGTTTTCTCACAGCAGGGTGATCGCACTACAAGGCTGCAATTTTTATTTGCCCATCAAGTGGGCTTTTGGTGGAAATGACACACCACCAGCAGCATGGTGCCAATGAGAGGGGGGTGGGATGGGGGGGCGAGCAGGAGAGGACAAGTTGTTCTTCAATTGTTATGTACTCAGGGTTTATAATGTTTGAAAGAATGTTCTTTCAAGTTCATATAAGAATGTAGCATTTTATTTCCAAAGTGTAGTAATTCTTTGTTTTCTCACAGCAGGGTGATCGCACTACAAGGCTGCAATTTTTATTTGCCCATCAAGTGGGCTTTTGGTGGAAATGACACACCACCAGCAGCATGATGCCCACGAGAGGGGGGTGGGATGGTGGGGCGAGCAGGAGAGGACAAGTTGTTCTTCTATTGTTATGTACTCAGGCTTTATAGTATTTGAAAGAATGTTCTTTCAACTTCATTTAAGAATGTAGCATTTTATTTCCAAAGTGTAGTAATTCTTTGTTTTCTCACAGCAGAGTGATCACACTACAAGGCTGCAATTTTTATTTGCCCATCAAGTGGGCTTTTGGTGGAAATGACACACCACCAGCAGCATGATGCCCACGAGAGGGGGGTGGGATGGTGGGGCGAGCAGGAGAGGACAAGTTGTTCTTCTATTGTTATGTACTCAGGCTTTATAGTGTTTGAAAGAATGTTCTTTCAAGTTCATATAAGAATGTAGCATTTTATTTCCAAAGTGTAGTAATTCTTTGTTTTCTCACAGCAGAGTGATCACACTACAAGGCTGCAATTTTTATTTGCCCATCAAGTGGGCTTTTGGTGGAAATGACACACCACCAGCAGCATGTTGCCCACGAGAGGGGGGTGGGATGGGGGGGCGAGCAGGAGAGGACAAGTTGTTCTTCTATTGTTATGTACTCAGTCTTTATAGTGTTTGAAAGAATGTTCTTTCAAGTTCATATAAGAATGTAGCATTTTATTTCCAAAGTGTAGTAATTCTTTGTTTTCTCACAGCAGGGTGATCGCACTACAAGGCTGCAATTTTTATTTGCCCATCAAGTGGGCTTTTGGTGGAAATGACACACCACCAGCAGCATGATGCCAACGAGAGGGGGGTGGGATGGGGTTGCGAGCAGGAGAGGACAAGTTATTTTTCTATTGTTATGTACTCAGGCTTTATAGTGTTTGAAAGAATGTTCTTTCAAGTTCATATAAGAATGTAGCATTTTATTTCCAAAGTGTAGTAATTCTTTGTTTTCTCACAGCAGGGTGATCGCACTACAAGGCTGCAATTTTTATTTGCCCATCAAGTGGGCTTTTGGTGGAAATGACACACCACCAGCAGCATGATGCCCACGAGAGGGGGGTGGGATGGGGGGGCGAGCAGGAGAGGACAAGTTGTTCTTCTATTGTTATGTACTCAGGCTTTATAGTGTTTGAAAGAATGTTCTTTCAAGTTCATCATTGTATTTCCAAAGTGTAGTAATTCTTTGTTTTCTCACAGCAGGGTGATCACACTACAGGGCTGCAATTTTTATTTGCCCATCAAGTGGGCTTTTGGTGGAAATGACACACCACCAGCAGCATGTTGCCACGAGAGGGGGGTGGGATGGGGGGGCGAGCAGGTGAGGACAAGTTGTTCTTCTATTGTTATGTACTCAGGCTTTATAGTGTTTGAAAGAATGTTCTTTCAAGTTCGTATAAGAATGTAGCATTTTATTTCCAAAGTGTAGTAATTCTTTGTTTTCTCACAGCAGGGTGATCGCACTACAAGGCTGCAATTTTTATTTGCCCATAAAGTGGGCTTTTGGTGGAAATGACACACCACCAGCAGCATGATGCCCACGAGAGGGGGGTGGGATGGGGGGGCGAGCAGGAGAGGACAAGTTGTTCTTCTATTGTTATGTACTCAGGCTTTATAGTGTTTGAAAGAATGTGCTTTCAAGTTCATATAAGTATGTAGCATTTTATCTCCAAAGTGTAGTAATTCCTTGTTTTCTCACAGCAGGGTGATCACACTACAAGGCTGCAATTTTTATTTGCCCATCAAGTGGGCTTTTGGTGGAAATGACACACCACCAGCAGCATGATGCCCACGAGAGGGGGGTGGGATGGGGGGGCGTGCAGGAGAGGACAAGTTGTTCTTCTATTGTTATGTACTCAGGCTTTATAGTGTTTGAAAGAATGTTCTTTCAAGTTCATATAAGAATGTAGCATTTTATTTCCAAAGTGTAGTAATTCTTTGTTTTCTCACAGCAGGGTGATCGCACTACAAGGCTGCAATTTTTATTTGCCCATCAACTGGGCTTTTGGTAGAAATGACACACCACCAGCAGCATGATGCCCACGAGAGGGGGGTGGGATGGGGGGGCGAGCAGGAGAGGACAAGTTGTTCTTCTATTGTTATGTACTCAGGCTTTATAGTGTTTGAAAGAATGTTCTTTCAAGTTCATATAAGAATGTAGCATTTTATTTCCAAAGTGTAGTAATTCTTTGTTTTCTCACAGCAGGGTGATCGCACTACAAGGCTGCAATTTTTATTTGCCCATCAAGTGGGCTTTTGGTGGAAATGACACACCACCAGCAGCATGATGCCCACGAGAGGGGGGTGGGATGGGGGGGCGAGCAGGAGAGGACAAGTTGTTCTTCTATTGTTATGTACTCAGGCTTTATAGTGTTTGAAAGAATGTTCTTTCAAGTTCATATAAGAATGTAGCATTTTATTTCCAAAGTGTAGTAATTCTTTGTTTTCTCACAGCAGGGTGATCGCACTACAAGGCTGCAATTTTTATTTGCCCATCAAGTGGGCTTTTGTTGGAAGTGACACACCACCAGCAGCATGATGCCAATGAGAGGGGGGTGGGATGGGGGGGCGAGCAGGAGAGGACAAGTTGTTCTTCTATTGTTATGTACTCAGGCTTTATAATGTTTGAAAGAATGTTCTTTCAAGTTCATATAAGAATGTAGCATTTTATTTCCAAAGTGTAGTAATTCTTTGTTTTCTCACAGCAGGGTGATCGCACTACAAGGCTGCAATTTTTATTTGCCCATCAAGTGGGCTTTTGGTGGAAATGACACACCACCAGCAGCATGATGCCCACGAGAGGGGGGTGGGATGGGGGGGCGAGCAGGAGAGGACAAGTTGTTCTTCTATTGTTATGTACTCAGGCTTTATAATGTTTGAAAGAATGTTCTTTCAAGTTCATATAACAATGTAGCATTTTATTTCCAAAGTGTAGTAATTCTTTGTTTTCTCACAGCAGGGTGATCGCACTACAAGGCTGCAATTTTTATTTGCCCATCAAGTGGGCTTTTGGTGGAAATGACACACCACCAGCAGCATGATGCCCACGAGAGGGGTGTGGGATGGGGGGGCGAGCAGGAGAGGACAAGTTGTTCTTCTATTGTTATGTACTCAGGCTTTATAGTGTTTGAAAGAATGTTCTTTCAAGTTCATATAAGAATGTAGCATTTTATTTCCAAAGTGTAGTAATTCTTTGTTTTCTCACAGCAGGGTGATCGCACTACAAGGCTGCAAATTTTATTTGCCCATCAAGTGGGCTTTTGTTGGAAATGACACACCACCAGCAGCATGATGCCAATGAGAGGGGGGTGGGATGGGGGGGCGAGCAGGAGAGGACAAGTTGTTCTTCTATTGTTATGTACTCAGGCTTTATAATGTTTGAAAGAATGTTCTTTCAAGTTCATATAAGAATGTAGCATTTTATTTCCAAAGTGTAGTAATTCTTTGTTTTCTCACAGCAGGGTGATCGCACTACAAGGCTGCAATTTTTATTTGCCCATCAAGTGGGCTTTTGGTGGAAATGACACACCACCAGCAGCATGATGCCCACGAGAGGGGGGTGGGATGGGGGGGCGAGCAGGAGAGGACAAGTTGTTCTTCTATTGTTATGTACTCAGGATTTATAGTGTTTGAAAGAATGTTCTTTCAAGTTCATATAAGAATGTAGCATTTTATTTCCAAAGTGTAGTAATTCTTTGTTTTCTCACAGCAGAGTGATCACACTACAAGGCTGCAATTTTTATTTGCCCATCAAGTGGGCTTTTGGTGGAAATGACACACCACCAGCAGCATGATGCCCACGAGAGGGGGGTGGGATGGGGGGGCGAGCAGGAGAGGACAAGTTGTTCTTCTATTGTTATGTACTCAGGCTTTATAGTGATTGAAAGAATGTTCTTTCAAGTTCATATAAGAATGTAGCATTTTATTTCCAAAGTGTAGTAATTCTTTGTTTTCTCACAGCAGGGTGATCGCACTACAAGGCTGCAATTTTTATTTGCCCATCAAGTGGGCTTTTGGTGGAAATGACACACCACCAGCAGCATGATGCCCACGAGAGGGGGGTGGGATGGGGGGGCGAGCAGGAGAGGACAAGTTGTTCTTCTATTGTTATGTACTCAGGCTTTATAGTGTTTGAAAGAATGTTCTTTCAAGTTCATATAAGAATGTAGCATTTTATTTCCAAAGTGTAGTAATTCTATGTTTTCTCACAGCAGGGTGATCGCACTACAAGGCTGCAATTTTTATTTGCCCATCAAGTGGGCTTTTGGTGGAAATGACACACCACCAGCAGCATGATGCCTACGAGAGGGGGGTGGGATGGGGGGTGAGCAGGAGAGGACAAGTTGTTCTTCTATTGTTATGTACTCAGGCTTTATAGTGTTTGAAAGAATGTTCTTTCAAGTTCATATATGAATGTAGCATTGTATTTCCAAAGTGTAGTAATTCTTTGTTTTCTCACAGCAGGGTGATCACACTACAGGGCTGCAATTTTTATTTGCCCATCAAGTGGGCTTTTGGTGGAAATGACACACCACCAGCAGCATGTTGCCCACGAGAGGGGGGTGGGATGGGGTGGCGAGCAGGTGAGGACAAGTTGTTCTTCTATAGTTATGTACTCAGGCTTTATAGTATTCGAAAGAATGTTCTTTCAAGTTCATATAAGAATGTAGCATTTTATTTCCAAAGTGTAGTAATTCTTTGTTTTCTCACAGCAGGGTGATCGCACTACAAGGCTGCAATTTTTATTTGCCCATCAAGTGGGCTTTTGGTGGAAATGACACACCACCAGCAGCATGATGCCCACGAGACGGGGTGGGATGGGGGAGCGAGCACGAGAGGACAAGTTGTTCTTCTATTGTGATGTACTCAGGCTTTATAGTGTTTGAAAGAATGTTCTTTCAAGTTCATATAAGAATGTAGCATTTTATTTCCAAAGTGTAGTAATTCTTTGTTTTCTCACAGCAGGGTGATCGCACTACAAGGCTGCAATTTTTATTTGCCCATAAAGTGGGCTTTTGGTGGAAATGACACACCACCAGCAGCATGATGCCCACGAGAGGGGGGTGGGATGGGGGGGCGAGCAGGAGAGGACAAGTTGTTCTTCTATTGTTATGTACTCAGGCTTTATAGTGTTTGAAAGAATGTTCTTTCAAGTTCATATAAGAATGTAGCATTTTATTTCCAAAGTGTAGTAATTCTTTGTTTTCTCACAGCAGGGTGATCACACTACAAAGCTGCAATTTTTATTTGCCTATCAAGTGGGCTTTTGGTGGAAATGACACACCACCAGCAGCATGATGCCCACGAGAGGGGGGTGGGATGGGGGGGCGAGCAGGAGAGGACAAGTTGTTCTTCTATTGTTATGTACTCAGGCTTTATAGTGTTTGAAAGAATGTTCTATCAAGTTCATATAAGAATGTAGCATTTTATTTCCAATGTGTAGTAATTCTTTGTTTTCTCACAGCAGGGTGATCGCACTACAAGGCTGCAATTTTTATTTGCCCATCAAGTGGGCTTTTGGTGGAAACGACACACCACCAGCAGCATGATGCCCACGAGAGGGGGGTGGGATGGGGGGCGAGCAGGAGAGGACAAGTTGTTCTTCTATTGTTATGTACTCAGGCTTTATAGTGTTTGAAAGAATGTTCTTTCAAGTTCATATAAGAATGTAGCATTTTATTTCCAAAGTGTAGTAATTCTTTGTTTTCTCACAGCAGGGTGATCGCACTACAAGGCTGCAATTTTTATTTGCCCATCATGTGGGCTTTTGGTGGAAATGACACACCACCAGCAGCATGATGCCCACGAGAGGGGGGTGGGATGGGGGGGCGAGCAGGAGAGGACAAGTTGTTCTTCTATTGTTATGTACTCAGGCTTTATAGTGTTTGAAAGAATGTTCTTTCAAGTTCATATAAGAATGTAGCATTTTATTTCCAAAGTGTAGTAATTCTTTGTTTTCTCACAGCAGGGTGATCACACTACAAAGCTGCAATTTTTATTTGCCTATCAAGTGGGCTTTTGGTGGAAATGACACACCACCAGCAGCATGATGCCCACGAGAGGGGGGTGGGATGGGGGGGCGAGCAGGAGAGGACAAGTTGTTCTTCTATTGTTATGTACTCAGGCTTTATAGTGTTTGAAAGAATGTTCTATCAAGTTCATATAAGAATGTAGCATTTTATTTCCAATGTGTAGTAATTCTTTGTTTTCTCACAGCAGGGTGATCGCACTACAAGGCTGCAATTTTTATTTGCCCATCAAGTGGGCTTTTGGTGGAAACGACACACCACCAGCAGCATGATGCCCACGAGAGGGGGGTGGGATGGGGGGCGAGCAGGAGAGGACAAGTTGTTCTTCTATTGTTATGTACTCAGGCTTTATAGTGTTTGAAAGAATGTTCTTTCAAGTTCATATAAGAATGTAGCATTTTATTTCCAAAGTGTAGTAATTCTTTGTTTTCTCACAGCAGGGTGATCGCACTACAAGGCTGCAATTTTTATTTGCCCATCATGTGGGCTTTTGGTGGAAATGACACACCACCAGCAGCATGATGCCCACGAGAGGGGGGTGGGATGGGGGGGCGAGCAGGAGAGGACAAGTTGTTCTTCTATTGTTATGTACTCAGGCTTTATAGTGTTTGAAAGAATGTTCTTTCAAGTTCATATAAGAATGTAGCATTTTATTTCCAAAGTGTAGTAATTCTTTGTTTTCTCACAGCAGGGTGATCGCACTACAAGGCTGCAATTTTTATTTGCCCATCAAGTGGGCTTTTGGTGGAAATGACACACCACCAGCAGCATGATGCCAACGAGAGGGGGGTGGGATGGGGGGGCGAGCAGGAGAGGACAAGTTGTTCTTCTATTGTTATGTACTCAGGCTTTATAGTGTTTGAAAGAATGTTCTTTCAAGTTCATATAAGAATGTAGCATTTTATTTCCAAAGTGTAGTAATTCTTTGTTTTCTCACAGCAGGGTGATCGCACTACAAGGCTGCAATTTTTATTTGCCCATCAAGTGGGCTTTTGGTGGAAATGACACACCACCAGCAGCATGATGCCCACGAGAGGGGTGTGGGATGGGGGGGCGAGCAGGAGAGGACAAGTTGTTCTTCTATTGTTATGTACTCAGGCTTTATAGTGTTTGAAAGAATGTTCTTTCAAGTTCATATAAGAATGTAGCATTTTATTTCCAAAGTGTAGTAATTCTTTGTTTTCTCACAGCAGGGTGATCGCACTACAAGGCTGCAAATTTTATTTGCCCATCAAGTGGGCTTTTGTTGGAAATGACACACCACCAGCAGCATGATGCCAATGAGAGGGGGTGGGATGGGGGGGCGAGCAGGAGAGGACAAGTTGTTCTTCTATTGTTATGTACTCAGGCTTTATAATGTTTGAAAGAATGTTCTTTCAAGTTCATATAAGAATGTAGCATTTTATTTCCAAAGTGTAGTAATTCTTTGTTTTCTCACAGCAGGGTGATCGCACTACAAGGCTGCAATTTTTATTTGCCATCAAGTGGGCTTTTGGTGGAAATGACACACCACCAGCAGCATGATGCCCACGAGAGGGGGGTGGGATGGGGGGGCGAGCAGGAGAGGACAAGTTGTTCTTCTATTGTTATGTACTCAGGCTTTATAGTGTTTGAAAGAATGTTCTTTCAAGTTCATATAAGAATGTAGCATTTATTTCCAAAGTGTAGTAATTCTTTGTTTTCTCACAGCAGGGTGATCGCACTACAAGGCTGCAATTTTTATTTGCCCATCAAGTGGGCTTTTGGTGGAAATGACACACCACCAGCAGCATGATGCCCACGAGAGGGGGGTGGGATGGGGGGGCGAGCAGGAGAGGACAAGTTGTTCTTCTATTGTTATGTACTCAGGCTTTATAGTGTTTGAAAGAATGTTCTTTCAAGTTCATATAAGAATGTAGCATTTTATTTCCAAAGTGTAGTAATTCTATGTTTTCTCACAGCAGGGTGATCGCACTACAAGGCTGCAATTTTTATTTGCCCATCAAGTGGGCTTTTGGTGGAAATGACACACCACCAGCAGCATGATGCCTACGAGAGGGGGTGGGATGGGGGGTGAGCAGGAGAGGACAAGTTGTTCTTCTATTGTTATGTACTCAGGCTTTATAGTGTTTGAAAGAATGTTCTTTCAAGTTCATATATGAATGTAGCATTGTATTTCCAAAGTGTAGTAATTCTTTGTTTTCTCACAGCAGGGTGATCACACTACAGGGCTGCAATTTTTATTTGCCCATCAAGTGGGCTTTTGGTGGAAATGACACACCACCAGCAGCATGTTGCCCACGAGAGGGGGGTGGGATGGGGTGGCGAGCAGGTGAGGACAAGTTGTTCTTCTATAGTTATGTACTCAGGCTTTATAGTATTCGAAAGAATGTTCTTTCAAGTTCATATAAGAATGTAGCATTTTATTTCCAAAGTGTAGTAATTCTTTGTTTTCTCACAGCAGGGTGATCGCACTACAAGGCTGCAATTTTTATTTGCCCATCAAGTGGGCTTTTGGTGGAAATGACACACCACCAGCAGCATGATGCCCACGAGACGGGGTGGGATGGGGGAGCGAGCACGAGAGGACAAGTTGTTCTTCTATTGTGATGTACTCAGGCTTTATAGTGTTTGAAAGAATGTTCTTTCAAGTTCATATACGAATGTAGCATTTTATTTCCAAAGTGTAGTAATTCTTTGTTTTCTCACAGCAGGGTGATCGCACTACAAGGCTGCAATTTTTATTTGCCCATAAAGTGGGCTTTTGGTGGAAATGACACACCACCAGCAGCATGATGCCCACGAGAGGGGGGTGGGATGGGGGGGCGAGCAGGAGAGGACAAGTTGTTCTTCTATTGTTATGTACTCAGGCTTTATAGTGTTTGAAAGAATGTTCTTTCAAGTTCATATAAGAATGTAGCATTTTATTTCCAAAGTGTAGTAATTCTTTGTTTTCTCACAGCAGGGTGATCACACTACAAAGCTGCAATTTTTATTTGCCTATCAAGTGGGCTTTTGGTGGAAATGACACACCACCAGCAGCATGATGCCCACGAGAGGGGGGTGGGATGGGGGGGCGAGCAGGAGAGGACAAGTTGTTCTTCTATTGTTATGTACTCAGGCTTTATAGTGTTTGAAAGAATGTTCTATCAAGTTCATATAAGAATGTAGCATTTTATTTCCAATGTGTAGTAATTCTTTGTTTTCTCACAGCAGGGTGATCGCACTACAAGGCTGCAATTTTTATTTGCCCATCAAGTGGGCTTTTGGTGGAAACGACACACCACCAGCAGCATGATGCCCACGAGAGGGGGGTGGGATGGGGGGCGAGCAGGAGAGGACAAGTTGTTCTTCTATTGTTATGTACTCAGGCTTTATAGTGTTTGAAAGAATGTTCTTTCAAGTTCATATAAGAATGTAGCATTTTATTTCCAAAGTGTAGTAATTCTTTGTTTTCTCACAGCAGGGTGATCGCACTACAAGGCTGCAATTTTTATTTGCCCATCATGTGGGCTTTTGGTGGAAATGACACACCACCAGCAGCATGATGCCCACGAGAGGGGGGTGGGATGGGGGGGCGAGCAGGAGAGGACAAGTTGTTCTTCTATTGTTATGTACTCAGGCTTTATAGTGTTTGAAAGAATGTTCTTTCAAGTTCATATAAGAATGTAGCATTTTATTTCCAAAGTGTAGTAATTCTTTGTTTTCTCACAGCAGGGTGATCGCACTACAAGGCTGCAATTTTTATTTGCCCATCAAGTGGGCTTTTGGTGGAAATGACACACCACCAGCAGCATGATGCCAACGAGAGGGGGGTGGGATGGGGGGGCGAGCAGGAGAGGACAAGTTGTTCTTCTATTGTTATGTACTCAGGCTTTATAGTGTTTGAAAGAATGTTCTTTCAAGTTCATATAAGAATGTAGCATTTTATTTCCAAAGTGTAGTAATTCTTTGTTTTCTCACAGCAGGGTGATCGCACTACAAGGCTGCAATTTTTATTTGCCCATCATGTGGGCTTTTGGTGGAAATGACACACCACCAGCAGCATGATGCCCACGAGAGGGGGGTGGGATGGGGGGGCGAGCAGGAGAGGACAAGTTGTTCTTCTATTGTTATGTACTCAGGCTTTACAGTGTTTGAAAGAATGTTCTATCAAGTTCATATAAGAATGTAGCATTTTATTTCCAAAGTGTAGTAATTCTTTGTTTTCTCACAGCAGGGTGATCGCACTACAAGGCTGCAATTTTTATTTGCCCATCAAGTGGGCTTTTGGTGGAAATGACACACCACCAGCAGCATGATGCCCACGAGAGGGGGGTGGGATGGGGGGGGGGGGAGCAGGAGAGGACAAGTTGTTCTTCTATTGTTATGTACTCAGGCTTTATAGTGTTTGAAAGAATGTTCTATCAAGTTCATATAAGAATGTAGCATTTTATTTCCAAAGTGTAGTAATTCTTTGTTTTCTCACAGCAGGGTGATCGCACTACAAGGCTGCAATTTTTATTTGCCCATCATGTGGGCTTTTGGTGGAAATGACACACCACCAGCAGCATGATGCCCACGAGAGGGGGGTGGGATGGGGGGGCGAGCAGGAGAGGACAAGTTGTTCTTCTATTGTTATGTACTCACGCTTTATAGTGTTTGAAAGAATGTTCTATCAAGTTCATATAAGAATGTAGCATTTTATTTCCAAAGTGTAGTAATTCTTTGTTTTCTCACAGCAGGGTGATCGCACTACAAGGCTGCAATTTTTATTTGCCCATCAAGTGGGCTTTTGGTGGAAACGACACACCACCAGCAGCATGATGCCCACGAGAGGGGGGTGGGATGGGGGGGCAAGCAGGAGAGGACAAGTTGTTCTTCTATTGTTATGTACTCAGGCTTTATAGTGTTTGAAAGAATGTTCTTTCAAGTTCATATAAGAATGTAGCATTTTATTTCCAAAGTGTAGTAATTCTTTGTTTTCTCACAGCAGGGTGATCGCACTACAAGGCTGCAATTTTTATTTGCCCATCAAGTGGGCTTTTGGTGGAAATGACACACCACCAGCAGCATGATGCCCACGAGAGGGGGGTGGGATGGGGGGGCGAGCAGGAGAGGACAAGTTGTTCTTCTATTGTTATGTACTCAGGCTTTATAGTGTTTGAAAGAATGTTCTTTCAAGTTCATATAAGAATGTAGCATTTTGTTTCCAAAGTGTAGTAATTCTTTGTTTTCTCACAGCAGGGTGATCGCACTACAAGGCTGCAATTTTTATTTGCCCATCAAGTGGGCTTTTGGTGGAAATGACACACCACCAGCAGCATGATGCCCACGAGAGGGGGGTGGGATGGGGGGGCGAACAGGAGAGGACAAGTTGTTTTTCTATTGGTATGTACTCAGGCTTTATAGTGTTTGAAAGAATGTTCTTTCAAGTTCATATAAGAATGTAGCATTTTATTTCCAAAGTGTAGTAATGCTTTGTTTTCTCACAGCAGGGTGATCGCACTACAAGGCTGCAATTTTTATTTGCCCATCAAGTGGGCTTTTGGTGGAAATGACACACCACCAGCAGCATGATGCCCACGAGAGGGGGGTGGGATGGGGGGGCGAGCAGGAGAGGACAAGTTGTTCTTCTATTGTTATGTACTCAGGCTTTATAATGTTTGAAAGAATGTTCTTTCAAGTTCATATAAGAATGTAGCATTTTATTTCCAAAGTGTAGTAATTCTTTGTTTTCTCACAGCAGGGTGATCGCACTACAAGGCTGCAATTTTTATTTGCCCATCAAGTGGGCTTTTGGTGGAAATGACACACCACCAGCAGCATGATGCCCACGAGAGGGGGGTGGGATGGGGGGGCGAGCAGGAGAGGACAAGTTGTTCTTCTATTGTTATGTACTCAGGCTTTATAATGTTTGAAAGAATGTTCTTTCAAGTTCATATAAGAATGTAGCATTTTATTTCTAAAGTGTAGTAATTCTTTGTTTCTCACAGCAGGGTGATCGCACTACAACGCTGCAATTATTATTTTCCCATCAAGTGGGCTTTTGGTGGAAATAACACACCACCAGCAGCATGATGCCCACGAGAGGGGGGTGGGATGGGGGGGCGAGCAGGAGAGGACAAGTTGTTCTTCTATTGTTATGTACTCAGGCCTTATAGTGTTTGAAAGAATGTTCTTTCTAGTTCATATAAGAATGTAGCATTTTATTTCCAAAGTGTAGTAATTCTTTGTTTTCTCACAGCAGGGTGATCGCACTACAAGGCTGCAATTTTTATTTGCCCATCAAGTGGGCTTTTGGTGGAAATGACACACCACCAGCAGCATGATGCCCACGAGAGGGGGGTGGGATGGGGGGGCGAGCAGGAGAGGACAAGTTGTTCTTTTATTGTTATGTACTCAGGTTTTATAGTGTTTGAAAGAATGTTCTTTCAAGTTCATATAAGAATGTAGCATTTTATTTCCAAAGTGTAGTAATTCTTTGTTTTCTCACAGCAGGGTGATCGCGCTACAAGGCTGCAATTTTTATTTGCCCATCAAGTGGGCTTTTGGTGGAAATGACACACCACCAGCAGCATGATGCCCACGAGAGGGGGGTGGGATGGGGGGGCGAGCAGGAGAGGACAAGTTGTTCTTCTATTGTTATGTACTCAGGCTTTATAGTGTTTGAAAGAATGTTCTTTCAAGTTCATATAAGAATGTAGCATTTTATTTCCAAAGTGTAGTAATTCTTTGTTTCTCACAGCAGGGTGATCGCACTGCAAGGCTGCAATTTTTATTTGCCCATCAAGTGGGCTTTTGGTGGAAATGACACACCACCAGCTGCGTGATGCCCACGAGAGGGGGGTGGGATGGGGGGGCGAGCAGAAGAGGACAAGTTGTTCTTCTATTGTTATGTACTCAGGCTTTATAGTGTTTGAAAGAATGTTCTTTCAAGTTCATATAAGAATGTAGCATTTTGTTTCCAAAGTGTAGTAATTCTTTGTTTTCTCACAGCAGGGTGATCGCACTACAAGGCTGCAATTTTTATTTGCCCATCAAGTGGGCTTTTGGTGGAAATGACACACCACCAGCAGCATGATGCCCACGAGAGGGGGGTGGGATGGGGGGGGCGAGCAGGAGAGGACAAGTTGTTCTTCTATTGGTATGTACTCAGGCTTTATAGTGTTTGAAAGAATGTTCTTTCAAGTTCATATAAGAATGTAGCATTTTGTTTCCAAAGTGTAGTAATTCTTTGTTTTCTCACAGCAGGGTGATCGCACTACAAGGCTGCAATTTTTATTTGCCCATCAAGTGGGCTTTTGGTGGAAATGACACACCACCAGCAGCATGATGCCCACGAGAGGGGGGTGGGATGGGGGGGCGAACAGGAGAGGACAAGTTGTTTTTCTATTGGTATGTACTCAGGCTTTATAGTGTTTGAAAGAATGTTCTTTCAAGTTCATATAAGAATGTAGCATTTTATTTCCAAAGTGTAGTAATGCTTTGTTTTCTCACAGCAGGGTGATCGCACTACAAGGCTGCAATTTTTATTTGCCCATCAAGTGGGCTTTTGGTGGAAATGACACACCACCAGCAGCATGATGCCCACGAGAGGGGGGTGGGATAGGGGGGCGAGCAGGAGAGGACAAGTTGTTCTTCTATTGGTATGTACTCAGGCTTTATAGTGTTTGAAAGAATGTTCTTTCAAGTCATATAAGAATGTAGCATTTTATTTCCAAAGTGTAGTAATTCTTTGTTTCTCACAGCAGGGTGATCGCACTGCAAGGCTGCAATTTTCATTTGCCCTTGAAGTGGGCTTTTCGTGGAAAGAACACACCACCAGCAGCATGATGCCCACGAGAGGGGGGTGGGATGGGGGGGCGAGCAGGAGAGGACAAGTTGTTCTTCTATTGTTATGTACTCAGGCTTTATAGTGTTTGAAAGAATGTTCTTTCAAGTTCATATAAGAGTATAGCATTTTATTTCCAAAGTGTAGTAATTCTTTGTTTCTCACAGCAGGGTGATCGCACTACAAGACTGCAATTTTTATTTGCCCATCAAGTGGGCTTTTGGTGGAAATGACACACCACCAGCAGCATGATGCCCACGAGAGGGGGGTGCGATGGGGAGGCGAGCAGGAGAGGACAAGTTGTTTTTCTATTGGTATGTACTCAGGCTTTATAGTGTTTGAAAGAATGTTCTTTCAAGTTCATATAAGAATGTAGCATTTTATTTCCAAAGTGTAGTAAATCTTTGTTTCTCACAGCAGGGTGATCGCACTACAAGGCTGCAATTATTATTTGCCCATCAAGTGGGCTTTTGGTGGAAATGACTCACCACCAGCAGCATGATGCCCACGAGAGGGGGGTGGGATAGGGGGGGTGAGCAGGAGAGGACAAGTTGTTCTTCAATTGGTATGTACTCAGGCTTCATAGTGTTTGAAAGAATGTTCTTTCAAGTTCATATGAGAATGTAGCATTTTATTTCCGAAGTGTAGTAAATCTTCGTTTCTCACAGCAGGGTGGTCGTTCTACAAGGCTGCAATTTTTATTTGCCCATCAAGTGGGCTTTTGGTGGAAATGACACACCAGCAGCAGCATGATGCCCACGAGAGGGGGGTGGGATGGGGGGGCGAGCAGGAGAGGACAAGTTGTTTTTCTATGGTATGTACTCAGGCTTTATAGTGTTTGAAAGAATGTTCTTTCAAGTTCATATAAGAATGTAGCATTTTATTTCCAATGTGTAGTAAATCTTTGTTTCTCACAGCAGGGTGATCGCACTACAACGCTGGAATTTTTATTTGCCCATCAAGTGGGCTTTTGGTTGAAATGACACACCACCAGCAGCATGATGCCCACGAGAGGGGGGTGGGATGGGGGGCGAGCAGGAGAGGACAAGTTGTTTTTCTATTGGTATGTACTCAGGTTTATAGTGTTTGAAAGAATGTTCTTTCAAGTTCATATAAGAATGTAGCATTTTATTTCCAAAGTGTAGTAAATCTTTGTTTCTCACAGCAGGGTGATCGCACTACAGGGCTGCAATTTTTATTTGCCCATCAAGTGGGCTTTTGGTGGAAATGACACACCACCAGCAGCATGATGCCCACGAGAGGGGGGTGGGATGGGGGGGCGAGCAGGAGAGGACAAGTTGTTCTTCTATTGTTATGTACTCAGGCTTTATAGTGTTTGAAAGAATGTTCTTTCAAGTTCATATAAGAATGTAGCATTTTATTTCCAAAGTGTAGTAATTCTTTGTTTTCTCACAGCAGGGTGATCGCACTACAAGGCTGCAATTTTTATTTGCCCATCAAGTGGGTTTTTGGTGGAAATGACACACCACCAGCAGCATGTTGCCCTCGAGAGTGGGGTGGGATGGGGGGGCGAGCAGGAGAGGACAAGTTGTTCTTCTATTGGTATGTACTCAGGCTTTATAGTGTTTGAAAGTATGTTCTTTCAAGTTCATATAAGAATGTAGCATTTTATTTCCAAAGTGTAGTAATTCTTTGTTTTCTCACAGCAGGGTGATCGCACTACAAGGCTGCAATTTTTATTTGCCATCAAGTGGGCGTTTAGTGGAAATGACACACCACCAGCAGCATGTTGTCCACGAGAGGGGGATGGGCCGGGGGGGCGAGCAGGAGAGGACAAGTTGTTCTTCTATTGGTATGGACTCAGGCTTTATAGTGTTTGAAAGAATGTTCTTTCAAGTTCATATAAGAATGTAGCATTTTATTTCCAAAGTGTAGTAATTCTTTGTTTTCTCACAGCAGGGTGATCGCACTACAAGGCTGCAATTTTTATTTGCCCATCAAGTGGGCTTTTGGTGGAAATGACACACCACCAGCAGCATGTTGCCCACGAGAGGGGGGTCGGATGGGGGGGCGAGCAGGAGAGCACAAGTTGTTCTTCTATTGGTATGTACTCAGGATTTATAGTGTTTGAAAGAATGTTCTTTCAAGTTCATATAAGAATGTAGCATTTTATTTCCAAAGTGTAGTAATTCTTTGTTTTCTCACAGCATAGTGATCGCACTACAAGGCTGCAATTTTTATTTGCCCATCAAGTGGGCTTTTGGTGGAAATGACACACCACCAGCAGCATGTTGCCCACGAGAGGGGGTCGGATGGGGGGGCGAGCAGGAGAGCACAAGTTGTTCTTCTATTGGTATGTACTCAGGATTTATAGTGTTTGAAAGAATATTCTTTCAAGTTCATATAAGAATGTAGCATTTTATTTCCAAAGTGTAGTAAATCTTTGTTTTCTCACAGCAGGGTGATCGCACTACAAGGCTGCAATTTTTATTTGCTCATCAAGTGGGCTTTTGGTGGAAATGACACACCACAGCAGCATGTTGCCCACGAGAGGGGGGTCGGATGGGGGGGCGAGCAGGAGAGCACAAGTTGTTCTTCTATTGGTATGTACTCAGGATTTATAGTGTTTGAAAGAATGTTCTTTCAAGTTCATATAAGAATGTAGCATTTTATTTCCAAAGTGTAGTAATTGTTTGTTTTCTCACAGCATAGTGATCGCACTACAAGGCTGCAATTTTTATTTGCCCATCAAGTGGGCTTTTGGTGGAAATGACACACCACCAGCAGCATGTTGCCCACGAGAGGGGGGTCGGATGGGGGGGCGAGCAGGAGAGCACAAGTTGTTCTTCTATTGGTATGTACTCAGGATTTATAGTGTTTGAAAGAATGTTCTTTCAAGTTCATATAAGAATGTAGCATTTTATTTCCAAAGTGTAGTAATTCTTTGTTTTCTCACAGCAGGGTGATCGCACTACAAGGCTGCAATTTTTATTTGCCCATCAAGTGGGCTTTTGGTGGAAATGACACACCACCAGCAGCATGTTGCTCACGAGAGGAGGGTGGGATGGGGGGGGCGAGCAGGAGAGGAGAACTTGTTCTTCTATTGGTATGTACTCAGGCTTTATAGTGTTTGAAAGAATGTTCTTTCAAGTTCATATAAGAATGTAGCATTTTATTACCAAAGTGTAGTAATTCTTTGTTTTCTCACAGCATAGTGATCGCACTATAAGGCTGCAATTTTTATTTGCCCATCAAGTGGGCTTTTGGTGGAAATGACACACCACCAGCAGCATGTTGCCCACAAGAGGGGGGTGGAATGGGGGGGCGAGCAGGAGAGGACAAGTTGTTCTTCTATTGTTATGTACTAAGCCTCTAATAGTGTTTGAAAGTATGTTCTTTCATGTTCATATAAGAATGTAGCATTTTATTTCCGAAGTGTAGTAATTCTTTGTTTTCTCACAGCAGGGTGATCGCACTACAAGGCTGCAATTTTTATTTGCCCATCAAGTGGGCTTTTGGTGGAAATGACACACCACCAGCAGCATGATGCCCACGAGAGGGGTGGTGGGATGGGGGGGCGAGCAGGAGAGGACAAGTTGTTCTTCTATTGTTATGTACTCAGGCTTAATAGTGTTTGAAAGAATGTTCTTTCAAGTTCATATAACAATGTAGCATTTTATTTCCAAAGTGTAGTAATTCTTTGTTTTCTCACAGCAGGGCGATCGCACTACAAGGCTGCAATTTTTATTTGCCCATCAAGTGGGCTTTTGGTCGAAATGACACACCACCAGCAGCATGTTGTCCACGAGAGGGGGGTGGGATGGGGGGGCGAGCAGGAGAGGACATGTTGTTCCTCTATTGGTATGTACTCAGGCTTTATAGTGTTTGAAAGAATGTTCTTTCAAGTTCATATAAGAATGTAGCATTTTATTTCCAAAGTGTAGTAAATCATTGTTTTCTCACAGCAGGGTGATCGCACTACAAGGCTGCAATTTTTATTTGCCCATCAAGTGGGCTTTTGGTGGAAATGACACACCATCAGCAGCATGTTGTCCACGAAAGGGGGGTGGGATGGGGGGGGGCGAGCAGGAGAAGACAAGTTGTTCTTCTATTGGTATGTACTCAGGCTTTATAGTGTTTGAAAGAATGTTCTTTCAAGTTCATATAAGAATGTAGCATTTTATTTCCAAAGTGTAGTAAACCTTTGTTTTCTCACAGCAGGGTGATCACACTACAAGGCTACAATTTTTATTTGCCCATCAAGTGGGCTTTTGGTGGAAATGACACACCACCAGCAGCATGTTGTCCACGAGAGGGGGGTGGGATGGGGGGGCAAGCAGGAGAGGACAAGTTGTTCTTCTATTGGTATGTACTCAGGCTATATAGTGTTTGAAAGAATGTTCTTTCAAGGTTATATAAGAATGTAGCATTTTATTTCCAAAGTGTAGTAAATCTTCGTTTTCTCACAGCAGGGTGATCACACTACAAGGCTGCAATTTTCATTTGCCCATCAAGTAGGCTTTTGGTGCAAATGACACACCACCAGCAACATGTTGTCCATGAGAGGGGGGTGCGATGGGGGGGCGAGCAGGAGAGGACAAGTTGTTCTTCTATTGGTATGTACTCAGGATTTATAGTGTTTGAAAGAATGTTCTTTTAAGTTCATATAAGAATGTAGCATTTTATTTCCAAAGTGTAGTAAATCTTTGTTTTCTCACAGCGGGGTGATCACATTACAAAGCTGCAATTTTTATTTGTTCATCAAGTGGCTTTCGGTGGAAATGACACACCACCAGCAGCATGTTGTCCACGAGAGGGGGGTGGGATGGGGGGGCGAGCAGGAGAGGACATGTTGTTCTTCTATTGGTATGTACTCAGGCTTTATAGTGTTTGAAAGAATGTTCTTTCAAGTTCATATAAGAATGTAGCATTTTATTTCCAAAGTCTAGTAAATCTTTGTTTCTTCACAGCAGGGTGATCGCACTACAAGGCTGCAATTTTTATTTGCCCATCAAGTGGGCTTTTGGTGGAAATGACACACCACCAGCTGCATGTTGTCCACGAGAGGGGGGTGGGTTGGGGGGCGAGCATAAGAGGACAAGTTGTTCTTCTATTAGTATGTACTCAGGATTTATAGTGTTTGAAAGAAAGTTCGTTCAAGTTCATATAAGAATGTAGCATTTTATTTCCAAAGTGTAGTTAATCTTTGTTTTCTCACAGCAGGGTGATCACACTACAAGGCTGCAATTTTTTTTTGCCCACCAAGTGGGCTTTTGGTGGAAATGACACACCACCAGCAGCATGTTGTCCACGAGAGGGGGGTGGGATGGGGGGGCGAGCAGGAGAGGACAAGTTGTTTTTCTATTGGTATGTACTCAGGCTTTATCGTGTTTGAAAGAATGTTCTCTCAAGTTCATATAAGAATGTAGCACTTTATTTCCAAAGTGTAGTAAATCTTTGTTTTCTCACAGCAGGGTGATCGCACTACAAGGCCGCAATTTTTATTTGCCCATCCAGTGGGCTTTTGGTGGAAATGACACACCACCAGCAGCATCTTGTCCACGTGAGGGTAGCGGGATGGGGCGGCGAGCAGGAGAGGACAAGTAGTTCTTCTAATGGTATGTACTCAGGCTTTATAGTGTGTGAAAGAATGTTCTCTCAAGTTTATATAAGAATGTAGCATTTTATTTCCAAAGTGTAGTAAATCTTTGTTTTCTCACAGCAGGGTGATCGCACTACAAGGCTGCAATTTTTATTTGCCCATCAAGTGGGCTTTTGGTGGAAATGACACACCACCAGCAGCATGTTGTCCACGAGAGGGGGGGTGGTACGGGGGGGCGAGCGTAAGAGGACAAGTTGTTCTTCTATTGGTATGTACTCAGGCTTTATAGTGTTTGAGAGAATGTTCTTTCAAGTTCATATAAGAATGTAGCATTTAATTTCCAAAGTGTAGTAAATCTTTGTTTTCTCACAGCAGGTTGATCGCACTACAAGGCTGCAATTTCTTTTTGCCCATCAAGTGGGGTTTTGGTGGATATGACACACCACCAGCAGCATGTTGTCCACGAGAGGGGGGTGGGATGGGGGGGCGAGCAGGAGAGGACAAGTTGTTCTTCTATTGGTATGTACTCAGGCTTTATAGTGTTTGAAAGAATGTTCTTTCAAGTTCATATAAGAATGTAGCATTTTATTTCCAAAGTGTAGTAAACCTTTGTTTTCTCACAGCAGGGTGATCACACTACAAGGCTGCAATTTTTATTTGCCCATCAAGTGGGCTTTTGGTGGAAATGACACACCACCAGCAGCATGTTGTCCACGAGAGGGGGGTGGGATGGGGGGGCAAGCAGGAGAGGACAAGTTGTTCTTCTATTGGTATGTACTCAGGCTATATAGTGTTTGAAAGAATGTTCTTTCAAGGTTATATAAGAATGTAGCATTTTATTTGCAAAGTGTAGTAAATCTTTGTTTTCTCACAGCAGGGTGATCACACTACAAGGCTGCAATTTTCATTTGCCCATCAAGTAGGCTTTTGGTGCAAATGACACACCACCAGCAACATGTTGTCCATGAGAGGGGGGTGCGATGGGGGGGGCGAGCAGGAGAGGACAAGTTGTTCTTCTATTGGTATGTACTCAGGATTCATAGTGTTTGAAAGAATGTTCTTTCAAGTTCATATAAGAATGTAGCATTTTATTTCCAAAGTGTAGTAAATCTTTGTTTTCTCACAGCGGGGTGATCACATTACAAGGCTGCAATTTTTATTTGCTCATCAAGTGGGCTTTCGGTGGAAATGACACACCACCAGCAGCATGTTGTCCACGAGAGGGGTGTGGGATGGGGGGGCGAGCAGGAGAGGACATGTTGTTGTTCTATTGGTATGTACTCAGGCTTTATAGTGTTTGAAAGAATGTTCTTTCAAGTTCATATAAGAATGTAGCATTTTATTTCCAAAGTCTAGTAAATCTTTGTTTCTTCACAGCAGGGTGATCGCACTACAAGGCTGCAATTTTTATTTGCCCATCAAGTGGGCTTTTGGTGGAAATGACACACCACCAGCTGCATGTTGTCCACGAGAGGGGGGTGGGATGGGGGGGCGAGCATAAGAGGACAAGTTGTTCTTCTATTAGTATGTACTCAGGATTAATAGTGTTTGAAAGAAAGTTCGTTCAAGTTCATATAAGAATGTAGCATTTTATTTCCAAAGTGTAGTTAATCTTTGTTTTCTCACAGCAGGGTAATCACACTACAAGGCTGCAATTTTTTTTTGCCCACCAAGTGGGCTTTTGGTGGAAATGACACACCACCAGCAGCATGTTGTCCACGAGAGGGGGGTGGGACGGGGGGGCGAGCAGGAGAGGACAAGTTGTTCTTCTATTGGTATGTACTCAGGCTTTATCGTGTTTGAAAGAATGTTCTCTCAAGTTCATATAAGAATGTAGCACTTTATTTCCAAAGTGTAGTAAATCTTTGTTTTCTCACAGCAGGGTGATCGCACTACAAGGCCGCAATTTTTATTTGCCCATCCAGTGGGCTTTTTTTGGAAATGACACACCACCAGCAGCATCTTGTCCACGTGAGGGTAGCGGGATGGGGCGGCGAGCAGGAGAGGACAAGTAGTTCTTCTATTGGTATGTACTCAGGCTTTATAGTGTGTGAAAGAATGTTCTCTCAAGTTCATATAAGAATGTAGCATTTTATTTCCAAAGTGTAGTAAATCTTTGTTCTCTCACAGCAGGGTGATCGCACTACAAGGCTGCAATTTTTATTTGCCCATCAAGTGGGCTTTTGGTGGAAATGACACACCACCAGCAGCATGTTGTCCACGAGGGGGGGGTGGTACGGGGGGGCGAGCGTAAGAGGACAAGTTGTTCTTCTATTGGTATGTACTCAGGCTTTATAGTGTTTGAGAGAATGTTCTTTCAAGTTCATATAAGAATGTAGCATTTTATTTCCAAAGTGTAGTAAATCTTTGTTTTCTCACAGCAGGTTGATCGCACTACAAGGCTGCAATTTCTTTTTGCCCATCAAGTGGGGTTTTGGTGGATATGACACACCACCAGCAGCATGTTGTCCACGAGAGGGGAATGGGATGATGGGGCGAGCAGGAGAGGACAAGTTGTCCTTCTATTGGTATGTACTCAGGATTTTTGTGTTTGAAAGAATGTTCTTTCAAGTTCATATAAGAATGTAGCATTTTATTTCCAAAGTGTAGTAAATCTTTGTTTTCTCACAGCAGGGTGATCGCACTACAAGGCCGCAATTTTTATTTGCCCATCAAGTGGGCTTTTGGTGGAAATGACACACCACCACCAGCATGTTGCCCACGAGAGGGGGGTGGGATGGGGGGGGGCGAGCAGGAGAGGACAAGTTGTTCTTCTATTGGTATGTACTCAGGCTTTATAGTGTTTCAAAGTATGTTCTTTCAGGATTATATAAGAATGTAGCATTTTATTTCCAAAGTGTAGTAAATTTTTGTTTTCTCACAGCAGTGTGATCGCACTACAAGGCTGCAATTTTTTCTTGACCATCAAGTGGGCTTTTGGTGGAAGTGTCACACCACCAGCAGCATGTTGTCCACGAGAGGGGGGTGGGATGGGGGGGCGAGCAGGAGAGGACAAGTTGTTTTTCTATTGGTATGTACTCAGGCTCTATAGTGTTTGAAAGAATGTTCTTTCAAGTTCATATAAAAATGTAGCATTTTATTACCAAAGTGTAGTAAATCTTTGTTTTCTCTTAGCAGGGTGATGGCACTACAGGGCTGCAATTTTTATTTGCCCATCAAGTGGGCTTTTGGTGGAAATGACACACCACCAGCAGCATGTTGTCCACAAGAGGGGGGTGGGATGGGGGGGCGAGCAGGAGAGGACAAGTTGTTCTTCTATTGGTATGTACTCAGGCTTTATAGTGTTTGAAAGAATGTTCTTTCAAGTTCATATAAGAATGTAGCATTTTATTTCCAAAGTGTAGTAAATCTTTGTTTTCTCACAGCAGGTTAATCGCACTACAAGGCTGCAATTTTTATTTGCAATCAAGTGGGCTTTTGGTGGAAATGACACACCACCAGCAGCATGTTGTCCACAAGAGGGGGGTGGGTTGGGGGGGCGAGCAGGAGAGGACAAGTTGTTCTTCTATTGGTATGTACTCAGGCTTTATAGTGATTGAAAGAATGTTCTTTCAAGTTCATATGAGAATGTAGCATTTTATTTCCAAAGTGTAGTAAATTTTTGTTTCTCACAGCTGGGTGATAGCACTACAAGGCTGCAATTTTTTCTTGCCCATCAAGTGGGCTTTTGGTGGAAATGACACACCACCAGCAGCATGTTGCCCACGAGAGGGGGGTGGGATAGGGGGGGCGAGCAGGAGAGGACAAGTTGTTCTTCTATTGGTATGTACTCAGGCTTTATACTGTTTGAAAGGATGTTCTTTCAAGTTCATATAAGAATGTAGCATTTTAATTACAAAGTGTAGTAAATCTTTGTTTTCTCACAGGGGGGTGATCACACTACTACGCTCCAATTTTTATTTGCCCATCAAGTCGGCTTTTGGTGGAAATGACACACCACCAGCAGCAAGTTGTCCACGAGAGGGGGGTGGGATGGGGGGGCGAGCGTAAGAGGACAAGTTGTTCTTCTATTGGTATGTACTCAGGCTTTATAGTGTTTGAAAGAATGTTCCTTCAAGTTCATATGAGAATGTAGCATTTTATTTCCAAAGTGTAGTAAATATTTGTTTTCTCACAGCAGGGTGATCGCACTACAAGGCTGCAATTTTTTTTTGCCCACCAAGTGGGCTTTTGGTGGAAATGACACACCACCAGCAGCATGTTGTCCACGAGAGGGGGGTGGGATGGGGGGGCGAGCAGGAGAGGACAAGTTGTTCTTCTATTGTTATGTACTCAGGCTTTATAGTGTTTGAAAGAATGTTCTCTCAAGTTCATATAAGAATGTAGCACTTTATTTCCAAAGTGTAGTAAATCTTTGTTTTCTCACAGCAGGGTGATCGCACTACAAGGCCGCAATCTTTATTTGCCCATCCAGTGGGCTTTTGGTGGAAATGACACACCACCAGCAGCATCTTGTCCACGAGAGGGTAGTGGGATGGGGCGGCGAGCAGGAGAGGACAAGTAGTTCTTCTATTGGTATGTACTCAGGCTTTATAGTGTGTGAAAGAATGTTCTCTCAAGTTCATATATGAATGTAGCATTTTATTTCCAAAGTGTAGTAAATCTTTGTTTTCTCACAGCAGGGTGATCGCACTACAAGGCTGCAATTTTTATTTGCCCATCAAGTGGGCTTTTGTTGGAAATGACACACCACCAGCAGCATGTTGTCCACGAGAGGGGGGTGGTACGGGGGGGGGGCGAGCGTAAGAGGACAAGTTGTTCTTCTATTGGTATATACTCAGGCTTTATAGTGTTTGAGAGAATGTTCTTTCAAGTTCATATAAGAATGTAGCATTTTATTTCCAAAGTGTAGTAAATCTTTGTTTTCTCACAGCAGGCTGATCGCACTACAAGGCTGCAATTTCTTTTTGCCCATCAAGTGGGGTTTTGGTGGATATGACACACCACCAGCAGCATGTTGTCCACGAGAGGGGGGTGGGATGGGGGGGCGAGCAGGAGAGGACAAGTTGTTCTTCTATTGGTATGTACTCAGGCTTTTTGTGTTTGAAAGAATGTTCTTTCAAGTTCATATAAGAATGTAGCAATTTATTTCCAAAGTGTAGTAAATCTTTGTTTTCTCACAGCAGGGTGATCGCACTACAAGGCCGCAATTTTTATTTGCCCATCAAGTGGGCTTTTGGTGGAAATGACACACCACCACCAGCATGTTGCCCACGAGAGGGGGGTGGGATGGGGGGGGCGAGCAGGAGAGGACAAGTTGTTCTTCTATTGGTATGTACTCAGGCTTTATAGTGTTTCAAAGTATGTTCTTTCAGGATTATATAAGAATGTAGCATTTTATTTCCAAAGTGTAGTAAATCTTTGTTTTCTCACAGCAGGGTGATCGCACTACAAGGCTGCAATTTTTTCTTGACCATCAAGTGGGCTTTTGGTGGAAGTGACACACCACCAGCAGCATGTTGTACACGAGAGGGGGGTGGGATGGGGGGGCGAGCAGGAGAGGACAAGTTGTTTTTCTATTGGTATGTACTCAGGCTTTATAGTGTTTGAAAGAATGTTCTTTCAAGTTCATATAAGAATGTAGCATTTTATTACCAAAGTGTAGTAAATCTTTGTTTTCTCACAGCAGGGTGATCGCACTACAAGGCCGCAATCTTTATTTGCCCATCCAGTGGGCTTTTGGTGGAAATGACACACCACCAGCAGCATCTTGTCCACGAGAGGGTAGTGGGATGGGGCGGCGAGCAGGAGAGGACAAGTTGTTCTTCTATTGGTATGTACTCAGGCTTTATAGTGTTTGAAAGAATGTTCTTTCAAGTTCATATAAGAATGTAGCATTTTATTTCCAAAGTGTAGTAAATCTTTGTTTTCTCACAGCAGGTTGATCGCACTACAAGGCTGCAATTTTTATTTGCCCATCAAGTGGGCTTTTGGTGCAAATGACACACCACCAGCAGCATGTTGTCCACAAGAGGGGGGTGGGATGGGGGGGCGAGCAGGAGAGGACAAGTTGTTCTTCTATTGGTATGTACTCAGGCTTTATAGTGTTTGAAGGAATGTTCTTTCAAAATCATATAAGAATGTAGCATTTTATTTCCAAAGTGTAGTAAATCTTTGTTTTCTCACAGCAGGGTGATCGCACTACAAGGCTGCAATTTTTATTTGCCCATCAAGTGGGCTTTTGGTGGAAATGACACACCACCAGCAGCATGTTGTCCATGAGAGGGGGGTGGGACGGGGGGGGGGGGGGCGAGCGTAGGAGGACAAGTTGTTCTTCAATTGGTATGTACTCAGGCTTTATTGTGTTTGAGAGAATGTTCTTTCAAGTTCATATAAGAAAGTAGCATTTTATTTCCAAAGTGTAGTAAATCTTTGTTTTCTCACAGCAGGGTGATCGCACTACAAGGCTGAAATTTTTTTTTGCCCATCAAGTGGGCTTTTGGTGGATATGACACACCAACAGCAGCATGTTGTCCACGAGAGGGGGGTGGGATGGGGGGGCGAGCAGGAGAGGACAAGTTGTTCTTCTATTGGTATGTACTCAGGCTTTATAGTGTTTGAAAGAATATTCTTTCAAGTTCGTATAAGAATGTAGCACTTTATTTCCAAAGTGTAGTAAATCTTTGTTTTCTCACAGCAGGGTGATCCCACTACAAGGCTGCAATTTTTATTTGCCCATCAAGTGGGCTTTTGGTGGAAATGACACACCACCAGCAGCATGTTGTCCACAAGGGGGGGGTGGGATAGGGGGGCGAGCAGGAGAGACAAGATGTTCTTCTGTTGGTATGTACTCAGGCTTTATAGTGTTTGAAAGAATGTTCTTTCAAGTTCATATGAGAATGTAGCATTTTATTTCCAAAGTGTAGTAAATTTTTGTTTTCTCACAGCAGGGTGATCGCACTACAAGGCTGCAACTTTTATTTGCCCATCAAGTGGGCTTTCAGTGGAAATGACACACCACCAGCAGCATGTTGTCCACGTGAGGGGGGTGGGTTGGGGGGGCGAGCAGGAGAGGACAAGTTGTTTTTCTATTGGTATGAACTCAGGCTTTATAGTGTTTGAAAGAATGTTCTTTCAAGTTCATATGAGAATGTAGCATTTTATTTCTAAAGTGTAGTAAATCTTTGTTTTCTCATAGCAGGGTGATCGCACTACAAGGCTGCAATTTTTTTTTGCCCATCAAGTGGGCTTTTGGTGGAAATGACACACCACCAGCAGCATGTTGTCCACGAGAGGGGGGTGGGATGGGGATGCGAGCAGGAGAGGACAAGTTGTTCTTCTATTGATATGTACACAGGCTTTATAGTGTTTGAAAGGATGTTCTTTCAAGTTCATATAAGAATGTAGCATTTTATTTCCAAAGTGTAGTAAATCTTTCTTTTCTCACAGCAGGGTGATCGCACTACAAGGCTGCAATTTTTATTTGCCCATCAAGTGGGCTTTTGGTGGAAATGACTCACCACCAGCAGCAAGTTCTCCACGAGAGGGGGGTGGGATGGGAGGGCGAGCGTAAGAGGACAAGTTGTTCTTCTATTGGTATGTACTCAGGCTTTATAGTGTTTGAGAGAATGTTCTTTCAAGTTCATATAAGAATGTAGCATTTTATTTCCAAAGTGTAGTAAATCTTTGTTTTCTCACAGCAGGGTGATCGCACTACAAGGCTGCAATTTTTTTTTGCCGATCAAGTGGGCTTTTGGTGGATATGACACACCACCAGCAGCATGTTGTCCACGAGAGGGGGATGGGATGGGGGGGCGAGCAGGAGAGGACAAGTTGTTCTTCTAATGGTATGTACTCAGGCTTTATAGTGTTTGAAAGAATGTTCTTTCAAGTTCATATAAGAATCTAGCATTTTATTTCCAAAGTGTAGTAATTCTTTGTTTTCTCACAGCAGGGTGATCGCACTACAAGGCTGCAATTTTTATTTGCCCATCAAGTGGGCTTTTGGTGGAAATGACACACCACCAGCAGCATGTTGTCCACGAGAGGGGGGTGGGACGGGGGGGCGAGCGTAAGAGGACAAGTTGTTCTTCTATTGGTATGTACTCAGGCTTTATTGTGTTTGAGTGAATGTTCTTTCAAGTTCATATAAGAATGTAGCATTTTATTTCCAAAGTGTAGTAAATCTTTGTTTTCTCACAGCAGGGTGATCGCACTACAAGGCCGCAATTTTTATTTGCCCATCAAGTGGGCTTTTGGTGGAAATGACACACCACCAGCAACATGTTGCCCACGAGAGGAGGGTGGGATGGGGGGGCGAGCAGGAGAGGACAAGTTGTTCTTCTATTGGTATGTACTCAGGCTTTATAGTGTTTGAAAGTATGTTCTTTCAGGTTCATATAAGAATGTAGCATTTTATTTCCAAAGTGTAGTAAATCTTTGTTTTCTCACAGCAGGGTGATCGCACTAGAAGGCTGCAATTTTTATTTGCCCATCAAGTGGGCTTTTGGCTGAAATGACACACCACCAGCAGCATTTTGTCCACGAGAGGGGGGTGGGATGGGGGGGCGAGCAGGAGAGGACAAGTTGTTTTTCTATTGGTATGTACTCAGGCTTTATAGTGTTTGAAAGAATGTTCTTTCAAGTTCATATAAGAATGTAGCATTTTAATTCCAAATTGTAGTAAATCTTTGTTTTCTCACAACAGGGTGATGGCACTACAAGGCTGCAATTATTATTTGCCCATCAAGTGGGCTTTTGGTGGAAATGACACACCACCAGCAGCATGTTGTCCACTAGAGGGGGGTGGGATGGGGGGGGCGAGCAGGAGAGGACAAGTTGTTCTTCTATTGTTATGTACTCAGGCTTTATAGTGTTTGAAAGAATGTTCTTTCAAGTTCATATAAGAATGTAGCATTTTATTTCCGAAGTGTAGTAAATCTTTGTTTTTCTCACAGCAGGGTGATCGCACTACAAGGCTGCAATTTTTATTTGCCCATCAAGTGGGCTTTTGGTGGAAATGACACACCACCAGCAGCATGTTGTCCACAAGAGGGGGGTGGGATGGGGGGGCGAGCAGGAGAGGACAAGTTGTTCTTCTATTGGTATGTACTCAAGCTTTATAGTGTTTGAAAGAATGTTCTTTCAAGTTCATATGAGAATGTAGCATTTTATTTCCAAAGTGTAGTAAATTTTTGATTTCTCACAGCAGGGTGATCGCACTACAAGGCTGCAATTTTTTTTTCCCATCAAGTGGACTTTTGGTGGAAATGACACACCACCAGCAGCATGTTGCCCACGAGAGGGGGGTGGGATGGGGGGGCGAGCAGGAGAGGACAAGTTGTTCTTCTATTGGTATGTACTCAGGCTTTATAGTGATTGATAGGATGTTCTTTCAAGTTCATATAAGAATGTAGCATTTTAATTACAACGTGTTGTAAATCTTTGTTTTCTCACAGCAGGGTGATCACACTACAAGGCTGCAGTTTTTAATTGCCCATCAAGTGGGCTTTTGGTGGAAATGACACACCACCAGCAGCATGTTGTCCACGAGAGGGGGGTGGGATGTGGGGGCGAACAGGAGAGCACAAGTTGTTCTTCTATTGGTATGTACTCAGACTTTATTGTGTTTGAAAGGATGTTCTTTCAAGTTCATATAAGAATGTAGCATTTTATTTCCAAATAGTAGTAAATCTTTGTTTTCTCACAGCAGGGTGATCACACTACAAGGCTGCAATTTTTATTTGCCCATCAAGTGATCCTTTGGTGGAAATGACACACCACCAGCAGCATGTTGTCCACGAGAGGGGGGTGGGATGGGGGGCGAGCAGGAGAGCACAAGTTGTTCTTCTATCGGTATGCACTCAGGCTTTATAGTGTTTGAAAGAATGCTCTTTCAAGTTCATATAAGAATGTAGCATTTTATTTCCAAAGTGTAGTAAATCTTTGTTCTGTCACAGCAGGGTGATCGCACTACAAGGCTGCAATTTTTTTTTTCCCCTCAAGTGGGCTTTTGGTGGAAATGACACACCACCAGCAGCATGTTGTCCACGAGAGGGGGGTGGGATGGGGGGCGGGCAGGAGAGCACAAGTTGTTCTTCTATTGGTATGCACTCAGGCTTTATAGTGTTTGAAAGAATGTTCTTTCAAGTTCATATAAGAATGTAGCATTTTATTTCCAAAGTGTAGTAAATCTTTGTTTTCTCACATCAGGGTGATCGCACTACAAGGCCGCAATTTTTATTTGCCCATCAAGTGGGCTTTTGGTGGAAATGACACACCACCAGCAGCATGTTGCCCACCGGAGGGGGGTGGAATGGGGGGGCGAGCAGGAGAGGACAAGTTGTTCTTCTATTGGTATGTACTCAGGCTTTATAGTGTTTGAAAGAATGTTCTTTCAAGTTCATATAAGAATGTAGCATTTTATTTCCAAAGTGTAGCAAAACTTTGTTTTCTCACAGCAGGGTGATCGCACTACAAGGCTGCAATTTTTATTTGCCCATCAAGTGGGCTTTCGGTGGAAATGACACACCGCCAGCAGCATGTTGTCCACGAGAGGGGGGTGGGATGGGGGGGCGAGCAGGAGAGGACAAGTTGTTCTTCTATTGGTATGTACTCAGGCTTTATAGTGTTTGAAAGGATGTTCTTTCAAGTACATATAAGAATGTAGCATTTTAATTACAAAGTACAGAAAATCTTTGTTTTCTCACAGCAGGGTGATCACACTACAAGGCTGCAATTTTTATTTGCCCATCAAGTGGGCTTTTGGTGGAAATGACACACCACCACCAGTATGATGTCCACGAGAGGGGGGTGGGATTGGGGGGCGAACAGGAGAGGACAAGTTGTTCTTCTATTGGTATGTACTCAGACTTTATTGTGTTTGAAAGAATGTTTTTTCAAGTTCATATGAGAATGTAGCATTTTATTTCCAAAGTGTAGTAAATCTTTGTTTTCTCACAGCAGGGTGATCGCACTACAAGGCTGCAATTTTTTTTTGCCCATCAAGTGGGCTTTTGGTGGAAATGACACACCACCAGCAGCATGTTGTCCACGAGAGGGGGGTGGGATAGGGGGGCGAGCAGGAGAGGACAAGTTGTTCTTCTATTGATATGTACTCAGGCTTTATAGTATTTGAAAGGATGTTCTTCAAGTTCATATAAGAATGTAGCATTTTATTTCCAAAGTGTAGTAAATCTTTGTTTTCTCACAGCAGGGTGATCGCACTACAAGTCTGCAATTTTTATTTGCCCATCAAGTGGGCTTCTGGTGGAAATGACACACCACCAGCAGCAAGTTCTCCACGAGAGGGGGGTGGGATGGGAGGGCGAGCGTAAGAGGACAAGTTGTTCTTCTATTGGTATGTACTCAGGCTTTATAGTTTTTAAAGAATGTTCTTTCAAGTTCATATGAGAATGTAGCATTTTATTTCCAAAGTGTTGTAAATTTTTGTTTTCTCACAGCAGGGTGATCGCACTACAAGGCTGCAATTCTTTTTTGCCCATCAAGTGGGCTTATGGTGGAAATGACACACCACCAGCAGCATGTTGCCCACGAGAGGGGGGTGGGATGGGGGGGCGAGCAGGAGAGGACAAGTTGTTCTTCTATAGGTATGTACTCAGGCTTTATAGTGTTTGAAAGGATGTTCTTTCAAGTACATATAAGAATGTAGCATTTTAATTACAAAGTACAGTAAATCTTTGTTTTCTCACAGCGTGGTGATCACGCTACAAGGCTGCAATTTTTATTTGCCCATCAAGTGGGCTTTTGGTGGAAATGACACACCACCACCAGTATGATGTCCACGAGAGGGAGGTGGGATTGGGGGGCGAGCAGGAGAGGACAAGTTGTTCTTCTATTGGTATGTACTCAGACTTTATTGTGTTTGAAAGAATGTTCTTTCAAGTTCATATAAGAATGTAGCATTTTATTTCCAAATAGTAGTGAATCTTTGTTTTCTCACAGCAGGGTGATCACACTACAAGGCTGCAATTTTTATTTGCCCATCAGGTGGGCTTTTGGTGGAAATGACACACCACCAGCAGCATGTTGTCCATGAGAGGGGGGTGGGATGGTGGGGGCGAGCGTAAGAGAACAAGTTGTTCTTCTATTGGTATGTACTCAGGCTTTATAGTGTTTGAAAGAATGTTCTTTCAAGTTCATATAAGAATGTAGCATTTTATTTCCAAAGTGTAGTAAATCTTTGTTTTCTCACAGCAGGGTGATCGCACTACAAGGCTGCAATTTTTATTTGCCCATCAAGTGGGCTTTTGGTGGAAATGACACACCACCAGCAGCATGATGCCCACGAGAGGGGGGTGGGATGGGGGGGCGAGCAGGACAGGACAAGTTGTTCTTCTATTGGTATGTACTCAGACTTTATTGTGTTTGAAAGAATGTTCTTTCAAGTTCATATAAGAAAGTAGCATTTTATTTCCAAATAGTAGTAAATCTTTGTTTTCTCACAGCAGGGTGATCACACTACAAGGCTGCAATTTTTATTTGCCCATCAAGTGATCCTTTGGTGGAAATGACACACCACCAGCAGCATGTTGTCCACGAGAGGGGGGCTGGACGAGGGGGGGGGGGGGGGACGAGTGTAAGAGGACAAGTTGTTCTTCTATTGGTATGTACTCAGGCTTTATAGTGTTTGAAAGAATGTTCTTTCAAGTTCATATAAGAATGTAGCATTTTATTTCCAAAGTGTAGCAAAACTTTGTTTTCTCACAGCAGGGTGATCGCACTACAAGGCTGCAATTTTTATTTGACCATCAAGTGGGCTTTTCGTGGAAATGACACACCACCAGCAGCATGTTGTCCACGAGAGGGGTGTGGGATGGGGGGGCGAGCAGGAGAGGACAAGTTGTTCTTCTATTGGTATGTACTCAGGCTTTATAGTGTTTGAAAGAATGTTCTTTCGAGTTCATATAAGTATGTAGCATTTTATTTCCAAGGTGTAGTAAATCTTTGTTTTCTCACAGCAGGGTGATCGCACTACAAGGCTGCAATTTTTTTTTGCCCATCAAGTGGGCTTTTGGTGGAAATGACACACCACCAGCAGCATGTTGCCCACGAGAGGGGGGTGGGATGGGGGGGGCGAGCAGGAGAGGACAAGTTGTTCTTCTATTGGTATGTACTCAGGCCTTATAGTGTTTGAAAGGATGTTCTTTCAAGTTCATATAAGAATGTAGCATTTCAATTACAAAGTGTAGTAAATCTTTGTTTTCTCACAGCAGGGTGATCACACTACAAGGCTGCAAATTTTATTTGCCCATCAAGTGGGCTTTTGGTGGAAATGACACACCACCAGCAGAATGTTGTCCACGAGAGGGGGTGGGATGGGGGGGTGAGCAGGAGAGGACAAGTTGTTCTTCTGTTGGTATGTACTCAGGCTTTATAGTGTTTGAAAGCATGTTCTTTCAAGTTCATATAAGAATGTAGCATTTAATTTCCAAAGTGTAGTAAATTTTTGTTTTCTCACAGCAGGGTGATCGCACTACAAGGCTGCAATTTTTATTTGCCCATCAAGTGGGCTTTTGGTGGAAATGACACACCACCAGCAGCATGTTGTCCACGAGAGGGGGGGGGGATGGGAGGGCGAGCAGGAGAGGACAAATTGTTCTTCTATTGGTACGTACTCAGGCTTTATAGTGTTTGAAAGGATGTTCTTTCAAGTTCATATAAGAATGTAGCATTTTAATTACAAAGTGTAGTAAATCTTTGTTTTCTCACAGCAGGGTGATCACACTACAAGGCTGCAATTTTTATTTGCCCATCAAGTGGGCTTTTGGTGGAAATGACACACAACCAGCAGCATGTTGTCCATGAGAGGGGGGGTGGGATTGGGGGGCGAGCAGGAGAGGACAAGTTGTTCTTCTATTGGTATGTACTCAGGCTTTATAGTGTTTGAAAGAATGTTCTTTCAAGTTTATATAAGAATGTAGCATTTTATTTCCAAAGTGTAGTAAATCTTTGTTTTCTCACAGCAGGGTGATCGCACTACAAGGCTGAATTTTTTATTTGCCCATCAAGTGGGCTTTTGGTGGAAATGACACACCACCAGCAGCATGTTGCCCACGACAGGGGGGTGGGATAGTGGGGGCGAGCGTAAGAGAACACGTTGTTCTTCTATTGGTATGTACTCAGGCTTTATAGTGTTTGAAAGAATGTTCTTTCAAGTTCATATAAGAATGTAGCATTTTATTTCCAAACTGTAGTAAATATTTGTTTTCTCATAGCAGGGTGATCGCACTACAAGGCTGCAATTTTTATTTGCCCATCAAGTGGGCTTTTGGTGGAAATGACACACCACCAGCAGCATGTTGCCCACCAGAGGGGGGTGGGATGGGGGGGCGAGCAGGAGAGGACAAGTTGTTCTTCTATTGGTATGTACTCAGGCATTATAGTGTTTGAAAGAATGTTCTTTCAAGTTCATATAAGAATGTAGCATTTTATTTCCAAAGTGTAGTAAATCTTTGTTTTCTCACAGCAGGGTGATCGCACTACAAGGCTGCAATTTTTATTTGCCCATCAAGTGGGCTTTTGGTGGAAATGACACACCACCAGCAGCATGTTGTCCACGAGTGGGGGATGGGATGGGAGGGCGAGCAAGAGAGGACAAGTTGTTCTTCTATTGGTATGTACTCAGGCTTTATAGTGTTTGAAAGGATGTTCTTTCAAGTTCATATAAGAATGTAGCATTTTATTTCCAAAGTGTAGCAAAACTTTGTTTTCTCACAGCAGGGTGATTGCACTACAAGGCCGCATTTTTATTTGCCCATCAAGTGGGCTTTTGGTGGAAATGACACACCACCAGCAGCATGTTGCCCACCAGAGGGGGGTGGGATGGGGGGGCGAGCAGGAGAGGACAAGTTGTTCTTCTATTGGTTTGTACTCAGGCATTATAGTGTTTGAAAGAATGTTCTTTCAAGTTCATATAAGAATGTAGCATTTTATTTCCAAAGTGTAGCAAAACTTTGTTTTCTCACAGCAGGGTGATTGCACTACAAGGCCGCAATTTTTATTTGCCCATCAAGTGGGCTTTTGGTGGAAATAACACACCACCAGCAGCATGTTGTCCACGAGAGGAGGTTGGGATGGGGGGGCGAGCAGGAGAGGACAAGTTGTTCTTCTATTGGTATGTACTCAGGCTTTATAGTGTTTGAGAGAATGTTCTTTCAAGTTCATATAAGAATGTAGCATTTTATTTCCAAAGTGTAGTGAATCTTTGTTTTCTCACAGCAGGGTGATCGCACTACAAGGCTGCAATTTTTATTTGCGCATCAAGTGGGCTTTTGGTTGAAATGACACACCACCAGCAGCATGTTGTCCACGAGAGTGGGATGGGATGGGAGGGCGAGCAAGAGAGGACAAGTTGTTCTTCTATTGGTATGTACTCAGGCTTTATAGTGTTTGAAAGGATGTTCTTTCAAGTTCATATAAGAATGTAGCATTTTAATTACAAAGTGTTGTAAATCTTTGTTTTCTCACAGCAGGGTGATCACACTACAAGGCTGCAATTTTTATTTGCCCATCAAGTGGGCTTTTGGTGGAAATGACACACCACCAGCAGCATGTTGTCCACGAGAGGGGGGTGGGATTGGGGGGCGAGCAGGAGAGGACAAGTTGTTCTTCTATTGGTATGTACTCAGGCTTTATAGTGTTTGAAAGAATGTTCTTTCAAAATCATATAAGAATGTAGCATTTAATTTCCAAAGTGTAGTAAATTTTTGTTTTCTCACAGCAGGGTGATCGCACTACAAGGCTGCAATTTTTATTTGCCCATCAAGTGGGCTTTTGGTGGAAATGACACACCACCAGCAGCAAGTTGTCCACGAGAGGGGGGTGGGATGGGGAGGCGAGCAGGAGAGGACAAGTTGTTCTTCTATTGGTATGTACTCAGGCTTTATAGTGTTTGAAAGAATGTTCTTTCAAGTTCATATGGGAATGTAGGATTTTATTTCCAAAGTGTAGTAAATTTTTGTTTTCTCACAGCAGGGTGATCGCACTACAAGGCTGCAATTCTTTTTTGCCCATCAAGTGGGCTTTTGGTGGAAATGACACACCACCAGCAGCATGTTGCCCACGAGAGGGGGGTGGGATGGGGGGGCGAGCAGGAGAGGACAAGTTGTTCTTCTATTGGTATGTACTCAGGCTTTATAGTGTTTGAAAGGATGTTCTTTCAAGTTCATATAAGAATGTAGCATTTTATTTCCAAAGTGTGGTAAATTTTTGTTTTCTCACAGCAGGGTGATCGCACTATAAGGCTGCAATTTTTAATTGCCCATCAAGTGGGCTTTTGGTGGAAATGACACACCACCAGCAGCAAGTTGTCCACGAGAGGGGGGTGGGATGGGGGGGGAGCGTAAGAGGACAAGTTGTTCTTCTATTGGTATGTACTCAGGCTTTATAGTGTTTGAAAGGATGTTCTTTCAAGATCATATGAGAATGTAGCATTTTATTTCCAAAGTGTAGTAAATTTTTAATTTCTCACAGCAGGGTGATCGCACTACAAGGCTGCAATTCCTTTTTGCCCATCAAGTGGGCTTTTGGTGGAAATGACACACCACCAGCAGCATGTTGCCCACAAGAGGGGGGTGGGATGGGAGGGCGAGCAGGAGAGGACAAGTTGTTCTTCTAATGGTATGTACTCAGGCTTTATAGTGTTTGAAAGGATGTTCTTTCAAGTTCATATAAGAATGTAGCAATTTAATTACAAAGTGTAGTAAATCTTTGTTTTCTCACAGCAGGGTGATCACACTACAAGGCTGCAATTTTTATTTGCCCATCAAGTGGGCTTTTGGTGGAAATGACACACCACCAGCAGCATGTTGTCCACGAGAGGGGGGTGGGATTAGGGGGCGAGCAGGAGAGGACAAGTTGTTCTTCTATTGGTATGTACTCAGGCTTTATAGTGTTTGAAAGGATGTTCTTTCAAGTTCATATGAGAATGTAGCATTTTATTTCCAAAGTGTAGTAAATTTTTGTTTTCTCACAGCAGGGTGATCGCACTACAAGCCTGCAATTCTTTTTTGCCCATCAAGTGGGCTTTTGGTGGAAATGACACACCACCAGCAGCATGTTGCCCACGAGAGGGGGGTGGGATGGGGGGGCGAGCAGGAGAGGACAAGTTGTTCTTCTATTGGTATGTACTCAGGCTTTATAGTGTTTGAAAGGATGTTCTTTAAAGTTCATATAAGAATGTAGCATTTTAATTACAAAGTGTAGTAATTCTTTGTTTTCTCACAGCAGGGTGATCACACTACAAGGCCGCAATTTTTATTTGCCCATCAAGTGGGCTTTTGGTGGAAATGACACACCACCAGCAGCATGTTGTCCACGAGAGGGGGGTGGGATTGGGGGGCGAGCAGGAGAGGACAAGTTGTTCTTCTATTGGTATGCACTCAGGCTTTATAGTGTTTGAAAGAATGTTCTTTCAAGTTCATATAAGAATGTAGCATTTTATTTCCAAAGTGTAGTAAATCTTTGTTTTCTCACAGCAGGGTGATCGCACTACAAGGCTGCAATTTTTATTTGACCATCAAGTGGGCTTTTGGTAGAAATGACACACCACCAGCAGCATGTTGTCCACTAGAGGGGGGTGGGATGGGGGGCGAGCGTAAGAGGACAAGTCGTTCTTCTATTGGTATGTACTCAGGCTTTATAGTGTTTTAAAGAATGTTCTTTCAAGTTCATATAAGAATGTAGCAATTTATTTCCAAAGTGTAGTAAATCTGTGTTTTCTCACAGCAGGGTGATCGCACTACAAGGCTCCAATTTTTATTTGCCCATCAAGTGGGCTTTTGGTGCAAATGTCACACCACCACCAGCATGTTGTCCACGAGAGGGGGTCGATATGGGGGGGCGAGCAGGAGAGGACAAGTTGTTCTTCTATTGGTATGTACTCAGGATTTATAGTGTTTGAAAGAATGTTCTTTGAAGTTCATATAAGAATGTAGCATTTTATTTCCAAAGTGTAGTAAATCTTTGTTTTCTCACAGCAGGGTGATCGCACTACAAGGCTCCAATTTTTATTTGCCCATCAAGTGGGCTTTTGGTGGAAATGAAACACCACCAGCAGCATGTTAACCACGAGAAGGGGGTGGGATGGGGATGCGAGCAGGAGAGGACAAGTTGTTCTTCTATTGGTATGTACTCAGGCTTTATAGTGTTTGAAAGAAAGTTCGTTCAAGTTCATATAAGAATGTAGCATTTTATTTCCAAAGTGAAGTAAATCTTTGTTTCCTCACAGGAGGGTGATCGCACAACAAGGCTGCAATTTTTATTTGCCCATCAAGTGCGGTTTTGGTGGAAATGACACACCACCAGCAGCATGTTGTCCACGAGTGGGGGGTGGGATGGGGGGGCGAGCGTAAGAGGACAAGTTGTTCTTCTATTGGCATGTACGCAGGCTTTATAGTGTTTGAAAGAATGTTCTTTCAAGTTCATATAAGACTGTAGCATTTTATTTCCAAAGTGTAGTAAATCTTTGTTCTCTCAGAGCAGGGTGATCGCACTACAAGGCTGCAATGTTTATTTGCCCATCAAGTGGGCTTTTGGTGGAAATGACACACCACCAGCAGCATGTTGTCCACGAGAGGGGGGTGGGATGGGGGAGCGAGCAGCAGAGGACAAGTTGTTCTTCTATTGGTATGTACTCAGGCTTTATAGTGGTTGAAAGAATGTTCTTTCAAGTTCATATAAGAATGTAGCATTTTATTTCCAAAGTGTAGTATATCTTTGTTTTCTCACTGCAGGGTGATCGCACTACAAGCCTGCAATTTTTATTTGCCCATCAAGTGGGCTTTTGGTGGAAATGACACACTACCAGCAGCATGTTGTCCACGAGAGGGGGGTGGGATGGGGATGCGAGCAGGAGAGGACAAGTTGTTCTTCTATTGGTATGTACTCAGGCTTTATACTGTTTTAAAGAATGTTCTTTCAAGTTCATATAAGAATGTAGCATTTTATTTCCAAAGTGTAGTAAATCTTTGTTTTCTCACAGCAGGGTGATCGCACTGCAAGGCTGCATATTTTTTTTTGCCCATCAAGTGGGCTTTTGGTGGAAATGACACACCACCAGCAGCATGTTGTCCACGAGAGGGGGGTGGGTTGGGGGGGCGAGCAGGAGAGGACAAGTTGTTCTTCTATTGGTATGTACTCAGGCTTTATAGTGTTTGAAAGAATGTTCTTTCAAGTTCATATAAGAATGTAGCATTTTATTTCCAAAGTGTAGTAAATCTTTGTTTTCTCACAGCAGGGTGATCGCCCTACAAGGCTGTAATTTTTATTTGCCCATCAAGTGGGCTTTTGGTGGAAATGACACACCACCAGCAGCATGTTGTCCACGAGAGGGGGGTGGGTTGGGGGGGGCGAGCAGGAGAGGACAAGTTGTTCTTCTATTGGTATGTACTCAGGCTTTATAGTGTTTGAATGAATGTTCTTTCAAGTTCATATAAGAATGTGGCATTTTATTTCCAAAGTGTATTAAATCTTTGTTTTCTCACAGCAGGGTGATCGCACTACAAGGCTGCAATTTTTATTTGCCCATCAAGTGGGCTTTTGGTGGAAATGACACACCACCAGCAGCATGTTGTCCATGAGAGGGGGGTGGGATGGGGGGGCGAGCAGGAGGGGACAAGTTGTTCTTCTATTGGTATGTACTCAGGATTTATAGTGTTTGAAAGAATGTTCTTTCAAGTTCATATAAGAATGTAGCATTTTATTTCCAAAGTGTAGTAAATCTTTGTTTTCTCACAGCAGGGTGATCGCACTACAAGGCTGCAAATTTTATTTGCCCAACAAGTGGGCTTTCGGTGGAAATGCCACACCACCAGCAGCATGTTGTTCACGAGAGGGGGGTGGGATGGTGGGGCGAGCAGGAGAGGACAAGTTGTTCTTCTATTGGTATGTACTCAGGCTTTATAGTGTTTGAAAGAATGTTCTTTCAAGTTCATATAAGAATGTAGCATTTTATTTCGAAAGTGTAGTAAATCTTTGTTTTCTCACAGCAGGGTGATCGCACTACAAGGCTGCAATTTTTATTTCCCATCAAGTGGGCTTCTGGTGGAAATGACACACCACAAGCAGCATGTTGCCCACGAGAGGGGGGTGGGATGGGGGGGCAAGCAGGAGAGGACAAGCTGTTCTTCTATTGGTATGTACTCAGGCTTTAAAGTGTTTGAAAGAATGTTCTTTCAAGTTCATATAAGAATGTAGCATTTTGTTTCCAAAGTGTAGTAAATCTTTGTGTTCTCACAGCAGGGTGATCACACTACAAGGCTGCAATTTTTATTTGCCCATCAAGTGGGCTTTTGGTGGAAATGACACACCACCAGCAGCATGTTGTCCACGAGAGGGGGTCGATATGGGGGGGCGAGCAGGAGCGGACAAGTTGTTCTTCTATTGGTATGTACTCAGGATTTATAGTGTTTCAAAGATTGTTCTTTGAAGTTCATATAAGAATGTAGCATTTTATTTCCAAAGTGTAGTAAATCTTTGTTTTCTCACTGCAGGGTGATCGCACTACAAGGCTGCAATTTTTATTTGCCCATCAAGTGAGCATTTGGTGGAAATGACACACCACCAGCAGCATGTTGTCCACGAGAGGGGGGTGGGATGGGGGGGGCGAGCAGGAGAGGACAAGTTGTTCTTCTATTGGTATGTACTCAGGCTTTATAGTGTTTGAAAGAAAGTTCTTTCAAGTTCATATAAGAATGTAGCATTTTATTTCCAAAGTGAAGTAAATCTTTGTTTCCTCACAGGAGGGTGATCGCACAACAAGCCTGCAATTTTTATTTGCCCATCAATTGGGGTTTTGATGGAAATGACACACCACCAGCAGCATGTTGTCCACGAGTGGGGGGTGGGATGGGGGGCCGAGCGTAAGTGGACAAGTTGTTCTTCTATTGGTATGTACTCAGGCTTTATAGTGTTTGAAAGGATGTTCTTTCAAGTTCATATGAGAATGTAGCATTTTATTTCCAAAGTGTAGTAAATTTTTGTTTTCTCACAGCAGGGTGATCGCACTACAAGCCTGCAATTCTTTTTTGCCCATCAAGTGGGCTTTTGGTGGAAATGACACACCACCAGCAGCATGTTGCCCACGAGAGGGGGGTGGGATGGGGGGGCGAGCAGGAGAGGACAAGTTGTTCTTCTATTGGTATGTACTCAGGCTTTATAGTGTTTGAAAGGATGTTCTTTAAAGTTCATATGAGAATGTAGCATTTTAATTACAAAGTGTAGTAAATCTTTGTTTTCTCACAGCAGGGTGATCACACTACAAGGCCGCAATTTTTATTTGCCCATCAAGTGGGCTTTTGGTGGAAATGACACACCACCAGCAGCATGTTGTCCACGAGAGGGGGGTGGGATTGGGGGGCGAGCAGGAGAGGACAAGTTGTTCTTCTATTGGTTTGCACTCAGGCTTTATAGTGTTTGAAAGAATGTTCTTTCAAGTTCATATAAGAATGTAGCATTTTATTTCCAAAGTGTAGTAAATCTTTGTTTTCTCACAGCAGGGTGATCGCACTACAAGGCTGCAATTTTTATTTGCCCATCAATTGGGCTTTTGGTGGAAATGACACACCATCAGCAGCATGTTGTCCACGAGAGGGGGGTGGGATGGGGGGCGAGCAGGAGAGGACAAGTTGTTCTTCTATTGGTATTAACTCAGTCTATATAGTGTTTGAAAGAATGTTCTTTCAAGTTCATATAAGTATGTACCATTTTATTTCAAAAGTGTAGTAACTCTTTGTTTTCTTACAGCAGGGTGATGGCACTACAAGGCTGCAATTTTTATTTGCCCATCAAGTGGGCCTTTGGTGGAAATGACACACCACCAGCAGCATGTTGTCCACGAGAGGGGGGTGGGATGGGGGAGCGAGCAGGAGAGGACAAGTTGTTCTTCTATTGGTATGTACTCAGGCTTTATAGTGTTTGAAAGAATGTTCTTTCAAGTTCATATAAGAATGTAGCATTTTATTTCCAAAGTGTAGTAAATCTTTGTTTTCTCACTGCAGGGTGATCGCACTACAAGCCTGCAATTTTTATTTGCCCATCAAGTGGGCTTTTGGTGGAAATGAAACACCACCAGCAGCATGTTAACCACGAGAAGGGGGTGGGATGGGGATGCGAGCAGGAGAGGACAAGTTGTTCTTCTATTGGTATGTACTCAGGCTTTATAGTGTTTTAAAGAATGTTCTTTCAAGTTCATATAAGAATGTAGCATTTTATTTCCAAAGTGTAGTAAACCTTTGTTTTCTCACAGCAGGGTGATCGCACTACAAGGCTGCAATTTTTATTTGACCATCAAGTGGGCTTTTGGTAGAAATGACACACCACCAGCAGCATGTTGTCCACTAGAGGGGGGTGGGATGGGGGGGCGAGCGTAAGAGGACAAGTCGTTCTTCTATTGGTATGTACTCAGGCTTTATAGTGTTTTAAAGAATGTTCTTTCAAGTTCATATAAGAATGTAGCAATTTATTTCCAAAGTGTAGTAAATCTTTGTTTTCTCACAGCAGGGTGATCGCACTACAAGGCTCCAATTTTTATTTGCCCATCAAGTGGGCTTTTGGTGGAAATGTCACACCACCACCAGCATATTGTCCACGAGAGGGGGTCGATATGGGGGGGCGAGCAGGAGAGGACAAGTTGTTCTTCTATTGGTATGTACTCAGGATTTATAGTGTTTGAAAGAATGTTCTTTGAAGTTCATATAAGAATGTAGCATTTTATTTCCAAAGTGTAGTAAATCTTTGTTTTCTCATTGCAGGGTGATCGCACTACAAGGCTGCAATTTTTATTTGCCCATCAAGTGAGCTTTTGGTGGAAATGACACACCACCAGCAGCATGTTGTCCACGAGAGGGGGGTGGGATGGGGGGGGGCGTGCAGGAGAGGACAAGTTGTTCTTCTATTGGTATGTACACAGGCTTTATAGTGTTTGAAAGAAAGTTCGTTCAAGTTAATATAAGAATGTAGCATTTTATTTCCAAAGTGAAGTAAGTCTTTGTTTCCTCACAGGAGGGTGATCGCACAACAAGGCTGCAATTTTTATTTGCCCATCAAGTGCGGTTTTGGTGGAAATGACACACCACCAGCAGCATGTTGTCCACGAGTGGGGGGTGGGATGGGGGGGCGAGCGTAAGAGGACAAGTTGTTCTTCTATTGGTATGTACGCAGGCTTTGTAGTGTTTGAAAGAATGTTCTTTCAAGTTCATATAAGACTGTAGCATTTTATTTCCAAAGTGTAGTAAATCTTTGTTCTCTCAGAGCAGGGTGATCGCACTACAAGGCTGCAATCTTTATTTGCCCATCAAGTGGGCTTTTGGTGGAAATGACACACCACCAGCAGCATGTTGTCCACGAGAGGGGGGTGGGATGGGGGAGCGAGCAGGAGAGGACAAGTTGTTCTTCTATTGGTATGTACTCAGGCTTTATAGTGGTTGAAAGAATGTTCTTTCAAGTTCATATAAGAATGTAGCATTTTATTTCCAAAATGTAGTATATCTTTGTTTTTCACTGCAGGGTGATCGCACTACAAGCCTGCAATTTTTATTTGCCCATCAAGTGGGCTTTTGGTGGAAATGACACACTACCAGCAGCATGTTGTCCACGAGAGGGGGGTGGGATAGGGATGCGAGCAGGAGAGGACAAGTTGTTCTTCTATTGGTATGTACTCAGGCTTTATACTGTTTTAAAGAATGTTCTTTCAAGTTCATATAAGAATGTAGCATTTTATTTCCAAAGTGTAGTAAATCTTTGTTTTCTCACAGCAGGGTGATCGCACTACAAGGCTGCATATTTTTTTTTGCCCATCAAGTGGGCTTTTGGTGGAAGTGACACACCACCAGCAGCATGTTGTCCACGAGAGGGGGGTGGGTTGGGGGTGCGAGCAGGAGAGGACAAGTTGTTCTGCTATTGGTATGTACTCAGGCTTTATAGTGTTTGAAAGAATGTTCTTTCAAGTTCATATAAGAATGTAGCATTTTATTTCCAAACAGTAGTAAATCTTTGTTTTCTCACAGCAGGGTGATCGCCCTACAAGGCTGTAATTTTTATTTGCCCATCAAGTGGGCTTTTGGTGGAAATGACACACCACCAGCAGCATGTTGTCCACAAGAGGGGGGTGGGTTGGGGGGGCGAGCAGGAGAGGACAAGTTGTTCTTCTATTGGTATGTACTCAGGCTTTATAGTGTTTGAAAGAATGTTCTTTCAAGTTCATATAAGAATGTGGCATTTTATTTGCAAAGTGTAGTAAATCTTTGTTTTCTCACAGCAGGGTGATCGCACTACAAGGCTGCAATTTTTATTTGCCCATCAAGTGGGCTTTTGGTGGAAATGACATACCACCAGCAGCATGTTGTCCATGAGAGGGGGGTGGGATGGGGGGGCGAGCAGGAGGGGACAAGTTGTTCTTCTATTGGTATGTACTCAGGATTTATAGTGTTTGAAAGAATGTTCTTTCAAGTTCATATAAGAATGTAGCATTTTATTTCCAAAGTGTAGTAAATCTTTGTTTTCTCACAGCAGGGTGATCGCACTACAAGGCTGCAAATTTTATTTGCCCAACAAGTGGGCTTTCGGTGGGAATGCCACACCACCAGCAGCATGCTGTCCACGAGAGGGGGGTGGGATGGTGGGACGAGCAGGAGAGGACAAGTTGTTCTTCTATTGGTATGTACTCAGGCTTTATAGTGTTTGAAAGAATGTTCTTTCAAGTTCATATAAGAATGTAGCATTTTATTTCGAAAGTGTAGTAAATCTTTGTTTTCTCACAGCAGGGTGATCGCACTACAAGGCTGCAATTTTTATTTCCCATCAAGTGGGCTTCTGGTGGAAATGACACACCACAAGCAGCATGTTGCCCACGAGAGGGGGGTGGGATGGGGGGGCAAGCAGGAGAGGACAAGCTGTTCTTCTATTGGTATGTACTCAGGCTTTATAGTGTTTGAAAGAATGTTCTTTCAAGTTCATATAAGAATGTAGCATTTTGTTTCCAAAGTGTAGTAAATCTTTGTGTTCTCACAGCAGGTTGATCACACTACAAGGCTGCAATTTTTATTTGCCCATCAAGTGGGCTTTTGGTGGAAATGACACACCACCAGCAGCATGTTGTCCACGAGAGGGGGTCGATATGGGGGGGCGAGCAGGAGAGGACAAGTTGTTCTTCTATTGGTATGTACTCAGGATTTATAGTGTTTCAAAGATTGTTCATTGAAGTTCATATAAGAATGTAGCATTTTATTTCCAAAGTGTAGTAAATCTTTGTTTTCTCACTGCAGGGTGATCGCACTACAAGGTTGCAATTTTTATTTGCCCATAAAGTGAGCATTTGGTGGAAATGACACACCACCAGCAGCATGTTGTCCACGAGAGGGGGGTGGGATGGGGGGGGCGAGCAGGAGAGGACAAGTTGTTCTTCTATTGGTATGTACTCAGGCTTTATAGTGTTTGAAAGAATGTTCTTTCAAGATCATTTATGATTGTAGCATTATATTTCCAAAGTGTAGTAAATCTTTGTTTTCTCACAGCAGGGTGATCGCACTACAAGGCTGCAATTTTTATTTGCCCATCAAGTGGGCTTTTGGTGGAAATGACACACCACCAGCAGCATGTTGTCCACGAGAGGGGGGTGGGATGGGGGGGGCGAGCAGGAGAGGACAAGTTGTTCTTCTATTGGTATGTACTCAGGCTTTATAGTGTTTGAAAGAATGTTCTTTCAAGATCATTTATGATTGTAGCATTATATTTCCAAAGTGTAGTAAATCTTTGTTTTCTCACAGCAGGGTGATCGCACTACAAGGCTGCAATTTTTATTTGCCCATCAAGTGGGCTTTTGGTGGAAATGACACACCATCAGCAGCATGTTGTCCACGAGTGGGGGGTGGGATGGGGGGCCGAGCGTAAGAGGACAAGTTGTTCTTCTATTGGTATGTACTCAGGCTTTATAGTGTTTGAAAGAATGTTCTTTCAAGTTCATATAAGACTGTAGCATTTTATTTCCAAAGTGTAGTAAATCTTTGTTTTCTCAGAGCAGGGTGATCGCACTACAAGGCTGCAATTTTTATTTGCCCATCAAGTGGGCTTTTGGTGGAAATGACACACCGCCAGCAGTATGTTGTCCACGAGAGGGGGGTGGGATGGGGGGGCGAGCAGGAGAGTACAAGTTGTTCTTCTATTGGTATATACTCAGGATTTATAGTGTTTGAAAGAATGTTCTTTCAAGTTAATATTAGAATGTAGCATTTTATTTCCAAAGTGTAGTAAACCTTTGTTTTCTCACAGCAGGGTGATCGCACAACAAGGCTGTAATTTTTATTTGTTCATCAAGTGGGCTTTTGGTGGATATGACACACCACCAGCAGCATGTTGTCCATGAGAGGGGGGTTTGATAGGGGGGCGAGCAGGAGAGGACAAGTTGTTCTCCTATTGGTATGTACTCAGGCTTTATAGTGTTTGAAAGAATGTTCTTTCAAGATCATTTATGATTGTAGCATTATATTTCCAAAGTGTAGTAAATCTTTGTTTTCTCACAGCAGGGTGATCGCACTACAAGGCTGCAATTTTTATTTGCCCATCAAGTGGGCTTTTGGTGGAAATGACACACCACCAGCAGCATGTTGCCCACGAGAGGGGGGTGGGATGGGGGGGCGAGCAGGAGGGGACTAGTTGTTCTTCAATTGGTATGTACTCAGGCTTTATAGTGTTTGAAAGAATGTTCTTTCAAGTTCATATAAGAATGTAGCATTTTATTTCGAAGGTGTAGTAAATCTTTGTTTTCTCACAGCAGGGTGATCGCACTACAAGGCTGCAATTTTTATTTCCCATCAAGTGGGCTTCTGGTGGAAATGACACACCACAAGCAGCATGTTGCCCACGAGAGGGGGGTGGGATGGGGGGGCAAGCAGGAGAGGACAAGCTGTTCTTCTATTGGTATGTACTCAGGCTTTATAGTGTTTGAAAGAATGTTCTTTCAAGTTCATATAAGAATGTAGCATTTTGTTTCCAAAGTGTAGTAAATCTTTGTGTTCTCACAGCAGGGTGATCACACTACAAGGCTACAAGTTTTATTTGCCCATCAAGTGGGCTTTTGGTGGACATGACACACCACCAGCAGCATGTTGTCCACGAGAGGGGGGTGGGATGGGGGGGCGAGCAGGAGAGGACAAGTTGTTCTTCTATTGGTATGTACTCAGGCTTTATAGTGTTTGAAAGAATGTTCTTTCAAGTTCATATAAGAATGTAGCATTTTATTTCAAAAGTGTAGTAAATCTTTGTTTTCTCACAGCAGGGTGATCGCACTACAAGGCTGCAATTTTTATTTCCCATCAAGTGGGCTTCTGGTGGAAATGACACACCACAAGCAGCATGTTGCCCACGAGAGCGGGGTGGGATGGGGGGGGCAAGCAGGAGAGGACAAGCTGTTCTTCTATTGGTATGTACTCAGGCTTTATAGTGTTTGAAAGAATGTTCTTTCATGTTCATATAAGAATGTAGCATTTTGTTTCCAAAGTGTAGTAAATCTTTGTGTTCTCACAGCAGGGTGATCACACTACAAGGCTACAAGTTTTATTTGCCCATCAAGTGGGCTTTTGGTGGAAATGACACACCACCAGCAGCATGTTGTCCACGAGAGGGGGGTGGGATGGGGGGGCGAGCAGGAGAGGACAAGTTGTTCTTCTATTGGTATGTACTCAGGGTTTATAGTGTTTGAAAGAATGTTCTTTCAAGTTCATATAGGACTGTAGCATTTTATTTCCAAAGTGTAGTAAATCTTTGTTTTCTCACAGCAGGGTGATCGCACAACAAGGCTGTAATTTTTATTTGCCCATCAAGTGGGCTTTTGGTGGATATGACACACCACCAGCAGCATGTTGTCCATGAGAGGGGGGTTTGATAGGGGGGCGAGCAGGAGAGGACAAGTTGTTCTCCTATTGGTATGTACTCAGGCTTTATAGTGTTTGAAAGAATGTTCTTTCAAGATCATTTAAGATTGTAGCATTATATTTCCAAAGTGTAGTAAATCTTTGTTTTCTCACAGCAGGGTGATCGCACTACAAGGCTGCAATTTTTATTTGCCCATCAAGTGGCCTTTTGGTGGAAATGACACACCACCAGCAGCATATTGTCCACGAGAGGGGGGTGGGATGGGGGGGCGAGCAGGAGAGGACAAGTTGTTCTTCTATTGATATGTACTCAGGATTTATAGTGTTTGAAAGAATGTTCTTTCAAGTTCATATAAGAATGTAGCATTTTATTTCCAAAGTGTAGTAAATCTTTGTTTTCTCACAGCAGGGTGATCGCACTACAAGGCTGCAATTTTTATTTGCCCATCAAGTGGGCTTTTTTTGGAAATGACACACCACCACCAGCATGTTGTCCACGAGAGGTGGTCGATATGGGGGGGCGAGCAGGAGAGGACAAGTTGTTCTTCTATTGGTATGTACTCAGGATTTATAGTGTTTGAATGAATGTTCTTTGAAGTTCATATAAGAATGTAGCATTTTATTTCCAAAGTGTAGTAAATCTTCGTTTGCCACTGCAGGGTGATCGCACTACAAGGCTGCAATTTTTATTTGCCCATCAAATGAGCTTTTGGTGGAAATGACACACCACCAGCAGCATGTTGTCCACGAGAGGGGGGTGGGATGGGTGGGGCGAGCAGGAGAGGACAAGTTGTTCTTCTATTGGTATGTACTCAGGCTTTATAGTGTTTGAAAGAAAGTTCTTTCAAGTTCATATAAGAATGTAGCATTTTATTTACAAAGTGAAGTAAACCTTTGTTTCCTCACAGGAGGGTGATCGCACAACAAGGCTGCAATTTTAATTTGCCCATCAAGTGGGGTTTTAGTGGAAATGACACACCACCAGCAGCATGTTGTCCACGAGTGGCGGGTGGGATGGGGGGGCGAGCGTAAGCGGACAAGTTGTTCTTCTATTGGTATGTACTCAGGTTTTATAGTGTTTGAAAGAATGTTCTTTCAAGTTCATATAAGACTGTAGCATTTTATTTCCAAAGTGTAGTAAATCTTTGTTTTCTCAGAGCAGGGTGATCGCACTACAAGGCTGCAATTTTTATTTGCCCATCAAGTGGGCTTTTGGTGGAAATGACACACCACCAGCAGCATGTTGTCCACGAGAGGGGGGTGGGATGGGGGGGCGAGCAGGAGAGGACAAGTTGTTCTTCTATTGGTATATACTCAGGATTTATAGTGTTTGAAAGAATGTTCTTTCAAGTTCATACTAGAATTTAGCATTTTATTTCCAAAGTGTAGTAAATCTTTGTTTTCTCACAGCAGGGTGATCGCACAACAAGGCTGTAATTTTTATTTGCACATCAAGTGTGCTTTTGGTGGATATGACACACCACCAGCAGCATGTTGTCCACGAGAGGGGGGTTTGATAGGGGGGCGAGCAGGAGAGGACAAGTTGTTCTCCTATTGGTATGTACTCAGGCTTTATAATGTTTGAAAGAATGCTCTTCAAGATCATTTAAGATTGTAGCATTATATTTCCAAAGTGTAGTAAATCTTTGTTTTCTCACAGCAGGGTGATCGCCCTACAAGGCTGGAATTTTTATTTGCCCATCCAGTGGGCTTTAGGTGGAAATGACACACCACCAGCAGCATCTTGTCCACGGGAGGGGGGTGGGTTGGGGAGGCGAGCAGGAGAGGACAAGTTGTTCTTCTATTGATATGTACTCAGGATTTATAGTGTTTGAAAGAATGTTCTTTCAAGTTCATATAAGAATGTAGCATTTTATTTCCAAAGTGTAGTAAATCATTGTTTTCTCACAGCAGGGTGATCGCACTACAAGGCTGCAATTTTTATTTGCCCATCAAGTGGGCTTTTGGTGGAAATGACACACCACCAGCAGCATGTTGTCCACAAGAGGGGGTCGATATGGGGGGGCGAGCAGGAGAGGACAAGTTGTTCTTCTATTGGTATGTACTCAGGATTTATAGTGTTTCAAAGATTGTTCTTTGAAGTTCATATAAGAATGTAGCATTTTAATTCCAAAGTGTAGTAAATCTTTGTTTTCTCACTGCAGGGTGATCGCACTACAAGGCTGCAATTTTTATTTGCCCATCAAGTGAGCATTTGGTGGAAATGACACACCACCAGCAGCATGTTGTCCACGAGAGGGGGGTGGGATGGGGGGGGCGAGCAGGAGAGGACAAGTTGTTCTTCTATTGGTATGTACTCAGGCTTTATAGTGTTTGAAAGAAAGTTCTTTCAAGTTCATATAAGAATGTAGCATTTTATTTCCAAAGTGAAGTAAATCTTTGTTTCCTCACAGGAGGGTGATCGCACAACAAGCCTGCAATTTTTATTTGCCCATCAATTGGGGTTTTGATGGAAATGACACACCACCAGCAGCATGTTGTCCACGAGTGGGGGGTGGGATGGGGGGCCGAGCGTAAGAGGACAAGTTGTTCTTCTATTGGTATGTACTCAGGCTTTATAGTGTTTGAAAGAATGTTCTTTCAAGTTCATATAAGACTGTAGCATTTTATTTCCAAAGTGTAGTAAATCTTTGTTTTCTCAGAGCAGGGTGATCGCACTACAAGGCTGTAACTTTTATTTGCCCATCAAGTGGGCTTTTGGTGGATATGACACACCACCAGCAGCATGTTGTCCATGAGAGGGGGGTTTGATAGGGGGGCGAGCAGGAGAGGACAAGTTGTTCTCCTATTGGTATGTACTCAATCTTTATAGTGTTTGAAAGAATGTTCTTTCAAGATCACTTAAGATTGTAGCATTATATTTCCAAAGTGTAGTAAATCTTTGTTTTCTCACAGCAGGGTGATCGCACTACAAGGCTGCAATTTTTATTTGCCCATCAAGTGGGCTTTTGGTGGAAATGACACACCACCAGCAGCATGTTGCCCACGAGAGGGGGGTGGGATGGGGGGGCGAGCAGGAGGGGACAAGTTGTTCTTCAATTGGTATGTACTCAGGCTTTATAGTGTTTAAAGAAAGTTCTTTCAAGTTCATATAAGACTGTAGCATTTTATTTCCAAAGTGTAGTAAAACTTTGTTTTCTCACAGCAGGGTGATCGCACTACAAGGCTGCAAATTTTATTTGCCCAACAAGTGGGCTTTTGGTGGAAATGCCATACCACCAGCAGCATGTTGTACACGAGAGGGGGGTGGGATGGTGGGGCGAGCAGGAGAGGACAAGTTGTTCTTCTATTGGTATGTACTCAGGCTTTATAGTGTTTGAAAGAATGTTCTTTCAAGTTCATATAAGAATGTAGCATTTTATTTCGAAAGTGTAGTAAATCTTTGATTTCTCACAGCAGGGTGATCGCACTACAAGGCTGCAATTTTTATTTCCCATCAAGTGGGCTTCTGGTGGAAATGACACACCACAAGCAGCATGTTGCCCACGAGAGGGGGGTGGGATGGGGGGGCAAGCAGGAGAGGACAAGCTGTTCTTCTATTGGTATGTACTCAGGCTTTATAGTGTTTGAAAGAATGTTCTTTCAAGTTCATATAAGAATGTAGCATTTTGTTTCCAAAGTGTAGTAGATCTTTGTGTTCTCACAGCAGGGTGATCACACTACAAGGCTACAAGTTTTATTTGCCCATCAAGTGGGCTTTTGGTGGAAATGACACACCACCAGCAGCATGTTGTCCACGAGAGGGGGGTGGGATGGAGGGGCGAGCAGGAGAGGACAAGTTGTTCTTCTATTGGTATGTACTCAGGTTTTATAGTGTTTGAAAGAATGTTCTTTCAAGTTCATATAAGACTGTAGCATTTTATTTCCAAAGTGTAGTAAATCTTTGTTTTCTCACAGCAGGGTGATCGCACAACAAGGCTGTAATTTTTATTTGCCCATCAAGTGGGCTTTTGGTGGATATGACACACCACCAGCAGCATGTTGTCCATGAGAGGGGGGTTTGATAGGAGGGCGAGCAGGAGAGGACAAGTTGTTCTCCTATTGGTATGTACTCAGGCTTTATAGTGTTTGAAAGAATGTTCTTTCAAGATCATTTAAGATTGTAGCATTTTATTTCCAAAGTGTAGTAAATCTTTGTTTTCTCACAGCAGGGTGATCGCACTACAAGGCTGCAATTTTTATTTGCCCATCAAGTGGGCTTTTGGTGGAAATGACAAACCACCAGCAGCATGTTTTCCACGAGAGGGGGTTGGGATGGGGGGGTGAGCAGGAGAGGACAAGTTGTTCTTCTATTGGTATGTACTCAGGCTTTATAGTGTTTGAGAGAATGTTCTTTCAAGTTCATATAAGAATGTAGCATTTTATTTCCAAAGTGTAGTAAATCTTTGTTTTCTCACAGCAGGGTGATCGCACTACAAGGCTGCAATTTTTATTTGCGCATCAAGTGGGCTTTTGGTTGAAATGACACACCACCAGCAGCATGTTGTCCACGAGAGTGGGATGGGATGGGAGGGCGAGCAAGAGAGGACAAGTTGTTCTTCTATTGGTATGTACTCAGGCTTTATAGTGTTTGAAAGGATGTTCTTTCAAGTTCATATAAGAATGTAGCATTTTAATTACAAAGTGTTGTAAATCTTTGTTTTCTCACAGCAGGGTGATCACACTACAAGGCTGCAATTTTTATTTGCCCATCAAGTGGGCTTTTGGTGGAAATGACACACCACCAGCAGCATGTTGTCCACGAGAGGGGGGTGGGATTGGGGGCGAGCAGGAGAGGACAAGTTGTTCTTCTATTGGTATGTACTCAGGCTTTATAGTGTTTGAAAGAATGTTCTTTCAAAATCATATAAGAATGTAGCATTTTATTTCCAAAGTGTAGTAAATTTTTGTTTTCTCACAGCAGGGTGATCGCACTACAAGGCTACAAGTTTTATTTGCCCATCAAGTGGGCTTTTGGTGGAAATGACACACCACCAGCAGCATGTTGTCCACGAGAGGGGGGTGGGATGGAGGGGCGAGCAGGAGAGGACAAGTTGTTCTTCTATTGGTATGTACTCAGGTTTTATAGTGTTTGAAAGAATGTTCTTTCAAGTTCATATAAGACTGTAGCATTTTATTCCCAAAGTGTAGTAAATCTTTGTTTTCTCACAGCAGGGTGATCACACTACAAGGCTGCAATTTTTATTTGCCCATCAAGTGGGCTTTTGGTGGAAATGACACACCACCAGCAGCATGTTGTCCACGAGAGGGGGGTGGGATTGGGGGGCGAGCAGGAGAGGACAAGTTGTTCTTCTATTGGTATGTACTCAGGCTTTATAGTGTTTGAAAGAATGTTCTTTCAAAATCATATAAGAATGTAGCATTTTATTTCCAAAGTGTAGTAAATTTTTGTTTTCTCACAGCAGGGTGATCGCACTACAAGGCTGCAATTTTTATTTGCCCATCAAGTGGGCTTTTGGTGGAAATGACACACCACCAGCAGCAAGTTGTCCACGAGAGGGGGGTGGGATGGGGGGGCGAGCAGGAGAGGACAAGTTGTTCTTCTATTGGTATGTACTCAGGCTTTATAGTGTTTGAAAGAATATTCTTTCAAGTTCATATGAGAATGTAGCATTTTATTTCCAAAGTGTAGTAAATTTTTGTTTTCTCACAGCAGGGTGATCGCACTACAAGGCTGCAATTCTTTTTTGCCCATCAAGTGGGGTTTTGGTGGAAATGACACACCACCAGCAGCATGTTGCCCACGAGAGGGGGGTGGGATGGGGGGGCGAGCAGGAGAGGACAAGTTGTTCTTCTATTGGTATGTACTCAGGCTTTATAGTGTTTGAAAGGATGTTCTTTCAAGTTCATATAAGAATGTAGCATTTTATTTCCAATGTGTAGTAAATTTTTGTTTTCTCACAGCAGGGTGATCGCACTATAAGGCTGCAATTTTTAATTGCCCATCAAGTGGGCTTTTGGTGGAAATGACACACCACCAGCAGCAAGTTGTCCACGAGAGGGGGGTGGGATGGGGGGGGAGCGTAAGAGGACAAGTTGTTCTTCTATTGGTATGTACTCAGGGTTTATAGTGTTTGAAAGGATGTTCTTTCAAGTTCATATGAGAATGTAGCATTTTATTTCCAAAGTGTAGTAAATTTTTGTTTTCTCACAGCAGGGTGATCGCACTACAAGGCTGCAATTTCTTTTTGCCCATCAAGTGGGCTTTTGGTGGAAATGACACACCACCAGCAGCATGTTGCCCACGAGAGGGGGGTGGGATGGGGGGGCGAGCAGGAGAGGACAAGTTGTTCTTCTAATGGTATGTACTCAGGCTTTATAGTGTTTGAAAGGATGTTCTTTCAAGTTCATATAAGAATGTAGCAATTTAATTACAAAGTGTAGTAAATCTTTGTTTTCTCACAGCAGGGTGATCACACTACAAGGCTGCAATTTTTATTTGCCCATCAAGTGGGCTTTTGGTGGAAATGACACACCATCAGCAGCATGTTGTCCACGAGAGGGGGGTGGGATTAGGAGGCGAGCAGGAGAGGACAAGTTGTTCTTCTATTGGTATGTACTCAGGCTTTATAGTGTTTGAAAGGATGTTCTTTCAAGTTCATATGAGAATGTAGCATTTTATTTCCAAAGTGTAGTAAATTTTTGTTTTCTCACAGCAGGGTGATCGCACTACAAGCCTGCAATTCTTTTTTGCCCATCAAGTGGGCTTTTGGTGGAAATGACACACCACCAGCAGCATGTTGCCCACGAGAGGGGGGTGGGATGGGGGGGCGAGCAGGAGAGGACAAGTTGTTCTTCTATTGGTATGTACTCAGGCTTTATAGTGTTTGAAAGGATGTTCTTTAAAGTTCATATAAGAATGTAGCATTTTAATTACAAAGTGCAGTAAATCTTTGTTTTCTCACAGCAGGGTGATCACACTACAAGGCCGCAATTTTTATTTGCCCATCAAGTGGGCTTTTGGTGGAAATGACACACCACCAGCAGCATGTTGTCCACGAGAGGGGGGTGGGATTGGGGGGCGAGCAGGAGAGGACAAGTTGTTCTTCTATTGGTATGCACTCAGGCTTTATAGTGTTTGAAAGAATGTTCTTTCAAGTTCATATAAGAATGTAGCATTTTATTTCCAAAGTGTAGTAAATCTTTGTTTTCTCACAGCAGGGTGATCGCACTACAAGGCTGCAATTTTTATTTGCCCATCAAGTGGGCTTTTGGTGGAAATGACACACCATCAGCAGCATGTTGTCCACGAGAGGGGGGTGGGATGGGGGGCGAGCAGGAGAGGACAAGTTGTTCTTCTATTGGTATTAACTCAGTCTATATAGTGTTTGAAAGAATGTTCTTTCAAGTTCATATAAGTATGTACCATTTTATTTCAAAAGTGTAGTAAATCTTTGTTTTCTCACAGCAGGGTGATCGCACTACAAGGCTGCAATTTTTATTTGACCATCAAGTGGGCTTTTGGTAGAAATGACACACCACCAGCAGCGTGTTGTCCACTAGAGGGGGGTGGGATGGGGGGGCGAGCGTAAGAGGACAAGTCGTTCTTCTATTGGTATGTACTCAGGCTTTATAGTGTTTTAAAGAATGTTCTTTCAAGTTCATATAAGAATGTAGCAATTTATTTCCAAAGTGTAGTAAATCTTTGTTTTCTCACAGCAGGGTGATCGCACTACAAGGCTCCAATTTCTTTTTGCCCATCAAGTGGGCTTTAGGTAGAAATGTCACACCACCACCAGCATGTTGTCCACGAGATGGGGTCGATATGGGGGGGCGAGCAGGAGAGGACAAGTTGTTCTTCTATTGGTATGTACTCAGGATTTATAGTGTTTGAAAGAATGTTCTTTGAAGTTCATATAAGAATGTAGCATTTTATTTCCAAAGTGTAGTAAATCTTTGTTTTCTCATTGCAGGGTGATCGCACTACAAGGCTGCAATTTTTATTTGCCCATCAAGTGAGCTTTTGGTGGAAATGACACACCACCAGCAGCATGTTGTCCACGAGAGGGGGGTGGGATGGGGGGGGGCGTGCAGGAGAGGACAAGTTGTTCTTCTATTGGTATGTACTCAGGCTTTATAGTGTTTGAAAGAAAGTTCGTTCAAGTTCATATAAGAATGTAGCATTTTATTTCCAAAGTGAAGTAAATCTTTGTTTCCTCACAGGAGGGTGATCGCACAACAAGGCTGCAATTTTTATTTGCCCATCAAGTGCGGTTTTGGTGGAAATGACACACCACCAGCAGCATGTTGTCCACGAGTGGGGGGTGGGATGGGGGGGCGAGCGTAAGAGGACAAGTTGTTCTTCTATTGGTATGTACGCAGGCTTTATAGTGTTTGAAAGAATGTTCTTTCAAGTTCATATAAGACTGTAGCATTTTATTTCCAAAGTGTAGTAAATCTTTGTTCTCTCAGAGCAGGGTGATCGAACTACAAGGCTGCAATCTTTATTTGCCCATCAAGTGGGCTTTTGGTGGAAATGACACACCACCAGCAGCATGTTGTCCACGAGAGGGGGGTGGGATGGGGGAGCGAGCAGCAGAGGACAAGTTGTTCTTCTATTGGTATGTACTCAGGCTTTATAGTGGTTGAAAGAATGTTCTTTCAAGTTCATATAAGAATGTAGCATTTTATTTCCAAAGTGTAGTATATCTTTGTTTTTTCACTGCAGGGTGATCGCACTACAAGCCTGCAATTTTTATTTGCCCATCAAGTGGGCTTTTGGTGGAAATGACACACTACCAGCAGCATGTTGTCCACGAGAGGGGGGTGAGATGGGGATGCGAGCAGGAGAGGACAAGTTGTTCTTCTATTTGTATGTACTCAGGCTTTATACTGTTTTAAAGAATGTTCTTTCAAGTTCATATAAGAATGTAGCATTTTATTTCCAAAGTGTAGTAAATCTTTGTTTTCTCACAGCAGGGTGATCGCACTGCAAGGCTGCATATTTTTTTTTGCCCATCAAGTGGGCTTTTGGTGGAAATGACACACCACCAGCAGCATGTTGTCCACGAGAGGGGGGTGGATTGGGGGGGCGAGCAGGAGAGGACAAGTTGTTCTTCTATTGGTATGTACTCAGGCTTTATAGTTTTTGAAAGAATGTTCTTTCAAGTTCATATAAGAATGTAGCATTTTATTTCCAAAGTGTAGTAAATCTTTGTTTTCTCACAGCAGGGTGATCGCCCTACAAGGCTGTAATTGTTTTTGCCCATCAAGTGGGCTTTTGGTGGAAATGACACACCACCAGCAGCATGTTGTCCACGAGAGGGGGGTGGGTTGGGGGGGCGAGCAGGAGAGGACAAGTTGTTCTTCTATTGGTATGTACTCAGGCTTTATAGTGTTTGAAAGAATGTTCTTTCAAGTTCATATAAGAATGTGGCATTTTATTTCCAAAGTGTAGTAAATCTTTGTTTTCTCACAGCAGGGTGATCGCAGTACAAGGCTGCAATGTTTATTTGCCCATCAAGTGGGCTTTTGGTGGAAATGACACACCACCAGCAGCATGTTGTCCATGAGAGGGGGGTGGGATGGGGGTCGAGCAGGAGGGGACAAGTTGTTCTTCTATTGGTATGTACTCAGGATTTATAGTGTTTGAAAGAATGTTCTTTCAAGTTCATATAAGAATGTAGCATTTTATTTCCAAAGTGTAGTAAATCTTTGTTTTCTCACAGCAGGGTGATCGCACTACAAGGCTGCAAATTTTATTTGCCCAACAAGTGGGCTTTCGGTGGAAATGCCACACCACCAGCAGCATGTTGTCCACGAGAGGGGGGTGGGATGGTGGGGCGAGCAGGAGAGGACAAGTTGTTCTTCTATTGGTATGTACTCAGGCTTTATAGTGTTTGAAAGAATGTTCTTTCAAGTTCATATAAGAATGTAGCATTTTATTTCGAAAGTGTAGTAAATCTTTGTTTTCTCACAGCAGGGTGATCGCACTACAAGGCTGCAATTTTTATTTCCCATCAAGTGGGCTTCTGGTGGAAAGGACACACCACAAGCAGCATGTTGCCCACGAGAGGGGGGTGGGATGGGGGGGCAAGCAGGAGAGGACAAGCTGTTCTTCTATTGGTATGTACTCAGGCTTTATAGTGTTTGAAAGAATGTTCTTTCAAGTTCATATAAGAATGTAGCATTTTGTTTCCAAAGTGTAGTAAATCTTTGTTTTCTCACTGCAGGGTGATCGCACTACAAGGCTGCAATTTTTATTTGCCCATCAAGTGAGCATTTGGTGGA